>NC_134356.1:681561167-681882667 GCF_048569485.1 Anomaloglossus baeobatrachus
GCCCAACAAGCATGGGCCTCCCCAGCTTAAGAATACCAGCTCTCAGCTGTCTGCTTTATTTTGGCAGGATATCAAAATTGGGGGGGACCGCAAACCTTTTTTTTTTACATAATTTATTTAAATAGTTAAAAAAGCCACAAGGGGTCCCTCGTATTTTGATACACAGCTGAGTTTATGCATACAGGTGACAGCTGCAGCCTCCAGCTGTCTGATTTGTTTTTGCAGGGTATCGAGATACTGAGAACCCCAAAAAATGTTTTCCATTATTTTTTTTTTTTTTGTACTCCACTTCAGATACCCAGACAGCTAGTGTCAGGGCAACCTATCACAGACACCGCCACACTAACAGTCTGACTGCAGCCAATTACAGACACTCTTACAGAGAGTGGGCAGGGAGAGCAATGAATATGCATGAGATTTAATGAGTGCACCTGGAAGCAGTGAGATAGCCGCATGCAAACTCGGTAAGAATAATTGTTCTGCATTAATCCCAATGATGCTCCCTTTTGCAGCCCCCTAGCCCTTACCAACACCATTTTACAGCACACAGGTTTGGGTCCCCATAGATTTATATGGTGTTTGGGGTCTAGGCTCAAGTTTGGGTTCAAGCCCAATCCTTAACCAGACTTTCTTTTTTAAATCCAGCAGCACCCGCAATACACAAATATTTGCAGGTTCCTCCATCTCTATTCCAGATTTACAGATTCTCTTCACAGATTTCTTCACGGCCAATGGATGGTATAAATTGGAAGCTGCTCATATACAGTTTAGCTATATGCTGCAAACGGTTTAAAAATTATATGACAGAAAAAATATTATTTTAATGATGGGTTAGTACTACCATACATATTACAGTAGCTATATGACTGTACATGAAAGAAGTGATATAGCAGTTATATTCTTGTACATAGGTGCAGTATTATAGTAGTTATATTCTTCTAAATAGGGGCAGTATTATAGTAGTTATATTCGTGTACATGGGGGCAGTATTATAGTAGTTATATTCTTGTATATAGGAGCAGAATTATAGTAGTTATATTCTTGTATATAGGAGCAATATTATAGTAGTTATATTTTTGTACATAGGATCAGTATTATAGTAGTTATATTCTTGTACATAGGAGCAGTATTATAGTGTTAAGGATGTGACTCAACCAGTCACTCAGGATCTGACTGCTGTTTCAAATTATTTTGTCATGTGTGAACACAAGACTAAAAAACAGACAACGAGTCAGTTATATCTATCTCCATGACGGACCCTGACACAGTACAAAGATAAGTATTTTCCTTCCTCTATTCTATTTATCAATTCTGTAAAAGTTTCACTTATTTATCTTTGACTTGCATGTACTGGATAGCTGAGTAAGCAAATATACTATTTAAATGTTTTACGTATATACCAGAAAATACCTCTCACCTCTCCACCCCCCTAAAAAAGAAAAAAAAAAGTTTAAAGGGGATGGGTTGAAAACTTTGGAGAAAGACCCATTAAAGGGGCCTGGCTTATGAGGTGTACTGCCATCAGTGGGTGTAGCAAGATGGCTGCCACAGGAAGTTCCAGGCACCTAACCTCCGAGTGTATGTCCATATTAGGACTCCATGGGTGTAATGGGAGGGGCTGAAACTATGGTCGTAGCCAGGGGTGTTACTTTTAATGGTAGTAAACCAGTTTGCATTCCAGTATACAAAGGAGAGGTTTGTTTAGTACCAGATATAATGACTTCTAAAGGAGAACAATGAGACACAGCTAGAGAAAAACATTTTGTGATTCTAGAAACAGCAACAGGTAGTGAATAGGGTCTTTGTTCTCCAGTATACCCTCACTGGAGATCATTATGGACTTCCGTACATAAGTTGCAGCCTGCCATCTGGTGTTAGTCCAACTACTTTACACAATTCCTCACAATCCTTTGTATATTATTTCCCGCTCTTCTATTTTTTAACTAGGGCGATAGCGTTCTCTGCTTCTACTAAAAAAAACCCACATTTCTTTTTGAACAAAGTATGCATAGTGCTCTAATTGGATTGGCCACATCCAACTGAATGCTTTTTCCCTCCTCCCCTGCTGTGTAATAAGGACACACTTATTTCCGGCGTCTTACATAGCAGTGCATGAGTTAATACTCAGGGGAAATACGCTGATTCAAACACTTTCCTCCAACACCGGAATCCCTCCCCCTCCTTGCCGTGT
Organism: Anomaloglossus baeobatrachus; assembly: GCF_048569485.1. Lineage (NCBI taxonomy): Eukaryota > Metazoa > Chordata > Amphibia > Anura > Aromobatidae > Anomaloglossus > Anomaloglossus baeobatrachus. The sequence goes on from NC_134356.1 coordinate 681,563,359, forward strand.
AAAGAGGACGCAATTTTCAGCATCCAACACGTGGATACTAATACCGTTCGCCACGTGTTCCTATTTCTCCGGCTGTAAACACGGAAATATATGTGATAAAAACACTGGGGGAAACGCCCATTCCCTTATCTTTCTGTTCCAAAAACAAACCAACAATTACAAAATACTGAAAAGCATAAACCACTTAGTTTCTCTCTCTATATATACATATATATATATATATATATATATGTAGACTTCAGCAGTAGGTAATTGACCCCTCCTTCCTCTCCCCCTTCGGCTGCTCCTAAAGAATTCCTCTCAGTCACTCACACTAGCCCTCCTCCTTCTGCTCACTCTCAGCAGCTGCGTGGGTAATTGCTAGCCCACTGACCCCCACCTCTTGCTTTCCTTGTTCTCAGTGAAGGAATGCAGCCATGTGGCTGGGCTCTACCAGACCCTCGCTGTCTGCCTTTTCGCTCCAAGCAGCGATGGGTAAGTGACCCCTCCTTCTCCTCCTGCTGCTGCTCCTGCTGCCTTTATGAAAAGCTGCACACTATTAGCTCTTTAAGAACTAAGTCAGAGCGAGGAATTTACAAGCTTTCCGTGGAGCTGAAAGCTCCCAATTTCTGCCTCACTTACAGCAACTCAAGAATACAGACAGTCAGATCCGTTAATCTTACGGAACCAGAACCTATGGACCTGGGTTCTTGTCTTCGTTCTAGACTACCGGCAAAGGATACAGGCCCGCTAAGGGTCACCAGCGTCAATATCCCTCTCAGACTAGAGGTCAAACTTTTCGCCGAAGACCACCGATTCACAGGCAAACATCACATACAATGTATATAACACTCACCTGTGATTTTAAGAGTGATCAATTCTCATTTTCGGGGGCCCCTGGGTACTGGGAAATGGTCTCCTGGATCCGAGAGAGAGATTCGGCCAATCCTTCTTACGGTAATCTCAGCAGTGCCTCCACTGTTAAGGATGTGACTCCAGCGGTCACTCAGGATCTGACTGCTGTTTCAAATTATATTGTCATGTGTGCACACAAGACTAAATAACGGACAACGAGTCAGTTATATCTATCTCCATGATGGACCCTGAGGCAACTGGTTTTTATTGTTTAAAACTTTTCACAGCTCTTCAGAAGTAAAGGGTGTGGACAAAATACAGTCCAATCAAGTATTGTAGGTCGGGGCTTCAAGACATATAGAAATCTGCATATCCTCTTTGGATTGGTCAGTCCAGGCTCCAGGAATTTCTTTTGTTTATCACCTCGGGTGTAGCCAGGATATGGCAGCCATCTTTAAAATTACATGTGCTGGTATATTGTATTAAGGAAAATACACTAAATATGCAATATACATATATACATATTAGTAAAAAGAGCAAAGGCATTCATACATATGTGCGTTAGTTTACATCTACTAAACTATATACCTGAGTCTATGAAATGGCTGAATTAAGTATTTTTGGATACTCAATTCTTATCCTCAACAATAGTAGTTATATTCTTGAACATAGGGGCAGTATAATAGTAGTTATATTCTTGTATATAGGGGGCAGTATTATAGTAGTTATATTCTTGTACATAGGAGCAGTATTATAGTAGTTATATTCTTGTACATAGGGGCAGTATTATAGTAGTTATATTCTTGTACATAGGGGCAGTATTATAGTAGTTATATTCTTGTACATAGGAGCAGTATTATAGTAGTTATATCCTTGGTGATATGGGGGCAGTAGTATAGTATTTCTTTTCTGTAAATAGGGGTAGCATTAAGCTTTTTGTGCACACACCATGATATTGAAGCGCTTCTTTATGTATTTTCTCACAAAACATGCCTATCCTTATGCCAGCAAAGTCAATGAGAATTCTGAAGTTTTGTGCACTTTTTTATGTTGCAGATTTGGTGCAGTAAATAAGATGCAGCATGTCAATTCTTTCTTTTTTTGCTACCATTTTTACACCCCAAGTGTATGAAAAATAGCTTAAAAACATGGCAAAAGTAGATGTAAAAACATGGCACTTAAGATAAATGTGAATAATGGTCTTTTATTGAGAAGAACTTATAGGACCAGCACAAGCACAGACGTTTCGGTCAAAAGCCTTCATCATTGTGCGTGCATTGCCACATACACAGCGGTGGGCACCGCATCATACCTGACTATGCAAGTTGCTATACCTTCTGAGGACCCTCTGCACGCACACTGATGAAGGTTTTTGACCGAAACGTCTGAGCTTGTGCTGGTCCTACAAGTTCTTCTCAGTAAAAGACCACTATTCACATTTATCTTGAGTGCCAAGTTTTTACATCTACTTGGGACAGTTTTGGACCCTACTTGAGCACCACCCCAGAAGTGCCGTGTGTATCAACTCACTAAAAATGTGGCAAAAACACACGTTTTTTCTGCCACGAGATGCAGATTTGATGCAGAAATTTCTGAAACCAAATAGTGCATTCACATAGCTTTAAGGCCGCTTTACACGCTGCAACATTGCTAGCGATCGCACCCGCCCCCGTTGTTTGTTAGTCACAGGCAAATCGCTGTCCGTGGCGAACAATATCAATAGTGTGCATCACACATACTTTCTTAACGACGTCGCTGTGGCCGGTGAATAACCTCTTTTTTAAGGGGGCAGTTCGTGCAATGTCACAGCAACGTCACACAGCGGACCACCAAAAGAAGCGGAAGGGCGGAGACCAGCTGCATTAACGACACGCCCACCTCGTTGCCGGAGGACGCAGGAACGCTGTTGTTCATCATTCCCGGGGTGTCACACGTAGCGATGTGTGCTGCCTCAGGAACGATGAACAACCTGCATCAGGAACGAGCAATGATATTTTGAAAATGAACGACGTGTCAACCATCAACGATTTGGTGAGTATTTGGGATCGTTAGCGGTCGCTTGTAGGTGTCACACACAATGACGTCGCTAACAAGGCCGGATGTGCGTCACGAATTCTGTGACCCCAATGACATCTCGTTAGCTGCAATGTGAATATATTACATTACAGCATTTTCTTGTTTCCATTCTTACCATAGATCCTGCACTATATGAAGAAGGTGAGGCTTCCTTTAAATGATGACAGAGAACTCTACTTTGATGACAATGGAGACCCGCCTGCCGTCTACGACATTGTTAACTGGCAGCTAAGTGCCAGCAACACCATCCGTCATGTCAAGGTTGGCAGTTACGACACCACAGCTTCCGGTGGGAAAGTTTTTACCATTAACTCCAGCCTGCTGCTTTGGGCTTCTGCAAATAATGAGGTATGATGTAAAAAATGGAGTAATTTACTTGAAGAGCACAAGGAATACTGAAGATAAGGTCATGTTAATGCGCCAGTTCCATTCTCATAGCTAGATTTCATACCACAATGCCACCTCTGTATGTCATCTGTCAGAGGACACAAGCTTAAAAATTCTCCATGGACAGACTTGGCACAATCCACACATGAGTTTGTCACAGCCTGATGCGACCTGGGATCAGAAGGTCACAGTGCATTGTGGATTACAGGTTCACTTTAGTGTCCACTCGTCATTTACCCTGAGCTGGATCGTATTTAATTCCATGCGGTACTGAAGGGGCTAAGGTGCATATCTATCCTGCAGTGATCTAACAGGTAGTTGTAACCTCAGCTGCAGCCACGCCCTTGTGCTATAAATATCTGCTCCTCACTCTCCTTATGCCGGCTATAGCTCATACCTATGCTGTCCATGTTGCAAGATCCTGTCACTGAATATTGAAGCTACATTACAATTGGGCTGCAAAGTTTCTTACAGAAGAATCCAAGGAGTGCTTGTTGTTGTGTCTTTCCCCGCCCATTCCTCGTCTTGTCTTAATGTAGCAGCGCAACTAGTGGCCTTCAGTAGTCAGGGTAAGATCAGGGCTAGTGAGGCATAAACATGTGATTGGCTTACGGAGGGGGAGGACTCGTCAAGCAAAGTCAGGGAGTGCAGAGATCAGCCTCAGGTGAGTGTCAGGATCTGACCTTTCTCCACTTTTCCTAGCACAAGGGCCTTCAATTATTCTGTGCTCCCTTTTGTGTTGTATCGCTCCCCGGGTGTTTCCCCCTCTCTCCGCATAAAACCACCAAGTATTTGTACTGTGTTATGCCATTCACTGGAAGACCATTCGTACTTAGCATGACATAGTCACACCATGTTATTTTTACACCTATACAGGGATCCGGTTTTAAAACACTGCAGTAGATAACTACTGTGGAAGGGCTGCCTTCAAGAGGCTAGAATGGTCACCAAGCAAGTTCAAAGCCAAGAAGTCAGGTTGAGGACAAAACAGGGTGGTAACCATATTGTCAGAATTCTAGCTGAAGTCAGAACATTGGAAAGACGAAACAGATAAATATATATATATATATATATATATATATATATATATATATATATATATATATATATTTAGCTAAATCACAGCACATTCATAGGGCACATAGTGCAAGTTATACACACTAATAACCATTAAGGCCACGTTACACACAACGATATCGCTAGTGATCTCATTAGCAATGTGACACGCCAGATTGCAGATAAAATTTGCTGAGATCGCTCATGTGACCTCCGCATAAAAAACGACCTCTGAGCGATCTCGGAAAATCGTATGTGTGATCTGGCGTGTTACATCGTATAACTTGCACTATGCGCCCTATAAACGTGCTCGGATTTAGCTATAGTTATATGAACTTTAGAGTCAGTCTGCTGGGTTTTATATAGAACTAGCTATAGTACCCGGCTTTGCCGTGATAGTAACTGTCCCTCTGTCTCGCTCCTAGTCTCTGTCTGTCTGTCTCTGTGTGTCTGTCTCTGGTGGTCTGTATCAGTCTCTCTGTCTGTCTCTATCTCTGTGTCTGTTTCTTTCTATCTCTGTTTCTTTCTCTCTCTATCTGTGTCTTTCTCTCTCTATCTCTGTAGCTGTCTGTCTCTCTCTGTCTGTCAGTCTCTTTCCCTGTCTGTCTCTCTCTGTCTGTCGGTCTCTTTCCCCGTCTTTCTCTTTCCCCATCTGTCTCTTTCCCCGTCTATCTCTTTCCTCATCTGTCTCTTTCCTCGTCTGTCTCGTTCCTCATCTGTCTTGTTCCCAGTCTGTCTTGTTCCAGGTCTGTCTTGTTCCAGGTCTGTCTCGTTCCAGGTCTCTCGTTCCAGGTCTGTTTTGTTCCAGGTCTGTCTCATTCCAGGTCTGTCTCTTACCCTGTCTGTCTCTTTCCACGTCTGTTTCTTTCCACGTGTGTTTCTTTCCACGTCTGTCTCTTTCCACGTCTGTCTCTGTCTCTTTCCGTCTCTTTACTTGTCTCTTTCCCTGTCTCTTTACTTGTCTCTGTATCTTTCCCTGTCTCTTTCTTGTTTCTGTCTCTTTCCCTGTCTCTTTCCCTGTCTGTTTCTTTCCCTATCTGTCTCTGTTTGTCTCTTTCTCTGTCTGCCTGTCTCTTTCATTGTCTGTCTGCCTCTGTCTGTCTCTGTCTGTCTCGTTGACTATGTCTCTCTGTCTCTTTCTGTCTCTCTCTATCCATCTCCCCACCGACATCTTATTACCTCATACATAAGCTTCTTATACTAACAATTTATTTTATTCCTATAGCAAACAATTACAGCTCCTATTAATAATCTGCAACTCGCAGCTCCATTGACTTTAATGGATGCAGGTTTTTTTGGAGAGTAACTGTAAAGCGTGGGGTTAAATTTTCCCGTCAAAACATGGTCTATGACGATCCCTGAGTCACATGGGATGTCTGTGCAAAATTTTGTGATTGTAAATGCGACGGTGCGGATATTTTTAACAGACATACACACACACATATACACATACATACATACATACACTCAGCTTTATATATTAAATGGAGCCCTGCCCATGGCTCCCAGCAGTGAGCTAATTACCTACCAGCTCCCTGCAGCAAAACAAAAGTTAAAAACAAAGAGGAACCTGTATCAGTCATCTGAAAATTAGACACCTACATGTTGCCATAGTCCAATAGTAGCATTACTGCATCGCCACCTAATGGCCAGGGCAGGAGTTACAGCAGCATGTTAAGACAGATGTGACACTCTGCTGTTCCTTGTAGATCAAGGAAAAAAGAGGACATGATATAGTGAATTCACTCTGTATATTGGATCACTTGGGATGGTCAACTATTCTCATATGAAACCCATATATTTTGAGTGTGATAATTTCATATTTGATTGAGAAAATAACCTATAGAATTAGAGACGGCAATTTTTTGGGCTCTATTGGAATTCAGAACATTTTATGGCTTTTTGGGTTTTAAATACCAACAAATATGGAAGAAGACTTCATTAACCCATTCACGAACTAGGACATATATGTACGTCCCGGGTCACCTCCCCCTGGTTATAGCAGGCTCCCGCAGTGAGCCCACAGTTATTCCCACACATGTCTGCTGATCTGATCAGCAGACATGTGCGGCTAACAGGCTCAGGTGTATCTCTGATTCACCCGCACCTGTTATCCCCTTAGATCACGGTGTCAAACTGTACTATTGGAAATTAGTTATTTTCAGCAGGTTAAATGCTAATTTTGCGTTTTTCTCTTGAGCTTTGAATAATATAACAAATAAAGTATTAATACAATGCCTAAAATTTTATGAACAATACAAAAAGTAGCATAATTTGAGGAGTTATACCAAGGAGCCAAAAATTCCATGTACATTATTGGTCTCATCAGCTTTGTGACCCCTGGTAAATGTTGACACCAACACTGTGGTGTTATTATTGGATAGTTTTCCATTGTTTGTACTGATAGTTATTGCCCAAGTCAAAACCTTTCTACTTCTCTATATGTTTGATTTATTGCTATTGCCATTTTCCGAACAGTCTGTTGGGACCTGAGGACCATCACCTTTATTTCACACACCTGCAATGCTGAGAGCTTTGGAGTCCATTATTCATTTTTAGGACTTCAGTGTTTTGAGACCACTATTCAATTTATGTCCCAACCAAGTCAAGGGAAATTCATTTTAAATTTGAAATTAAATATTAGATTTTCCCTCCAACTTTCTGGGTTCAATTCAACACAAAGGTGGAGATACGGAATGAAGGTTATAAACATGATAATGTAATAACCTAGGTTATATTAAGCTCTCTATATATTTATTTATAAACATTTTGTATTCTGATTCTATCAATGCAGAAATATCTATCTTTTGCAGGTACCTACATCTGCTTGTTCTGAAAGTTGTCATCCAGGATTTCGGAAGGTCTCTATTCGAGGACAACCTACCTGCTGCTTCCAATGCATCGCCTGTCCACAAGGAGAAATATGTAATCACACAGGTATTAGGATTTGAGAAGTCTGAGATCGGACAGAAGGGATTTGATTGGTGATGATGTTGTTTTGTAGTTCACAGGAAGTCAGAGACTTATTTCCTGTCCACACAGACTGACTTCCTGTCTACACAGACTGACTTCCTGTCCACACAAACTGACTTCCCATCTACACAGACAGACTTCCCATCTACACAGACTAACTCCCTGTCTACACAGACTGACTTCCCGCCTAGACAGACTGACTTCCCGTCTACACAGACTGACTTCCTGTCTACACAAACTGACTTCCTGTCTACACAAACTGACTTCTTGTCTACACACACTGACTTCCCGTCTACACAGACTGACTTCCCGTCTACACAGACTGACTTACCGTCTACACAGACTGACTCCCTGTCTACACAGACTGACTTCCCGTCTACATAGACTGACTTCCCGTATACACAGACTGACTTCCTGTCTACATAGAATGACTTCCTGTCTCCATAGACTGACTTCCTGTCTACACAAACTGACTTCCTGTCTACACAAACTGACTTCTTGTCTACACACATTGACTTCCCGTCTACACAGACTGACTTCCTGTCCACACAAACTGACTTCCCGTCTACACAGACAGACTTCCTGTCTACACAGACTGACTTCCCATCTACACAGATTGACTTCCCGTCTACACAGACTGACTTCCTGTGTACACACACTGACTTCCCGACTACACAGAAAGACTTTCCATCTACACAGACTGACTTCCTGTCTACACACACTGACTTCCCGTCTACACAGACAGACTTCCTGTCTACACAGACTGAACACGTCTATACAGACTGACTTCCTGTCTACACAGACTGACTTCCCGTCTACACAGACTGACATCCTGTCTACACAGACTGACTTCCCGTCTACACAGACTGACTTCCCGTCTACACAGACTGACTTCCTGTCTACACAAACTGACTACCTGTCAACACAGACTGACTTCCCGTCTACACACACTGACTTCCCGACTACACAGACAGACTTCCCGTCTACACAGACTGACTTCCTGTCTACACACACTGACTTCCCGTCTACACAGACAGACTTCCTGTCTACACAGACTGAACACGTCTATACAGACTGACTTCCTGTCTACACAGACTGACTTCCCGTCTACACAGACTGACATCCTGTCTACACAGACTGACTTCCCGTCTACACAGACTGACTTCCCGTCTACACAGACTGACTTCCTGTCTACACAAACTGACTACCTGTCAACACAGACTGACTTCCCGTCTACACAGACTGACTTCCTGTCTACACAGACTGACTTCCCGTCTACACAGACTGACATCCTGTCTACACAGACTGACTTCTTGTCCACACAAACTGACTTCTTGTCTACACAAACTGACTTCCCGTCTACACAGACTGACTTCCTGTCTACACAAACTGACTTCCTGTCTACACATATTGACTTCCTGTCCACACAAGAGAGAACATGTACTAGATAGTTAGCCAGAATGGAAAACACATGACACAGCTGTCCATGATCAAAGCTTCAAAATGTATGCAGAGGAGGAGAGTTCAGCTAAAATGTTAGACTATTTCTGGTCTCAGGGGAAATCTATTCTCCTTGCGGAGACTGACAAACCAATCTGGCTGTCAGTGGTGAGGAGTCTTATAGCTGCAATGCTCCTCTGGGAAATATTCAAGACAATTAGACTATTTCTGGTAAATTATCATTATATACTGTATACAGGAAAAGGGCTTGAGTGCTATCTAAAAACAACATGGTATGAAAAGAAGAAGACAGCACAATGTAGAGCTCTCTGGTAGTAAACACAGCTCAGACACCTATAAGCATATATTTTTCATAGAATCATGGAATCAAAGAATGGTAAAGTTGGAAGGGACCTCAAGGGCCATCGGGTCCAACCCCCTGCGAGTGCAGGTTTTCCTAAGCCATCCCAGCTATATGTTGATCCAGCTTCCGCGTGAAGATATCCATTGATGGAGAGCTTACTACCTCCCATGGTAGCCTGTTCCACTCCTTGACTGCCCTTTTTTTAAAAAAATATAATAATAAGCCCAAAATTTTAAAGGTACAAATTTTGTTTTTATTTTTTGCTATAATACATTTTCTTCATGTGTTTGGACCTCATGGTGATTGAGGACAGTAGTTTTGCTCTGGAGTCTATGTTTTCTCTGTAATATGTTATATTTCCCCCAAATAAGATGAGTAGCTCTGAAGCACACACTCCTTCAGCAGAGGATATGCCATATGTTCCATACGTATATTCCGAATTCCATATGTTCTTAATTTTAAAGGTCAAATTATTGAGTCCCAAAAATTCAATAAAAAAGAATGATGTTGTAACATTTATGTAGGTTTTCCACTGTAACAGATTGTAAGGATGTGTAATATACATGCATACAGATCTACATTAGTAACTTTCCTATTGAGATGGGATCTGCAAACTGTATAGTTATATAATCCCCCGTGATGGGCATGCGTGATCACCATCAAAGTACTCAGGCATGCATGGTACTCGATTGAGTACCGCGGGTGTACAAGTGCTATGCTTGAATTCCCTCCCCAAATGTTTTGCAGCTGTTTTTCAGTTACTAAACACGTGCGGATTCCCAGCCAATCACGGTAATGCCATAATCATGTTGGCTACCGGCATTACTGGGATAGTCCAGCTGCATCTCGTCATTAGTTCAATATAAGATCAGGCCATGTTCCGCACACTCTACCCCAGAAACAGTGTAACGAGAGAGCTGCTGGAGAAGGAATAGTGTATTAAATTGATGGCATATAGGCAGTAAAAATTCTATTATAGTCCTTGCTGTTGAACCCTAAAACTAAAAATCCTTTTCAGGGCTACATCTATTGGATTCCCTATTTATACTGCTCTTAGCTGCATTTAGTGTAGGAAGAGTTGCTGATAGAAGGGATAGAGCATTAATTTAGTATTAGAGATATACAGGCAGGAATTATTGCCTTACAGTCCTTGCTTCTACAATGTAAACCCAAAATTCCATTTCAGTCCTAAATTTATTCTATTCTGTCCTTGTTAATACCGCTCTAAACTGAATTTAGCATAGGGAGAGTTGCTGGAGAAGGGATAGTGTATTAGTTTAGCATTAAAGGCATATAGGCAGTAAAAATTGCCTTACAGTCCTTGCTGCTACAACATTAATCCAAATTCCTTTTCAGTCATACATCTATTCTGTTTGATCAAAACAAAATTCCAAACAAGCATGGCTTTGGAAAATGCCATACAAAATAATTAACATGATATATACAGAGCATAACTCCGGAACAATTAATGAAATGCAGGAAAAAATGGAGTAAAAAAATGCACATCAGTAAACATTGTTCAATAGAAAATTACAAATGTTTATTAATAACAATAATAAAATGACAATCCACAACCATAGAACAACCAATGTCCATATTTAACAGTAAGTGATCCATATATAGCAATACATAGATAAGGCAAAGGACGCAAATAAAATAAATGGACCATAAATACAGTCACATGATAATACTAAATACCCCGTAGAGAGTAAAAGGGGAACAATCTGATCAAAGGTCAAAAAAATTATTATAGGTACACCAAAACATTACAGCAGCAAACCTTAACTAGCATCATGGAGGTTCAAGCAAAGGGACAATATGACCAAATAACCGTCTATGATTAATCAAATATGACCAAGTAAATGCAGAGAATCCCCGTGCATACTAACCAATTAGGTATAAATATGTTGCGGTGTACAAAAAATAGTTGACCATGATCAGATATACATCACCCATATACTCACAGTGTTGGGTAGTCAGAGGACAAAGGTTATCCAAAGCAAAAGAAGACAGGAGACCTAACGTACGTTTCACTCCTTAAAAATAGCCAAATGCATGGCTTCCTCAGACGTCACAACCACAACATTGAACATTGTTTACTGATGTGCATTTTTTTTACTCCATTTTCTCCTGCATTTCATCTATTCTATTTGAGTCTATTAATTCCGCTCTTAGCTGCATACATGTTGGACGCGTTGCTGGTGCTAGCAGAGTTGTGGGCCAGGTAAAACTGGGCCAGGTGCGGCAGCACAAGAAACCTGCTCAACTATGAGAGACATCACCTTATTGTCCTACTTTGAAGGAGGGCGTGGGACACTACTGTTAAAGCCAGAAGAATGCAAACAGGTGGTGGGTTGGATGGTAGATAATGCTTCCAATCTGCTTCCCCTCAGCAACCTGTTTTTCACAAGGTCCAGTCTCATTAGTCAAGAGTCTGGACCGCATAATACTTACCCCTTCCTCCTACTATGGCAAATCCCAGGAGACAAGTGATACCACAATGGGACAGTCTGAGGAGCTGTTTACATTTATGTGAATTAATTCTGGTCTTCCACCCTGCATATTTCAAGAGGGACATGAGAAGATCATATGCAGTGATGCCCAACTACAGTATTTGAGCAGCCACGGTCAGAAGACAATGGTGGTGATCAGCAATTTCTGTCTCAAGAGGTGGACAATGATGAGACACAGTTGCCCTCAAGTCATGTTGCTAAGTCAGGAGGAGTAGGAGGAGCAGATGTGGAGGATGATAATGTGGATGCTGAAGTCACTGATCCAATCTGGGAAGTAGGCATGCAGAGCAAAAACAGCTATGCCAAAGAGGAGGGATTTGCAGCACCGTAACCGAAAGGTAGAATCAGTGGGGTGGCCAAAGCACACACGTAGCAAATTCACAGGCCAAGAGTTATGTGTTCTCCAGTCTGGTGCGTTTTTTCAGAAAGTTTGGACAATAAAAAAAATGGTAATTTGCAACCTGTGCAGTGCCAAGATGAGTATTTACCTAACCACTACCAGCCTGACCACCACCAGCATGCTCAGGCACATATCATCAAAGCAATGGAATAGGTGAGCCAAATTCCCGGGTCCACAATCAGTGTCTGCAGGTGCCACCATTGTGTCATCCCCTGTTCTGATGATTGCCGATCCCCTGTACAGGACACAGGCACAGATACATCCCGCCCTGCACCTGTTGTTGTACATTTGCAAGAACCATCAATGACCATGACCGGTTCTTTCTCCCAATGCAGCATGCAGCCATCCCTACCTCAGGCCTTAAAACGCAAAAGGAAATACCCAGCCACCCACCCAAAGACACAAGCAATAAATGTCACATTTCCAGACTACTTGTCCTGGAAATGTTGCCTTTAAGTCATGTGGACACTGAGGCTTCCTGCAAGCTCATGACGGCATCCATCTCCAACTCAGTGTTTCAGTGTGCAGCCCCCCGGTCCTTCCAGTGGATGGCTCAAGGGTCTCCAGACCCGGGGGTCTCGCGGACACGTTGAATAAAAGGGGGGACGTAGATGTACGGGCTATGCCGTATTAGGTTCGTGACGCCACCCACTGTGTGTGGAGAGGTGGGACACCACCGCTGCTGTTATAGGGCACCCGGGGGAGATGTAGTAGCAGATGGATGTTACCCCTCCATGGGTAGGGATGGTTGCCCCGGGACCCAGTGTCTTTATGCAGGGCTAGCGATGGCAAGGGCCAGTGCGCCAGAATTTGCAGGGGGATATTTGGTTACTCACAGTAAATGAACAACACAAGTATTTTGGTAAACCAAGGTGTTGGTGGCCGGCCGCCGCGGCCAGTTGCATTTGGGTCCCTCACCCAGGCTGGTGGTCACTGTCCTTTTCCTCTGCACTGGTTTGTGTGTGGTGGACTTCCTAGTCTGAAACTCAGGAGTCCGCTCCCGGCTGGATGTGGCCAAAGGAGCCGTGCCCGCAGACGCTGGCCCATGGGATCTATGGGCCCTGGTGGTGACCTCCTATCCCTATCGGTGGGCTGTTGTCTTCTATGAGGGACTTTGGGTGGGACAGGACCTCTAGTCCTGGCCTCAATCAGTTAATTAACCAGGCCGCTGGTTTCCGGTCCTGGCTTCAGGGTCCGAGTACCCCCTCTGTGCTACGGTTTCCGGGTCGGTTCCCCTGTGTCGGTACCGGCAGGCTACAACCCTGTCCACCTCGGTTCTGCCGAGCCGTCTTCCCGTCTCCTGCTGATGGAGACCACCGTCTGCCTCCTAGCAAAGGCACCAGGGCTCCAACCCTGGTACCGTTCAACTTGAACCTCCTCTGCTGGAGCTACACCTAGCTCCAGAACACACTCCTCTCAACTTCAACTACTGAACTGATCTGTTTGTTTTCCCGCCCCGGACTGTCTAGACCCTGGGGTGAGCGTGTCCAACTGCCTTGTCCCACCCACTGGTATGCCTATCTTTCCCTAAGGGGGGGTGACTAGGGTTTCAGGTTGGCTGTGTGTTACCTGTGTGAGGGAAGGTGTTATGCGGGGCTTATCTGTGCCTACCTGCTTTTGCCAGGGCATCACATCAGCAGTTTCCGAAAACCTAACCAGATTTGCCTGAGCTATTTGTGAACATACGCCAAAAGTGCACCCATTCCTGCAAGTCAGCTACAGCTTCCAGCAGTCTGGCAGTGCTTGCAAGTGCCAGCTCACTCACTAATGAGTGATATGATCATGCTCTGGAATTTCACATTACACATGTTGGTAATGCTGTAGGAGTAGCAGAGGGCAGTATTTGTATACCAGTCACAACATGCCATTGTTATTCTGGTCAGCCTCCACACATAAGAACCAATGAATGGCCATTGGCCATGGATGTCTGACATTTGTGAGGTTTTCCAAAATTTTGAGGAATCAACTAAGATGGTGAGCGGCGATTACCCCATAATCATTTTAACCATTCCGCTTCTGTTTCTACTGAAATGAGATCACCTCTGAGACGTCTTTTTTCTAAGCTAAAAAAATGCCACTTTTACAAACTCTCATCATTCCATCCCTTGTAATGATCTAGCTGTTGCCTTTGAATGTATGAATATCCAGTTTAAAATATGGAACCCAAACTTGAATCCCATATTCCAAATGTGGCCTTAAAGGCTGCTTTACATGCTGCGACATTGTTACTGATATCGCTAGCGTGCGTACCCACCCCCATCATTTGTGCGACACGGGCAAATCGTTGCCCGTGGCGCACAAAATTGTGCGGACCCGTCACATGGACTTACCTGCCTAGCAACGTCGCTCTGACCGGCGTACCACCTCCTTTCTAAGGGGGCGATTCGTGCGGCGTCACAGCGACGTCACTAAGCGACTGCCTAATAGAAGCGGAGGGGTGGAGATGAGCGGGACATAACATCCCGCCCACCTCCTTCATTCCGCATTGCCGGCGGCCGCAGATAAGGTGAGGTTCCTCGTTCCTGCGGTGTCACACGGAGCGATGTGTGCTGCTGCAGGAACGACGAATAACATCGTACAAGCAGCAGCAACGATAATTGGGAATAGGGGGGCATGTCAACGATTAGCGATTTTAAATGTTTTTGCGGCGATTTAAAATCGCTCATAGGTGTCACACGCAACTACATCGCTAAAGCGGCTGGATGTGCGTCACAAATTCCGTGACCCCAACGAGATCGCTTGAGCGATGTCGTAGCGTGTAAATCGGCCTTTACAAGGGATTCATACAGGGATAAATTGTTGGAATCACGGGATCTAATCTCTCTTTTTATACACCCTAAATCTTGTTTGCTTTTGCAGCTGCTGCTTGACATTGAGTGCTGCTGCTCAGTTACTTGTAACCAGAATCCCCAAGGCCTTCTCCTGTTCTGTAGTCCCGAGTTTACTTCCATTTAATGTATACGCAGTTATAGGATTACTCAGTCCTAGGTGCATTACTTTACATTTATTAACATTAAACCTCATTTAACAAGTATCTGCCCATTTCGATATCTTATCCAGATCATTTTGTAATATTGTACTATCAAGGTCAGTTTTTAATATTCCACATAGTTTGGTGTCATCAGCAAAGTCTGACACTTTAATATCAATCCCATCCACAAGGTCATTACTAAAAAGATTCAAAAGAATCGGTCCTAGCACAGATCCCTGCGGTCCCCACTGCTTCCAGTACAGATCCCTGTGGTCCTCACTGCTCCCAGTACAGATCCTAGAGGTCCCCACTACTCCTAGTACAGATCCATGTGGTCCCCACTACTCCCAGTACAGAGCCCTGCGGTTCCCACTGCTCCCAGTACAGATCCCTGTGGTACCCACTACTCCCAGTGCAGATCCCTGCGGTCCCCACTGCTCCCAGTACAGATCCCTGCGGCACCCCACTGCTGACTATGGCCCATTTAGAGAATGTTCCATTTATGACTACTCTTTGTTTCCTATCTTTTAGCCAATTCCTTACCCAGTTGCATATAGTTTCCTCTAGTCCCAGCTTCTGGAGCTTTAGTATAAGGCTATTATGTGGTACAGTATCAAATGCCTTTCCAAAGTCTAAATAAATCACATCAGCTGCATTACCAATATCCAGGTTTGCACTTACCCCCTCATAGAACCCCAACAGGTTGGTTAGACACTACTTATCTTTCATGAATCCATGCTGTCTGTCAGTTATTATATTATTTTCTGCAATATATTTTTGCATGTCATCCCTTATAATGCCCTCAAAAACTTTGCATTCTACTGATGCCAGACTTACCGGACGGTAGTTGCCTGGATCTACCCTCTTACCTTTCTTAAATATCTGTACCATGTGAGCCATTCTCCAATCCTGGGGCACCAACCCTGTTACAAGAGAGTCTAAGGCTATGTGCGCACGTTGCGTACAAGCCCTGCAGAAATTTCTGCAGCGATCTGAAGAGCACATGTGCGCTTTAGATCGCTGCAGAAATGTCCGTAGTGAGCGCCGATTCCATGCGCTCTGCCTGCAGCTCCTGCCATAGACCGTGCAGGAGCTGCCGGCAAAGCGCAGGAAAGAAGTGACATGTCACTTCTTTTTGCGCAGCACTTCGGCAGTAGCCGAAGCGCTGCGCTCTTAAACGCCACGTGCGCACGGCCCCTGCACAGTCTCCATAGACTGTGCAGGGGACGCAGGACGCATGCAGTTACGCTGCGCTACAAAGCGCAGCGTAACTGCATGTTTTTACGCGACGTGCGCACATAGCCTAAGGCTGTGTGCACACGATGCGTTTTTTACCGCGGAAACGCTGCGTTTTGAACCGCAGCGTTTCAGTGGCAAATTGCATGCGTTCAGCTTTCCCAGCAAAGTGTATGGGAAAGCTGAAAAATCAGTGCACATGCTGCGTTTCTTTCCGCAGCGTTTTGGATGCCAAAAATCTGTGCGGAAAGAAAAGCAGCATGTCACTTCTTTTGTGCGTTGTGGCTGCGTTCTCTCCCCCATTGAAATCAATGATGTGGGGTCAGAACGCAGCCACAACGCATGGACCTGCTTTTTTGTTGCGGTCCGCGGCCTTTGTCGGCACGCCAGAACGCAGGCATTTACCTGGAAGTGAGGTCAAGAGGCTTCCTGTTGACCTCACTTCCTGGCAAAGCCCCCGGTGTCGCCAAAGTGCCCGCCCCGACCCCCCTCCCGAAAATCCAACATGGCCGCGCGCACAGTAGCGCACCGGCCGCCCTGCTCCTATGATTTCTGTCGCATGTGCAATAACACATGCGACAGAAAACTGTTCCCCAGGCCCTGCCCGTTCACCCCCTATTCCCCCCGGTGTCATACATACCTGTCCGGTCGCAGCGCTGATCCCCTGCGGCCCCCTCCTCCTTCACAGTGCACGCTGGCCGGTCACATGTGCAGATCAGCTGACAGCCAGCACTGTGTTCAGTGTGAGCTGTGCTGGCTGCTCGCACTCTGCAGCTGTGACCCGGGGAGAGTGGGTGCAGATTTTTGCACCCACTCTCCTCAAATGGAGGGTCTGCCCTCCTAGAAAATGGGGGATACGTTTCCTGAACGTGCCCCCATATTCTAGAAGGTCCAGAGGCGACGTGGGACATCCATATGGATTTCTGCGGACCCATTTTTTTTTATTAAATTGGAGAACAAGGGAATGATTTGGGGAGTGTTTTTTCTAATAAAACATTTTTTATTGTCTTTTTTTGCTTTTGTTTTCTGTCAATTAGTTATGTCGGGTGTCTGATAGACGCCGTGACATCACTAATTGCTGGGCTTGATGCCAGGTGACATTATACATCTGGTATCAACCCCATTTATTACCCCGTTAGCCAACGCACCAGGGCGCGGGATGAGTTGGGGCGAAGCGCCAGGATTGGCGCATCTAATGGATGCGCCACTTCTGGGGCGGCTGCGGCCTGCTATTTTTAGGCTGGGAAGAGTCCAATAACCATGGCTCTTCCCACCCTGAGAATACCAGACCCCAGCTGTCAGCTTCACCTTGGCTGGTGATCTAATTTGGGGGGACCCCACGTTATTTTTTTTTTTATTCTTTATTTATAAATAAAAAAAAAAACATGGGGAGCCCTCCAAATTGATCACCAGCCAAGATGAAGCTGCCAGCTGTGGTTTGCAGGCTACAGCTGTCTGCTTTACCCTGACTGGCTATCAAAAATAGGGGGGACCCCACGCCATTTTTTTCATTTTTTTTTTTATTGGATAAATACTAAGCTAGGCACCCTTTAGTGCCACATGAAAGGTACTAAAGGTGCCAGCTTAGAATATGCAGGCGGGGGTAGGACGTTCTATATATTTGACATCCCTTCATCCATTGACGCTTTTTAGGCTGTGTGTCCACAATCAGGGTTTGCAGCGTTATGGGCGCTGAGTGTTTTCCCTGCGTCCATAACGCTGCGTTGTGCAGTAGAAGCACAGTGGAAGGATTTTTGGAGATCCCATGCCCACTGTGCTTCTTTTCTCCGCAGCATAAACTGACCGGTAGCGTGGCTTCCCGAGCCTCAGCATGTCAATTTATGCTGCGGAGACGAGAGTGTTCTCTGCAGGTAGCATAGAGCTCCACAGCAGCCTGAACCCAAATCGTGGGCATGGGCAGCTGCAGGAAGGCTGGCACTGTGTACTAGACGCCGTGTCGCTGGATCATGGCCACATAGCCTTAGGCCCCTTTCACACGTCAGTGATTCTGGTACGTTTGTGCTTTTTTTTAAACGTACCAGGATCACTGACATACGCAGACCCATTATAATGAATGGGTCTGCTCACACGTCAGTGATTTTTCACTGCACGTGTCTCCATGCGGCGTACCCGCGTGTGCGTGATTGCCGCACGGAGACATGTCCATTTTTTTCTGGCATCACTGATGTCCCACGGACCACGCAGTGGTGTGATCCGTGAAACACGTGCCAGAAAAAAACGTGCTTTTAAAATAAAAAACATTTTTACTCACCCGGCTCCAGCGATGTCCTCTGCAGCCCGTCCTCCCTGTTCCTTCTGTGCCGGCTCATTATTGTCGCGCATATTCATGATGCACGACACAGCCGACCCGGAAGCAGCTGCTGCGGGGGTCAGCGCCGGCCGGATGCTGCACCGCGGGAGCGATCAGCACCATGGAGAGCGGGAGCGGGTGCAGGTGAGTTAATCTCTAAGTGCAATCACGGGCCACGGAGAACGGAGCCCGGATTGCACTTAGACAACCCACGTGTGCCATGATTCACGGCACACGGAGGGACATGTGCGTGTTTTACACGCCAGTGAAAAACGTCAGTGTTTTTCACTGACATGTGAAGCGGGCCTAAAAGTGAGAATATTGTTGCTACAGCAACATTTTGGGTGAAGTAGCTGTGGATTCAAAATGCTTAATATACTCCTGAATAAAATCCTTGATGGGTGCAGATTCCAAAATGGGGTCACTTGTGGGGGTTTTCTGACGTATAGGTACCTAAGGGGCTTGGTGCGCGAAGTTTATTTCAACTTTTCCAAAATTCAAATGGTGCTCCTTCCATTCCAAGCCCTCCCATTTATCCAAACAGAATGTGGAGAAGGAAATGACATCACAGGTTTTTTTTTCCAAAGGTCTGTGTTCAACCAACTTTATTATCACTGACAAGTCTTAAAAAACGCACCTAAAAAAACGCATGAAAAACGCATGAAAAACGCATGAAAAACGCATGCGTTTTCGATGCGTTGTTTCTCAAAAAGCATTGTTTACAATTCTCCCCTCTGCCAGAGGGTGCGTTTTTTTCCGCGCGGAAAAAAAAGCAACGTGTGCACATACCCTAAGAAGATAAAATACAGCTGAGCTCAGTTCCCTCAGCATCCATGGGTGAATGCCATGTCACCCAGTGAATCTATCAATATTTAATTTGTTCAGATGCAAATAAATACATATAAAAAGTGTTACTCCCTGGGGAGTTTGTTAGCTTATATGTAGAGATGAGCAAACTTGAAGTTCAAGGTTTGAGGTTGGGGTTCAGAAACCAACTTACAAAAAAACAAAGTTCAGGTTCAAAGTTCGAGTGAGTTACGAGTGCAAACCGCTCTAGCGAGCAGTGCTGTGCTTCAAGTCAGGTTCACAAACAGAGCCTTATCTAAGCTTTGAATGTCTCCTCCAAACCAAACTTCTAAAGGCTCGCTAATCTCTATTTATAAGTATCTGTATATAGAGAGTAATTGTAGACCCTCCATAGTCATAGCTGTGTATCCCTATGGTCTGCTTATAACAACATATATTGGTGAGCTCTACAACTAGTGGCCACTGAACAGCTGTCCTGGTGACAATCTGTCTGAGCTTTTTTCCCAGTTTTATTGCGCCAGACAAAATATGCATGCTGCAGCCACTCGGCAACCACTGCCTGGCTGCAGCTTTCACTTAAGATGGCCACCAGATGTTATTCCAGCAGACAAGTGGAGGACGCAGGAAATAGCAGTAATGAATAGTGCCATTTTGAGAGATTATTAGCACCATTTCTTCCCACCTCCCTAAGCCCATATTTAAGATATTGCCCCTCGCTGATATGTGGAAATTAATTCTACAATTCTTCTCAATTTCAGATTCAAACGATTGTGTGAAATGTCCATGGAATGAATGGCCAAATCTCCAGAAAACCAGATGCCTTCCAAAACACATAGACTTCCTTTCCTATGATGACCCACTGGGGGCAACTTTGGCTGGCACCTCGATATTTTCCTCCATCATTCCTAACTGCATACTACGGCTTTTTATCCAACATAAATCAACTCCCATAGTAAAAGCCAACAACTACGTCCTAAGTTGTCTTCTACTCGTTTCTTTGTCTTCTTGCTTCCTAAGCTCACTGGCTTTTATAGGTTTTCCCCAGACTGAGAAGTGTCTGCTACGTCAAGCTACTTTTGGACTGGTCTTCACCATCTGTGTTTCATGTATTTTGGCTAAAACTATCATGGTTATGTTTGCCTTTATGGCAACAAGACCAGGTAGTGTTATGAGGAGATGGACTCATCTGAGAGTGTCCTACACAATTATTTTTAGTTGTTCCATTCTACAATTTATCTTATGTGTCTCATGGTTGTCCTTAGCTCCACCATTTCCACAATACAACATAGAAAACCAGCCAATGCTCATTATGATTGAATGTAACGAAGGTTCACCCATTGCATTTTGGACCATGTTGGGTTACCTCTTTCTTCTCGCGATGACCAGTTTTATTGTGGCCTTCCTGGCTCGAAAACTTCCTGACAGCTTCAATGAAGCCCAATTTATTACTTTCAGTATGTTGGCCTTTCTCAGTGTCTGGATTTCTTACATCCCAGCCTCCCTGAGTGCCCAGGGCAAGTATACAGTGGCCATGGAAATATTTGCCATTTTGATATCTAGTTGGTCTTTAGTGCTCTGCATGTTCTTTCCAAAGTGCTTCATTATACTGTTCAGGCCTGATATGAACTCTAAAGGATATCTCATGAGAAGAGACAGAGACTGATAGAGAATCCATCGTAGATAACTCATAAGTGCTTAAATAGGTTGTCTCATGAGGATAACCACAGACTATAGGGTACTTTACACACAATGAGATCGCTAACGATATATCATCGGGGTCATGGTGTTCGTGACGCACATCTGGCGTCGTTAGCGATATCGTTGTGTGTGACTAAAAGGAGCGACGATCAATCATCGCAAAATCGTTAAAAATCGTTGATCATTGACGCGTCGCTCCATTTCATAACATCATTGGTGGTGCATGCCGCTGGTTGTTCGTCGTTCCTGCGGCATCACACATCGCTATGTGTGACACCGCAGGAACGACGAACATCTCATTACCTGCATCCACCGGCAATGAGCAAGGAAGGAGGTGGGCGGGATGTTCCGGCCGCTCATCTCCGCCCCTCCTCTGCTATTGGGTGTCCGCTTAGTCACGCTGCTGTGACGCCGAACGAACCGCACCCTTAAGGGAGAGATTGTTCGGTGTCTCCAGCGACGTCGCTAAGCAGGTATGTGCATGTGGCGCTGCCGTAGCGATATTGTTCGCTACGGCAGCGATTACCCCCATGAAGAAACAGCAACGTGGGCGATGTTGCAGCGTGTAAAGCACCCTTATGTGCCCAGTCAAAAAATATAGAGTTCAAGGACATCCATTTCTAAAAGGCAGAATCGATAGTCACTCTCTAGCATCAGTAAGAGATACAAATACATGGTGTATGTGGCTGTCCTTTCTAAAAAGGGGTGTTCTCAAGAGATGGATCTCACTGTATATGAACAGGAGAAACAAAAAAATGACCCTAAATCAGGGTTTAATGTTAAAATGATATATTTTGAAAAAAATTGACAATAGGATTTTTTATCTTTTATACTATGAATAGAGATGAGAAAACCGGCAGATGATCGGGCTTGGCTGGTCTGGCCTGGACTTAAAAAAAAACCTGGTTTGGGACCGGACTAGGGACCTGAACATCTGACTGGATGCCAAATCTCATATAAGTCAATGGGGACCCCAACATTGTACTGTAAAATGGTGGTAAAAGGGTTAGGGGGATTAGAGCAGGACAGTTATACTTACTGAGTATCATACGTGGCTGCAACACTGCTTCCAGGTCCACTCAATAACACTCATGCATATTCAATGTTTCCCCCACCTACCATCAGTCCCAGTGTATGTGATTGGTTACAGTCAGACCGCGACCCTATCCTGTGTGACAGTGTGTGTGATTGGTTGGAATCCAAAATGCTGTCTGCGTCCCTATAGTGGTGTAAAAATAAATAAATAAATTGGCATAGGGTCCCCCCATATTGTGAAACTCAGCGCAGATAAAGCAAACAGCTACAGGCTGCAGCCACTAGCCGTGTGTTTATCTTGGTTGTTTACTAAAATAAAAGGGACCCTGTACAGACTTTTTTTAAATTATTTAAATAAATAGTTTTTAAAAACAGTATGCAGTCCCCCCCCCCCCCAATTTTGATACCCAGCAATGATAAAGCCGACAACTGGGGGTTGGTATTCTCAAGCTGGGGAGGCCCATGGTTATTTGGACCCCCAGACAAAAAATAGAAGCCTGTAGCCACCAAGAATTGTGGAATCAATTTCAGGTGACAATTCTAAACTTTACCAGGCTCATCCCAATTGCCCTGGTGTGGTGGCAAACGGAGTAATATAAGGGGTTAAAGACAGCTCAGAGCTGCCAGTAAGCCTTAGATTAGTAATGGGAGGCTTTCATAAGACCCCCAATAATACTGTAAGTGAAAAGAAAGAAACACAAGCACCAAAAAAATCCTTTATTTGAAATAAATTACACAAAATCCCACCATCTTTCTTTAATTTGTTAACCCCAAACACCTAGGTCCATCATAATCTGTATGAAGTCACACAATGATCCCGAGTCTTCTACATGCTGAAGTCGCAGAGTGTGGGTACATTACAGAACATGATTGCACACTGTGGCTTCAAGGAGATACTGACTGAGCTGTAGTTGTGAGCAGTGACTTCTCTCAGTTTAACTGCGGTTACAGGTGAGAGGTTCCTACGGTAGCCAACCTGTGACCCCAGGAAAACTCACCTCAGCTGAACTGGTTGAACTTAGTTACCTCACCTCAGGTGTACTGAGTTCAATCAGACCTGCATCTCCTGGCAGAAAACCACGTTGTTTTTTTTTTTTGCCAAGAGATGCAGATTTCGTGCTAAAATTTAAACACCAAATTCCTGGTTTAGACGCTGTTTCGGTGCGGTTTCTATCAGGAGATGCAAATTTGGTACTGAAAAGTCTGCACCAGCATGCACACAGCTCTGTCAGGAGGAACTATCGAGGTCAGTACATGCTGCGGTGAGCGGTGATCACAGCCCGCATACTGCTTTGAGGCGGGTGTGCATCGGCAGCCCCCCCCATATTTAGATACCCAGCCAAGATAAAGCCTCACAGCTGAGGGTTGGTATCCTCAGGCTTTGGGAACCCCCAAGCCTAAAAATATCAGCCAGCAGTCGCCCAGAATTGCTGCATCCATGAGATGCGACAATCCTGGAGCTTTACCTCGCTCATCCTGAATGGCCTGGTGTGGTGGCAATCGGGGTGATAAGGAGTTAATGACAGCCCATAGCAGCCACAAAGTCCCAGATTAATCATGGAAGGCGTCTATGAGATACTCCCATGATTAATCTGTGAAAGAAAATAAAAGAAAAAGTGATAGAAAATAAACACAGACACCAAAATAATCCTTTGGAATAAAATACAAAAAAGCCCCCTCTTTCACCACTTTATTAACCCCCCCATACAGCCCTCAAGGTCCGACGTAATCCACACGAGGTCCCATGACAGTCCTGGCTTTGCTGCATCCGAGCCTGGAGAGACCGCAAACATATCTGATCTTTCCAGGCTCTGGGACATACTGACAAGAAGGACCCGGATGGCAGCAGTGACGTCACTCAGTTCATTGGCAGTCATACACGGTTTCCCACGGAATGACCTCTGGTGACCTGAACTACTCTGGCCTAAAGTGTGGGACCATCTCCCGCACCCTGCCAGTAGTTTAACAGTGACAGTGCCAGCATGGAGGTGCCCCGCTCTTCCCGGACAGCATTGTCAGTGTTAAAATGTGGAGCCTGTCCAGGTCACTACATGCTGCGGAGAGCAGTGATCAATAGCCCATTATCTGCTTTGAGGCAGGTGTGTGTCAGCAGCTCCTCCTGGCAGTGCACACAACTCTGCCAGGAGGAGCTATCCAGGTCACTACATGCTGCAGAGAGCGGTGATCACAGCCTGCCATCTGCTATGAGGCGGGTGTGTGTCAGCAGTTCCTCCTGGCAGTGCACAGAACTCTGCCAGGAGGAGCTATCGAGGTCACTACATGCTGCAGAGAGCGGTGATCACAGCCCGCCATCTGCTTTGAGACGGGTGTGTATCGGTAGCTCCTCCTGGCAGTGCACACAGCTCGCCACAGCATGTACTGACCTGGATAGCTCCTCCTGGCAGAGTTGTGTGCACTGCCAGGGGGAGCTGACGACACACACCCGCCTCAAAGCAGATGGCGGGCTGTGATCACCGCTCTCCACAGCATGTAGTGACCTAGATAGCTCCTTCTGGCAGAGTTGTGTGCACTGCCAGGAGGAGCTGCTGACACACACCTGCCTCAAAGCAGATAATGGGCTATTGATCACCGCTCTCCGCAGCATGTAGTGACCTGGATAGCTCCTCCTGGCAGAGTTGTGTGCACTGCCAGGAGGAGCTGCTGACACACACCCGCCTCATAGCAGATGGCAGGCTGTGATCACCGCTCTCCGCAGCATGTAGTGACCTGGATAGCTCCGACTGGCAGAGTTGTGTGCACTGCCAGGAGAAACTGCTGACACACACCCGTCTCAAGGCAGATGGTTTTGTGTGAAAATATGTCCAATTTCCATTTTTTTCTCATTTTTTTTTGTTTTTTCCAATACACGCAAAGAAAATAAGTGTGTATATAACAAAACATGTAATTGCAATAATTTTCTGGGAGAAATACTTGAACAATTTCAAGAGTGCCAACTTTTTCGGCCATGACTGTAAGTATATAAAGTAAATATATAATGTCGCTCTGACGAGAATGCGTGGAAACTGCAAGAAAACTAAATGTGATTTAGTGATAATGACAAATGATAGAGTGTAATGCTGTTAATGTACATGTTAATTTTTATTAAAGAGCTGAAAGTAGAAATCTGAAACAACCCAAGTGACCAATGTGAAAATTGTAAAAAAAAAAATAATACAGATTGTAATATATATATATATATATATATATATATATATATATATATATATAAATAAATAAAAGAAAACAAATAATATAATAAATGGATTTTTGTGTACTCACCGTAAAATCGTTTTCTCTTAGCCATCATTGGGGGACACAGGACCATGGGTGTTATGCTGCCTATCCATAATAGGACACTAAGTAGATGCAAAAGCATAGCTCCTCCTCTGCAGTATACACCCCCTGGCCGGGCCAGGCAAGCTCAGTTTTAGTACACAAGCAGTAGGAGAAAAAAAACAGTAAAAACTTACCTCAACAGAGGAACATGAGAAAAAAAGAGTCATAACCAAATAAGGTACTGAGAGACCCAAGGGCCAACAGGGCAACAGGGTGGGTGCTGTGTTCCCCAATGATGGCTAAGAGAAAACAATTTTACAGTGAGTACACAAAAATCCGTTTTTCTCTGACGCCTCATTGGGGGACACAGGACCATGGGACATCCTAAAGCAGTCCATGGGTGGGAAACATAAAAGAAGACAACACAACCCAAGGACTAGGAACCAGTCCCAGACAGCCTGGAGCGCCTACTGAGAGAGAGGTGCTCTACTGCCGTTTGCAGAATTTTCCTACCCATATTTGCCTCAGTTGAAACCTGGGTATGGACTCTGTAATGCTTTGAAAACGTATGTAGGCAAGACCAGGTCGCAGCCTTACATACCTGTTCCACTGTAGCCTGATGCCGAATGGCCCACGAAGCGCCAACTGCTCGCGTGGAATGAGCCCGCAGCCCACTAGGAATGGGCTTGAGTTGCAAGTGGTAGACTTCCTGGATCGCAGAGCGAATACAGCGAGCCAGCGTCGCCTTTGAAGCTGCCTGTCCCTTCTTAGGCCCCTCAGGAATGACGAACAAAGAGTCCGTTTTCCTAAAGGGGGCTGTCCTGGATATATAATATCTGAGAGCTCTGACAAGGTCTAACGAATGCAGAGACCTTTGCACCCTATGAACCGGGTGTGGACAAAAGGAAGGCAGGACAATGTCCTCGTTCAAATGAAATGTGGTAAGAACCTTTGGAAGGAAATCCAGAAGGGGGCACAGAACCACCTTTTCCTGGTGAAAGATCAGAAAAGGCTCGCGGCAAGAGAGTGCTGCCAGCTCCGAAACCCGTCTGATGGACGTAATTGCCACTAAGAATGTTACCTTCCAGGACAGAACAGCAAGGGAGGATTCTTTGAGGGGTTCAAAGGGAGACCTCTAGAGACCGTCCAGAACGAGATTGAGGTCCCATGGTTCCAGCGGCCGTTTGTACGGGGGAACTAGATGGGGAAACGCCCTGGAGGAAGGCCTTGACTTGCGGTTTTTGAGCCAGGCGGCATTGGTAGAAGATTGAGAGCGCTGAGACCTGCCCTTTAAGGGAACTGAGAGCCAACCCCGCTTGCAAGCCAGACTGTAGAAAGTCGAGAATTCTGGGGATGGCCAGAGGCATAGGCTGGACATTAGTTTCCCTGCACCATGAACAGAAGATTTTCCACGTACGGTGGTAAATGCGGGATGAAGCAGGCTTTCGGGCGCTGATAATGGTGGTAATAACCACGGGGGAGAATCCCGCTCTTGTTAATACCCAGGTCTCAATGGCCATGCTGTCAGCGTCAGGGCTCTGGAGTTTTGATGGGAAATGGGCCCTTGGGTCAGCAAGTCTGGGATGTCTGGAAGGCGCCACGGTGCGTCTGTGAGCATTTGTACTAATTCGGCGTACCAGGCGCGCCTGGGCCAGTCCGGTGCTATCAGTATTATCGGGACTCGCTCTGCCTTGATCTTCCTGATTACCCGCGGCAGCAGGGGTAGAGGTGGAAATATGTAAGGCAGGCGGAAGTGGTGCCAGGAGCAGACTATAGCATCCGCGCCGATGGACTGCAGGTCGCGTGACCTGGCTATGAACGCGGGTACCTTTGCATTCAACCTTGAGGCCATTAGGTCCACGTCTGGTGTGTCCCAGCAAGTACAGATGTGTAGAACACATCTGGATGGAGAGACCATTCACCGGCAGCCAGGCCTTGGCGACTCAGAAAGTCTGCTGCCCAGTTCTCTACCCCTGGTACAGTTAGGTCCAGAAATATTTGGACAGTGACACAATTTTCGCGCGTTGGGCTCTGCATGCCACCACATTGGATTTGAAATGAAATCTCTACAACAGAATTCAAGTGCAGATTGTAACGTTTAATTTGAAGGTTTGAACAAAAATATCTGATAGAAATTGTAGGAATTGTCACATTTCTTTACAAACACTAAACATTTTAGGAGGTCAAAAGTAATTGGACAAATAAACCAAACCCAAACAAAATATTTTTATTTTCAATATTTTGTTGCGACTCCTTTGGAGGCAATCACTGCCTTAAGTCTGGAACCCATGGACATCACCAAACGCTGGGTTTCCTCCTTCTTAATGCTTTGCCAGGCCTTTACAACCACAACCTTCAGGTCTTGCTTGTTTGTGGGTCTTTCCGTCTTAAGTCTGGATTTGAGCAAGTGAAATGCATGCTCAATTGGGTTAAGATCTGGTGATTGACTTGGCCATTGCAGAATGTTCCACTTTTTTGCACTCATGAACTCCTGGGTAGCTTTGGTTGTATGCTTGGGGTCATTGTCCATCTGTACTATGAAGCGCCGTCCGATCAACTTTGCGGCATTTGGCTGAATCTGGGCTGAAAGTATATCCCGGTACACTTCAGAATTCATCCGGCTACTCTTGTCTGCTGTTATGTCATCAATAAACACAAGTGACCCAGTGCCATTGAAAGCCATGCATGCCCATGCCATCACGTTGCCTCCACCATGTTTTACAGAGGATGTGGTGTGCCTTGGATCATGTGCCGTTCTCTTTCTTCTCCAAACTTTTTTCTTCCCATCATTCTGGTACAGGTTGATCTTTGTCTCATCTGTCCATAGAATACTTTTCCAGAACTGAGCTGGCTTCATGAGGTGTTTTTCAGCAAATTTAACTCTGGCCTGTCTATTTTTGGAATTGATGAATGGGTTTGCATCTAGATGTGAACCCTTTGTATTTACTTTCATGGAGTCTTCTCTTTACTGTTGACTTAGAGACAGATACACCTACTTCACTGAGAGTGTTCTGGACTTCAGTTGATGTTGTGAACGGGTTCTTCTTCACCAAAGAAAGTATGCGGCGATCATCCACCACTGTTGTCATCCGTGGACGCCCAGGCCTTTTTGAGTTCCCAAGCTCACCAGTCAATTCCTTTTTTCTCAGAATGTACCCGACTGTTGATTTTGCTACTCCAAGCATGTCTGCTATCTCTCTGATGGATTTTTTCTTTTTTTTCAGCCTCAGGATGTTCTGCTTCACCTCAATTGAGAGTTCCTTAGACCGCATGTTGTCTGGTCACAGCAACAGCTTCCAAATGCAAAACCACACACCTGTAATCAACCCCAGACCTTTTAACTACTTCATTGATTACAGGTTAACGAGGGAGACGCCTTCAGAGTTAATTGCAGCCCTTAGAGTCCCTTGTCCAATTACTTTTGGTCCCTTGAAAAAGAGGAGGCTATGCATTACAGATCTATGATTCCTAAACCCTTTCTCCGATTTGGATGTGAAAACTCTCATATTGCAGCTGGGAGTGTGCACTTTCAGCCCATATTATATATATATAATTGTATTTTTGAACATGTTTTTGTAAACAGCTAAAATAACAAAACTTGTGTCACTGTCCAAATATTTCTGGACCTAACTGTATGTGTACTGCTGATATCACTGATCCCGTCGATTCGGCCCAGCTGAGTATATTGTGGGCCTCGAGATAAGCCGCTTTTCTGCGGGTGCCCCCCTGCCGATTGATATAGGCTACAGCTGTCGCATTGTCCGATTGGACTCGAATCTGACGACCCGCTAGCAGAGGGCAGAACGCTCTGAGCGCGAGGAAGATCGCGCAGAGTTCCAGGATGTTGATGGGAAGGAAAGACTCCTGGGGCATCTGACGTCCTTGAGCAGTGTGGTGCCGGTACACTGCTCCCCAGCCTAGGAGGCTGGCGTCCGTGGTCAGGGCCAGTTCACTGGGAGAAAAGATCTCCCCTTCGATAGAGATGAGGACTGAAGCCACCAGCGGAGTGCGTACCTGACTGAAGCCGTCAGGTGAAGATGTCTGTCCAGGGAGAAGGGGCTCTTGTCCAAGGCCGCTCGAAGGGCTAGCTGCAGTGGGCGGAGGTGCAGTTGAGCAAAGGGTACTGCTTCCATAGCCGCCACCATCCTGCCAAGCAGTTTCATGCTGAATCGAATAGAGCGAGACAGAGGACGTAGAAGGCAGCGTACCGCTCGTTGAAGAGCGAACGCCTTGTCCTGAGGGAGAAGGATCAAGTCCCGACGGGAGTCCAGGGACATGCCCAGGAAGGTGATGGATCGTGATGGGATCGGGGATGATTTGTCCAGATTCACTAGCCACCCTAAGCGGGATAGGGTGTCCACAGTGATCTGTATGCTGGTTGAGCAGTCGCGGAAGGAGGGGGCCTTGATGAGGAGGTCATCCAAGTAAGGAAGAACGACTACTCCCCTGGCGTGAAAGATGCTCATGGCGGCCGCCATGACTTTGGTGAAGACCCTTGGTGCGGTGGCAAGGCCGAAGGGTAGAGCTACGAATTAAAAGTGGGAGTCCTGAATTGCAAAGCGGAGGAACTTTTGGTGATCTAGGGCGATGGGTATGTGCAGGTACACGTCCTTGATGTCTTTGGAGGCGAGGAATTCCCCTTCGATCATGGATGCAATAATGGACCTTAGGGACTCCATTCTGAATCTCCGTACGTGCACATGTTTGTTTAGGTGTTTGAGGTCCAGGATGCGTCGAACTGACCCATCCTTTTTGGGGACCACAAAGAGGTTGGAATAAAAAACCCTGAGCTTCTCGTCGTCTGGGACAGGTATTATCACTTCTGCCGTTTGGAGCGAATGGATTGCTGAGAAAAAAGCTTTGCGGCGTTTTAGAGTCTTTGGGGGGTTTGAGAGAAAGAACTGACTCAGGGGTCGGGTCCGAAATTCTATGTGGTAACCGGAAGACACAAGGTCTCGCACCCATTTGTCATCTGAGGCGGCAGCCCAGATGTGTTGAAAGAGCCGCAGTCGACCTGCTACAATGAGTGTGTCTTCCGGGGCACCGAAGGAGTCATGAGGGGGGAAAATGTTGTGGCCGAGTCTCCCTAGTCCTGGACTATTTCGGTCTAGGCTGCCATGACGAAGTGGGTTTCGGGGAGAGCTGAGAAGGTCGGTCCCTGCGTAGTCCGCGGCTGGTGGCGGGGACAGCACGGGATGTCGACCAACCAAATGAGTTCCGAAAGGAGTGGAACGAGGACTGTGGACGTCTGGTGAAGGACGTCCTGGACTTCAGCTGGGGGAGGGAG
Source organism: Anomaloglossus baeobatrachus (assembly GCF_048569485.1). Taxonomy (NCBI): domain Eukaryota; kingdom Metazoa; phylum Chordata; class Amphibia; order Anura; family Aromobatidae; genus Anomaloglossus; species Anomaloglossus baeobatrachus. Next base: position 681,594,023 of record NC_134356.1, read on the forward strand.
GTATTCTTTCCTCCTGTGGCGTCAGAAATGAGCTTGTCCAGATGTTCGCCAAACAATCGGTCTGGAAAAAAAGGGGAAGGCCCATGAGAGACTTCTTGGAGGCAGAGTCCACTTGCCATTGTCGGAGCCAGAGAGCTCTACGGAGGGCTATGGTATTTGAGGCGGCAAACGCTGCGCAGGTAGCAGCGTCCATGGAGGCCTGGATGAGGTACTCCGCCGCAGCGGCAATTTGAGCTGTTACCTCTGTGAAGGTATGAGTGAACTGGGATTCCTCAAGCGAAGTGTTAGGGGAGTCTGCCCAGACCGAGATCGCCTTTGCGACCCACACAGAGGTAAAGGAGGGCGAGAGGGAGGAACCCGCAGCCTCAAAAGCAGAGCGGGCGAGGTGCTCCACCTGTCTGTCTGTCGGGTCCTTGATGGAAGACCCATCGGGTAAAGACAGGAGCGTCTTTGTGGTAAGGCGGGAGACCGGGGGGTCGACCGAGGGCGAATCGGCCCAGCCCTTAGGGGCAGGTGAGGCAAAAGGGTACCGGGACTCCATGAGTTTTCGGTTACCGAAGCGCCTGTCAGGCTTCTCTCTTTGCTTTGTTAGGATATCCTGAAACTCTGGGTGATCAGCGAAAAACCTTTTGGGATTTCCTTGCCCTCTTAAAGGAGACCGCATGGTCAGTGGTAGTGGATGGGGGATCCTCCACATGAAGAGTTTGGTTGATTGCTGCTATAAGGGAATCTATTGCAGTTTGATCATCTGGGGGTGATGAAACCAAGGAATCCTCCTGGTACAAACAGCATTCTCCCTCCTCCAGCTCTTCAGAAGCCATGGAGCGTGTGGGAGAGCCTGCCCTGTGTGCTCCCGAGGGAGAGCCCGCTGGAGACACCCTGTCGTGTGCTCTTTTCCTGATCCCTGCAACCGGTGAAGCATGTGCCCGGATTACCTCAGAAGGATCCTCCATAGGGGTATCCTCAGGCTGTGTTCCGTCCAGGGACCCAGAAGGGTGTGGAGGATGACACTGCATAGCCAGAACCAGGTTCTGTGACAGTTTTTCCATGTATTGGGACAGAAACTGTGCCCATTCCGGTGGGCTGGGGGCCCTAGGCTCTGGGCTGCCGGTTGCGACGGTGGTGGCAGGAGGGTCTTGGGGGGGCTATAGGGGCACAGGACTCACAGAGAGAAGTGTGTTTACGTGGTAGCTCAGTATGGAAGGCAGTGCAGGCTGAATAATAGAGTATGTGGGCTTTAGCACTCTCTTAGTGCCCTTAAAATTCTGCATGTTCCTAATAGGAGTATGCCAGGAGGGGGAGCAATGCTCAGCAGAGCTACAAGTGAAGTAAGCACCTCACCAAAATCAGCCGATGGCTCTGTCCTCAGGAAGGATTAAGCTCTATGAAGATCTTCGCACGCTTTCCTGGGGGGGCGAGGCTTATTGCGGCCACGGGGGGCGGGGCTTAAAAGAGCAGGAAGATGAGTCAGTGTGGCCCCCCTGCTGTGGGTAGTAAAAAAAAAAAACGGCGGGAAGAGAGCTTCTGAGTTTTCCTCCCTCTCCCTACAGTCAGCACACAGCTTGTCAGCGGTGGTTATCAGCCGGCTTTTCTGCTAGAGCAAATAAACAGAGCAGATAATAAACAGTGCGAGTCCCTGAGCCCTGGGCCCTCCCCCTGCCACCGGGACATTATCTGCAAGACTTTCTGCAAACAGCAGAACTTCCCCCTCCTCCAGCCAGCAAGCTAGAGAAAGTTAACACTGTGTGTGCAGGATCCTTGCACATAATAAATACTGTATATTCAGCCCTGGGAACCTTCCCTGCAGCGTCTTTTCTCCCTTTGTCTGGGAAATCAGTCAGGGGGGATCTCACCTTAAAACACTGCTTTCCAGGCAGTGAAAATAGCAGAGTCAGCTTGCTGTGTCGATGTCATATTCAACTCAGAGCCAGAAGAGAGGGGCTGAGGAATTGGTGCCATCTTCAACTCAGAGCCTGCAGAGAGGGGCTGAGGAATTGGTGCCATCTTCAACTCAGAGCCTGCAGAGAGGGGCTGAGGAATTGGTGCCATCTTCAACTCAGAGCCTGCAGAGAGGGGCTGAGGAATTGGGCTATAGGGCAAAGGCCTCTACCCTGGGCTTTGGAAAATCGGTGTCTGTAGAACCCGTCGTCCAGCCCAGGATCCAGCGTCACGGGAGGGGGTACGTGTAGGCGACACTCCACGTTCCCGCCCGTTGATGGTAGTGGGAGATCGGTCCCGAAAGGAAACCGTCGTCCTCAAAAAATAACAAACCTTGAAAGGAAGTGCCTCCTACAGACACTAAGCTAAAACTGAGCTTGCCTGGCCCAGCCAGGGGGTGTATACTGCAGAGGAGGAGCTATGCTTTTGCATCTACTTAGTGTCCTCCTATGGATATGCAGTATAACACCCATGGTTCTGTTTCCCCCAATGAGGCGTCAGAGAAAACATAATTTACACTTCAGATCATGTTCTCATGACATTCTCTCCAAGAGTAACAATTTAAAGAGGTTGTCCCCCACTTTTACACTGATCGCCTATCCTTAGGACAGGTCATAGTTACATATAGTTGAAACCAGAAGTTTCCCTCCACTCTCCACATAGACACATCTGCAGGTTTTCCCTATACTATTTATAAAGACACATCTGCAGGTTTTCCCCTCCACTCTTTATAAAGACACATCTGCAGGTTTTTCCCTTTGCTCTCTATACAGAAACATCTGCAGGTTTTTCCCTTTCCTCTCTATACAGAAACATCTGCAGATTTTTCCCTCCGCTCTCTATACAGACACATCTGCAGGTTTTTCCCTCCGCTCCCTATACAGACACATCTGCAGGTTTTTCCCTCCGCTCTCTATACAGACACATCTGCAAGTTTTTCCCTCCGCTCCCTATACAGACACATCTGCAGGTTTTTCCCTCCGCTCTCTATACAGACACATCTGCAGGTTTTTCCCTCCGCTCTGTATACAGACACATCTGCAGGTTTTTCCTTCCACTCTTTATAAAGACACATCTGCAGGTTTTTCCCTCCACTCTTTATAAAGACACATCTGCAGGTTTTTTTCTCCGCTCTCTATACAGACACATCTGCAGATGTTCCCCTCTGCTCTCTATACAGACACATCTGCAGGTTTTTTTCTCCGCTCTCTATACAGACAAATCTTCAGATTTTCCCCTCCGCTCTCTATACAGACACATCTGCAGGTGTTCCCCTCTGGTCTCTATACAGAAACATCTGCAGGTTTTTCCCTCCGCTCTCTATACAGACACATCTGCAGGTTTTTCCCTCCGCTCTCTATACAGACACATCTGCAGGTTTTTCCCTCCGCTCCCTATGCAGACATCTGCAGGTTTTTCCCTCCGCTCTCTATACAGACACATCTGAAGGTTTTTCCCTCTGCTCCCTATACAGACACATCTGCAGGTTTTTCCCTCCGCTCTCTATACAGACACATCTGCAGGTTTTTTTCTCCGCTCTCTATACAAACAAATCTGCAGGTTTTCCCCTCTGCTCTCTATACAGACACATCTGCAGGTTTTCCCCTCTGCTCTCTATACAGACACATCTGCAGGTTCTCCCCTCCGCTCTCTATACAGACAAATCTGCAGGTTTTCCCCTCCGTTCTCTATACAGACACATCTGCAGGTGTTTCCCTCCGCTCTCTATACAGACACATCTGCAGGTTTTTCTCCCTTCCTGACATGAAATCAGAACAAACCTTTCTTGTTTTTAGGTCAATTAGGAGCCAAATTCTTTATAATTGACAAATGCCAGAATAATGAGAGAGAATGTTTTCAGGCATTTTTATTCCTTTCTGCACAGTGAAGTTTCCTCCAGGTCATTAGTATTTGGTGGCATTGCCTTTACACTGTGTGACTTGGGGGAAACGTTTTGGATCCTTCCAGAAGCTTCTCACAATAGTTGGTGGAATTTGGGCCGATTCCTCCTGACAGATCTGGTGTAACTGAGCCATGTTAATAGGTCTTCGCTTGCACCGGCCTTTTCAGCTTTGCCCATACATTTTCAATAGGATGGAGATCAGGGCTTTGTGATGGTCACTCCAAAACATTGACTTTGTTATCCTTAAGCCACTTTGTAACCAGTTTGGCAGTATGCGAAAGATCATTGTCCGTTTGGAAGAACCATTTCTGCCCAAACTTTAACCCCTTCACCCCCGGCCACTAAAACACCCTAATGACCGGGCCATTTTTTGCAATTCTGACCAGTGTCACTTTGACAGGTTATAACTCTGGGACGCTTCAACGGATCCTGGCGATTCTGAGATTGTTTTTTCGTGACATATTGTACTTCATGTCAGTGGTAAATTTAGGCCGATATTTTTTGCGTTTATTTGTGAAAATTTAGGAAATTTGGCGAAAATTTTGAAAATTTCGCAATTTTCAAACTTTGAAAATTTATGCCCATAAATCTGAGAAATATGTCACACAAAATAGTTACTAAATAACATTTCCCACTTGTGTACTTTACATCAGCGCAATTTTCGAAACAAATTTTTTTTTCGTTAGGAAGTTAGAAGGGGTCAAAGTTCATCAGCAATTTCTCATTTTTCCAACAAAATTTAGAAAATAATTTTTTTTAGGGACCACATCACATTTGAGGTGACTTTGAGAGACCGAGGTGACAGAAAATACCCAAAAGTGACCCCATTCTAAAAACTGCACCCCTCACTCTGCTCAAAACCACATCCAAAAAGTTTATTAACCCTTTAGGTGCTTCACAGGAACCAAAGCAATGTGGAAGGAAAAAATGAAAATTTTACTTTTTAACACAAAAATGTTACTTTAGCCATAAAATTTTCATTTTCACAAGGGAGAAAAGAGAAAGTGCACCCTACAATTTATTGTGCATTTTCTCCTGAGTACGCCGATACCCCATATGTGGTAAAAATCAATTGTTTGGGTGCACAGCGGAGCTCGGAAGGGAAGGAGCGCCATTTGAATTTTTGAACGCAAAATTAGCTGCACTCATTAGCGGACGCCATGTCGGGTTTGAAGACCCCCTGAGGTGCCTAAACAATGGAGCTCCCCCACAAGTGACCCCATTTTGGAAACTAGAGCCCTCAAATATTTTTTCTAGATGTTTGATGAGCACTTTGAACACCTGGGGGCTTCACAGAAGTTTATAACGTTGAGCCGTGAAAAGAAAAAAAAAATTTTTTACCACAAAACTGTTGCTTCAACTAGGTAGCTTTTTTTTCACAAGGGTATCGGGAAAAAATGCAACATAAAATGTATTGTCCATTTTCTCCTGAGTACGCAGATACCTCATATGTGGTGGAAATCAAATGTTTGGACACACGGCAGTGCTTGGAATGCAAGGAGCGCCATTTGAATTTTTGAACGCAAAATTAGCTGCACTAATTAGCGGACGCCATGTCGGGTTTGAAGACCCCCTGAGGTGCCTAAACAATGGAGCTCCCCCACAAGTGACCCCATTTTGGAAACTAGAGCCCTCAAATATTTTTTCTAGATGTTTGATGAGCACTTTGAACACCTGGGGGCTTCACAGAAGTTTATAACGTTGAGCCGTGAAAAGAAAAAAATGTTTTTTTACCACAAAACTGTTGCTTCAACTAGGTAGTTTTTTTTTTCACAAGGGTATTGGGAAAAAATGCAACATAAAATATATTGTCCATTTTCTCCTGAGTACGCAGATACCTCATATGTGGTGGAAATCAAATGTTTGGACACACGGCAGTGCTCGGAATGCAAGGAGCGCCATTTGAATTTTTGAACGCAAAATTAGCTGCACTAATTAGCGGACGCCATGTCGGGTTTGAAGACCCCCTGAGGTGCCTAAACAATGGAGCTCCCCCACAAGTGACCCCATTTTGGAAACTAGAGCCCTCAAATATTTTTTCTAGATGTTTGATGAGCACTTTGAACACCTGGGGGCTTCACAGAAGTTTATAACATTGAGCCGTGAAAAGAAAAAAATTTTTTTTTACAACAAAACTGTTGCTTCAACTAGGTAGCTTTTTTTTCACAAGGGTATTGGGAAAAAATGCAACATAAAATGTATTGTCCATTTTCTCCTGAGTACGCAGATACCTCATAAGTGGTGGAAATCAAATGTTTGGACACACGGCAGTGCTCGGAAGGCAAGGAGCGCCATTTAAATGCAAAATTAGCTGCACTCATTAGCGGACGCCATGTCAGGTTTGAAGACCCCCTGAGGTGCCTAAACAATGGAGCTCCCCCACAAGTGACCCCATTTTGGAAACTAGAGCCCTCAAATAATTTTTCTAGATGTTTGGTGAGCACTTTGAACACCTGGGGGCTTCACAGAAGTTTATAGCGTTGAGCCGTGAAAAGAAAAAAAAAAATTTTTTACCACAAAACGGTTGCTTCAATTAGGTAGCTTTTTTTTTCACAAGGGTAACAGGAAAAAATGCACCATAAAATGTATTGTGCATTTTCTCCTGAGTACGCAGATACATCATATGTGGTGGAAAGTAATTGTTTGGGCGCATGGCGGGGCTCAGAAGAGAAGGAGCGCCATTTGACAGCAAAATTGGTTGGAATCATTAGCGGACGCCATGTCACGTTTGGAGACCCCCTATGGTGCCTAAACAGTGGAGCTCCCCCACAAGTGACACCATTTTGGAAACTAGAGCCCTCAAATAATTTTTCTAGATGTTTGGTGAGCACTTTGAACACCTGGGGGCTTCACAGAAGTTTATAGCGTTGAGCCGTGAAAAGAAAAAAATTTTTTTTACCACAAAACGGTTGCTTCAACTAGGTAGCTTTTTTTTTCACAAGGCTATCAGGAAAAAATGCACCATAAAACGTATTGTGCATTTTCTCCTGAGTACGCAGATACCTCATATGTGGTGGAAAGTAATTGTTTGGGCGCATGGCGGGGCTCAGAAGAGAAGGAGCGCCATTTGACTTTTCAAACGCACAGACGCAGTGCACTGATCGGCCGCTGCAGGACGCACGGTCGGATGCGATAAAAAAAGCGTCGGGGATACGTAAAAAAAAAAGTCACGCCAAAAATTGACCATGGATGCAGATATGTTATGTGCATCCCTGATCAGCGCTTGGTGGGACGCACAGACGGATGCCATACAAAAATTGTCGCGAATACGGAAAAAAGTCACGCCAAAAATTGAGCAGGGATGCCGATCCGTTATCTGCATCCCTGATCAGCGCTCGGCGGGACGCACGGTCGGACGCGATACAAAAAGCGTCGCGAATACGGAAAAAAGTCACGCCAAAAATTGAGCAGGGATGCCGATCCGTTATCTGCATCCCTGATCAGCGCTCGGCGGGACGCACGGACGGACGCGATACAAAAAGCGTCGCGAATACGGAAAAAAGTCACGCCAAAAATTGAGCAGGGATGCCGATCCGTTATCTGCATCCCTGATCAGCGCTCGGCGGGACGCACGGACGGACGCGATACAAAAAGCGTCGCGAATACGGAAAAAAGTCATGCCAAAAACTGACCACGGATGCCGATCCGTTATCTGCATCCCTGATCAGCGCTTGGCGGGACGCACGGACAGATGAAGTGTAAAAATGGACAGGATACAAGAAAAAAAAAAAAAAGTTATACTCACAGTACCAAGAGGATCACTGACCAGAAGAGTTGCAGAGGAACAAGAAGGCAGTGAGATAGACAGCTTTACACCAGCAGCAGGCAGGACGTTGGACAGATCAGCAGAAGGACCCAGCGATGGAGGCAGATGTGATCGGGCCAGTGAAGACCTCGGACGACCCGTGAAGGCAGGTAAGAGGACGTCGGGGGGGGCAGGGGGGGATGGGGAGAGGGGGGGGCAGAGGGGGGGCAGATGGGGGGGGGTTAGAGGGAGAGCAGAGGGGGCGGAGAAGCAAAGGCAGAAGGAAGGAACCTTGGAAGCAGAATAGAGATGACAGAGGAGGCAGGCAGATCGCGTGGGGAGCAGATCGGGATGCCGGGGGGCAGATCGGGGCGTAGGGGGGCAGATCGGGGCGTAGGGGGGCAGATCTGGGGGGGCACGGGCAGGGGCCTTCACGGGAGCGCGCAGGGGCCTTCACGGGAGCGCGCAGGGGCCATCGCTGGAGCGCAATACTTACCTTTGGAGCTGGCGCGGTGACAGCAGAGGCGGCGTCTGCGGCGGCAGCAGCGGTGGCGTGGTACCAAAAGTACCAGCCACTCCACGCTGCAGCCATGTTGGGGGAGGGTCCCCAGAGCAGTACAGGCCTGGGGAGGGCGGCCACCGGCAGATCAGACCGCCCCACTGCACACTGATTGGAGCGATTGCGCGTCATAGCACGATCGCTCCAATCAGTGCTGCAGGGGCTGGGGGCGACATGTTTGAGGTCCACCTATGATATGCTGCAGCAGCTGCGGCATCTCATAGCTGGATCTCACAGGATCGCACTAATTCGGGCATTATTTTTGCCGAAATTAGTGCGATCGATGTGGTTGGCGGTTCAGATTTGAACAGCCAATCACATCGATCGTCGATAGGGGGTGGCGATGCCACCCCCCTGGGGTCAAGCAAAGGTCCCCTGCTGTAAGAAACAGCAGGGGACATCATTTGAAAGCCGTTGCTATGGCCACGGCAATCAAATGAAGTTTAGGCAGTAAAATTACGTCCCTGGTCGTTAAGTCACGTTAAAATAGGACGTAATTTTACTGCCCGCGGTCGTGAAGGGGTTAAGTTCCTGGCTGATGTCTGACTCTTGAGATATTCTTCAGTATTGCCACATAATCTTCATTCCTCATGATGTCATCTAGTTTGTGAAGTCACCAGTCCCTCCTGCAGCAAAAAATCCCCACATGATGCTGCCGCCCCCGTGTGTCACAGTTCGGATGATGTTCTTCACCTTAAAAGGATCACCTTTCTCTGTCTTTTGGGGTCGCTACAGCTTTGCACTTATAGAGGAGACATTTTCCTCTTCTTTTAACTCAGTGAGATAGGATGGAGATGTCTGTGATCAGCAATGTTCACGTCTTGTCAGTTCCTCGGTGGATTTGGGTCTGGACTGTGACATTGCAGCTGACACACAGGAATATGCTCTGATCTTAACTCTCCATTGTGGCTCTGAAGGATGTTTAGAGTCGTTGTCCTGCTGGAAGGTGAACCTACGCCCCAGTCTGAAGTCTATGGCAGTTTTTAGCTGCTTTACCTCCAGGATTGCCCTGTATTTAGCTGCATCTATCTTCCCCTCACCTATGACCAGCTTCCCTGCCTCTGCTGAAGAAAAGCCTCCCCGCAGCAGGATGCTGCCTCCACCATGTGTGACGGAGGGGAGGGTGTTTTTAGGGTGATGTGCAGTGTTAGTTGTCCACCACACATAGCGTTTTGGATTTAGCCCAAAAGGTTTTCCTTTCGTCTCCTCTGACCTGAGCACGTCCCTCCACCGACCGCTGAGTCCTCAACGTGGCTTTTTGAAAACTGCAGATGGGACTTTTCATGGCTTCTTGCTCTCAAAAATGCCTTTCTTGACGCTCTTATATAAAAGGCCAGATTTGTGGAGGATCCTTTTAATAGTCATCCAGTGGGCAGGTCCTCCCCCCTGATCTTTGCGGCTCCTCTGATGTCCATGGGCCTCTTCGTTTCTTCTCTCATTAGCGCTCTCCTTCTTGTCAGTTTCGGTGGTGGCCATGTCTCCGCAGGTTTGCAGATATTTTTCACTCCTTCCATTTTTGGATGATGGATGATCAGTTCTCCATGAGATGTTCAGAACTCGGGATATCTCAAAATATCAAAATGCCTTTCTGGTCACCGTTCCTCATCACAGTATCCAGTGACCCTAAGAATGACACCAATAAAACTACCGCTCGGCTCACAAGAAACAAGCGATAGAGGAAAATAAAACCGTAAAGGAAAGTGATGAAACAAGAAAAAATAAATAAATAAAAAAAAATAATATATATATATATACATAGTATATTTTTTACAAAACTAATGAAGAAAAATAAATAAAACGACACATGTTCAGACTTGCCATAAACGCACTGATCTGGAGAATGAAATTAAAGGGTCATTAGTGTCGCACAACACCACACATCACAATGGGAATTGCCGGGAGGGGGGTCAACCTTATACAATAAAATGAAGTCTGCCAATCGAAAATACAACTCATTGTGTAAGACACAAGTCAAATAATAATAGAAAAAAATAAAAAAAAGCATAAAAATGAAAAATTGTCTGCGGCGGAAAAAGAATGAAAAAAATGTGGCGATATCCGTTATAATACGTGTATGGTATTTATGAAGATGGTGTCGGAAATATATCGTCACGTACAGGGTAAAACATCGACAGACGCAAGAAGACAACCTCAAATTATGTCAAGGAACTAGAGAAAGAAAAACAGAGATAAAATGAACAAATTTAAAAGAGAAAAAAAATGGTAAAAAAGACAAAAAAAAGGAAAAAAGGACTGGAAAAAAAGAAAAAAAAAAAGGGGCATAACAAAGAAAAAAAAAACAAAAAAAAAGGGAAAAAATAAAACAAAAAAAGGGGGGGGGAAGAGTAATAAAAGGAAATCAATGAAAAAAGGGAATAAAGATAAAAAAAAGGGAATAAAAATGGGAAAAAAGGCAAAAAAGGCAAAAAGAACTGGAAAAAAAGATAAAAAGGGGAAGAACAAAAAAGAAAAAAAAACGAAAAAAGGGGAAAAAATAAGACAAAAAGGGGGGGAGAAATAAAAGGAAAAAAAAAGGGAATAAAGACAAAAAAGGAAAAAAAACTGTCAAAAGGGAAAAACAAAAAAAGAAAACTGAAAAAAGGGAAAAAAAATAAGACAAAAAGGGGAGAGAGAAAAAAAGAGAATTAAAATGAAGGGAAAAAAGGCAAAAAGAAAAAAAAGGGGAAAGAGAAAAAAGCAGAAAAAAAGGAAAAAAAAGACAAAAAAATAGGAAAAAAAGACAGAGAAAAGAGGAAGAAAAAGAAAAAAAACTGAAATAAATGGAAAAAAGGGAAAAAAATGAGAAACAAAGAAAATAAACGTGAAAAAAAGGAAAACAAAAATAGAAAAAAAGGGGGGGAAAAGAAAGAAAATAAGAAGGAAAAAAACCGGAAAAAAAATAAAAAAAAAAAAAGAAAGAAGAAAAAAAAGGGGATTACAAAGGAAATAAAGAAAAAAGAGGAAAAGAAAGATAAAAAAAAGGGGGAAAACTGAAAGGAAAAAAAAAAAAGAGGAGTCTAGAAAGGGTTGAGCCTAGAATGTAGGTGCTCCTTTCAGGGTAGTGGGCGTGATGCTTCCTTCGCCCATCCTCCCCGCTTCTAGTATAAACAGCACTGTGCCCACGTGATTTAGAAAAACAATGTTTGTTCCGGCTGCATTTTAGACACGCCCCCTACACGTGACAAATTACGTCACACCTGGAATGAGCCCGTACATTGTAGCATGTAGAGCCGGAAAGCAGTGCGTATATTTCTGGGCTTGCAGGAAGTTTGAGGTCACGTGTGCTGGGTCTCTGCAGGGTAGACAGTGCACAGCGGTGAGGAGGATACACCGGCAGCGCGGCAGCTCCCGGAAGACACGAGCCACACGTAGCGGTGAAAGCAGCGTGTACTCTGCCGCGCTCGGCATGTGTGACCCGATGATGACCCTGCGAGGACCTTAGTCACGTGACGCGGTAGGTCCTGGACGCGTCCTCTTTTACCACAGGTGGACATCCGCCGCCAGCAGCAGTTGTGCTCGGTAGGAGCGGGCCGTGCAGGCGGCGGGGCGGGGGCGGCCGTGTGCGCGGTAGGAGCCCGGTCACCAGGTGAGAGCCGGCCCTCCGGATTAACCCTTTGCTGTCTTTTGTTATTGTTGCTGTGCTGGAAATGGGGGCAGTAATAGGGAGCGCACCTCTGTTTCCGGTCACTTGGGTTCTGTGCTCACAGAGGTCACTGTGTAGTAAAAACATAGTGTGATTCCAGCGACAGCTCCACAGCTTTATCGTCACCGGCGTAAATAAAACGCCTGTATCATCGTTGTCCGACACCGGTGACTGACGCCGTCGCGCACAGCTTATTTTATGGGTTTTTTTTAACGTGCGCTGATGGGGCTATTTATACCTTTTTTGTTTTTAATTTTTTTCATGGAAGAAGTGCAACAACAAAAAAAAATTAGACTGTTACAAATAGTGCAATGTTTAACCCCTTCACCCCCGGCCACTAAAACACCCTAATGACCGGGCCATTTTTTTTTGCAATTCTGACCAGTGTCACTTTGACAGGTTATAACTCTGGAACGCTTCAACAGATCCTGGCGATTCTGAGATTGTTTTTTCGTGACATATTGTACTTCATGTCAGTGGTAAATTTAGGCCGATACTTTTTGCGTTTTTTATTTGTGAAAATTTAGGAAATTGTGCGAAAATTTGGAAAATTTCGCAATTTTCACACTTTTGAAAATGTATGCCTATAAATCTGAGAGATATGTCACACAAAATAGTTACTAAATAACATTTCCCACTTGTCTGCTTTACATCAGCGCAATTTTCGAAAGAATTTTTTTTTTTTCGTTAGGAAGTTAGAAGGGGTCAAAGTTCATCAGCGATTTTCTAATTTTTCCAACCAAATTTACAAAATATTTTTTTTTTTTTAGGGACCACATCACATTTGAAGTGACTTTGAGAGGCGACAGAAAATACCCAAAAGTGACCCCATTCTAAAAACTACACCCCTCACACGGCTCAAAACCACATCCAAGAAGATTATTAACCCTTTAGGTGCTTCACAGGAACCAAAGCAATGTGGAAGGAAAGAATGAAAATTTTACTTTTTAACACAAAAATGTTACTTTAGCCATAAAATTTTCATTTTTACAAGGGAGAAAAGAGAAAGTGCACTCTACAATTTATTGTGCATTTTCTCCTGAGTACGCTGATACCCCATATGGGGTAAAAATCAATTGTTTGGGTGCACGGCAGAGGTCGAAAGGCAAGGAGCGCCATTTCAATTTTTGAACACAAAATTAGCTGCACTCATTAGCGGACGCCATGTCGGGTTTGAAGACCCCCTGAGGTGCCTAAACAATGGAGCTCCCCCACAAGTGACCCCATTTTGGAAACTAGAGCCCTCAAATAATTTTTCTAGATGTTTGGTGAGCACTTTGAACACCTGGGGGCTTCACAGAAGTTTATAACGTTGAGCCGTGAAAAGAAAAAAAAAATTTTTTACCACAAAACTGTTGCTTCAACTAGGTAGCTTTTTTTTCACAAGGGTATCTGGAAAAAATGCAACATAAAATGTATTGTGCATTTTCTCCTGAGTACGCAGATACCTCACATGTGGTGGAAAGTAATTGTTGGGCGCATGGCGTGGCTCAGAAGAGAAGGGCACCATTTGACAGCAAAATTGATTGGAATCATTAGCGGACGCCATGTCACGTTTTTAGACACACCCCCCCCCCCCCCCATGGTGCCTAAACAGTGGAGCTCCCCCACAAGTGACCCCATTTTGGAACTAGACCCCTCAAGGAATTTATCTAGATGTTTAGTGAGCCCCTTGTACCCCCAGGGGCTCCACTGAAAGTTGATACCGTGAAAATTGTTTTTTTTTTAAAAAAAATTTTTTACATTTTTGCAGCAACAAGGTAGCTTTTTTTTTTTTTTTTTTCTTTTTACAACGGTATCAGGAAAAAATGCACCATAAAACGTATTGTGCAATTTTTCCCGAGTACGCAGATACCTCATATGTGGTGGAAATCAATTGTTTGGGCGCATGGCGGGGCTCAGAAGACAAGGAACGCCATTTGACTTTTCAAACGCACAGACGCAGTGCACTGATCGGCCCCTGCAGGAGGCACGGTCAGATGAGATACAAAAAGCGTTGGGGATACGGAAAAAAAAAAGTCACGCCAAAAATTGAGCAGGGATGCTGATCCGCGCCCAGCGGGACGCACGGACAGATGCGATACTTTTTTTTCCGTATCCCCGACGCTTTTTGTATTGCATCAGTCCGTGCGTCCCGCCGAGCGCTGATCAGGGATGCACATAACGGATCGGCATCCCTGCTCAATTTTTGGCGTGACTTTTTTTTCCGTATCCCCGATGCTTTTTGTCACCCCAAAAATTGAGCAGGGATGCCGATCCGTTATGTGCATCCCTGATCAGCGCTCGGCGGGACGCACGGACAGATGCGATACAAAAAGCGTCGGGAATACGGGAAAAAAAGTCCCGCCGAAAACTGACCAGGGATGCAGATACGTTATCTGCATCCCTGATCAGCGCGGGACGCATGAGGTGTAAAAATGGACACTCACAGTACCCAGAGGATTAGCAGGAGGAACAGAAGGCAAGGAACGGCTTTACAGCAGCAGCCAGCAGGCAGGAAGTTGGACAGCTCAGCAGAAGACCCAGGAAGAAGGACCCAGCGATGGAGGCAGATGTGATCGGCCGGTGAAGACAGGTAAGAGGACGTCGGGGGGGGGACAGCAGAGGACGTCGGGGGGGGGACAGCAGAGGACGTCGGGGGGGGGACAGCAGAGGACGTCGGGGGGGGGGGCAGCAGAGGACGTCGGGGGGGGGGGACAGCAGAGGACGTCGGGGGGGGGGGCAGCAGAGGACGTCGGGGGGGGGGACAGCAGAGGACGTCGGGGGGGGGGGGCAGCAGAGGACGTCGGGGGGGGGGGACAGCAGAGGACGTCGGGGGGGGGGGACAGCAGAGGACGTCGGGGGGGGGACAGCAGAGGACGTCGGGGGGGGGGGACAGCAGAGGACGTCGGGGGGGGGACAGCAGAGGACGTCGGGGGGGGGACAGCAGAGGACGTCGGGGGGGGGACAGCAGAGGACGTCGGGGGGGGGACAGCAGAGGACGTCGGGGGGGGGACAGCAGAGGACGTCGGGGGGGGGGGACAGCAGAGGACGTCGGGGGGGGGGACAGCAGAGGACGTCGGGGGGGGGGGGGACAGCAGAGGACGTCGGGGGGGGGGGGGACAGCAGAGGACGTCGGGGGGGGGGGGACAGCAGAGGACGTCGGGGGGGGGGGACAGCAGAGGACGTCGGGGGGGGGGGACAGCAGAGGACGTCGGGGGGGGGGGACAGCAGAGGACGTCGGGGGGGGGGACAGCAGAGGACGTCGGGGGGGGGGGCAGCAGAGGACGTCGGGGGGGGGGACAGCAGAGGACGTCGGGGGGGGGGGACAGCAGAGGACGTCGGGGGGGGGGACAGCAGAGGACGTCGGGGGGGGGGACAGCAGAGGACGTCGGGGGGGGGGACAGCAGAGGACGTCGGGGGGGGGGGACAGCAGAGGACGTCGGGGGGGGGGACAGCAGAGGACGTCGGGGGGGGGGACAGCAGAGGACGTCGGGGGGGGGGACAGCAGAGGACGTCGGGGGGGGGGACAGCAGAGGACGTCGGGGGGGGGGGGGACAGCAGAGGACGTCGGGGGGGGGGGGACAGCAGAGGACGTCGGGGGGGGGGGGGACAGCAGAGGACGTCGGGGGGGGGGGGACAGCAGAGGACGTCGGGGGGGGGGGACAGCAGAGGACGTCGGGGGGGGGGACAGCAGAGGACGTCGGGGGGGGGGGGACAGCAGAGGACGTCGGGGGGGGGGGACAGCAGAGGACGTCGGGGGGGGGGACAGCAGAGGACGTCGGGGGGGGGGGACAGCAGAGGACGTCGGGGGGGGGGGACAGCAGAGGACGTCGGGGGGGGGGGGACAGCAGAGGACGTCGGGGGGACAGCAGAGGGGGGAGATCACGGGGGAGGCCGGCAGATTGGGATGTCTGGGGGGCAGATCGCAGGGGGGCACGGGCAGGGGCCATTACGGGAGCGCGCAGGAGCAATCACAAGAGCGCGCAGGGGCTGCAAGGTGAGCACAATACTCACCGCTCCTGCTCCGTGACGTGACAGCAGCGGCAGCAGCAGCGGTGGCGTGGTACCACTAGTACTAGCCAGTGCTGCACGCTGCAGACATGTTGGGGGAGGGTCCCCAGACTAGCACAGGCCTGGGGAGGGGGGCCACCAGCAAATCAAACCGCCCCACTGCAGACTGATTGGAGCGATTGCGCGTCATAGCACGATCGCTCCAATCAGTGCTGCAGGGGCTGGGGGCGGCATGTTTGAGATCCACCTATGATCTGCTGCAGCTGCTACAGCACCTCATAGCCGGATATCACAGTATCGCACTATTTCCGGTATTATTTTTACCGAAATCAGTGCGAAAGATGTGGTTGGCGGTTCAGATTTGAACAGCCAATCACATCGATCGCGATGGGGGGTGGCGATGCCACAGAGATTAGGATAGATTGGAGGGGTGCAAGAGTGTTGAAAGGGAGGCCAGAGAGCAGGAGGTTGCAGTAGTCGAGGCGGGAGATGATGAGGGCATGCACTATTGTTTTGGCTGATTCTTGGTTAAGGAAAGCACGGATCCGGGAGATATTTTTGGGTTGTAGAGTCTGCATGAGGTGAAGAGGACGTAGATGTGTGGTGTGAAGGATAGAGCAGAGTCGAGGGTCACTCCAAGGCAACGAGCTTGTGAGACTGGGGAGAGTGAGCAACCATCGAGTTTGATGGAAAGGCTTGTTGGAGGAGATGAGTGAGGAGGAGGAAAGACAATGAACTCTGTTTTGTCCATGTTAAGTTTTAGGAATCGCGCAAAGAAGGATGAAATAGCAGAGAGACATTGTGGAATTTTCGTTAGTAGAGAAATAATGTCAGGTCCAGAGAGGTAGATCTGCGTATACAAAGTGATTCACTCGTTACTTTACCCTGAAAAATTGCTGTAACCTCTAAAATTGACAATCTGTCACAGTGATACTTGGACTGTACATACTTTGGTTCATTAGAAGCTCATGTTTTAATGTAGGTGCTGAAAATGTCCAGTGTTCACATCCAAGAACGCCTGTATGTTCTCTCAGGGGGATTGTGATTAGCGATGAGCGAGCACTACCATGCTCGGGTGCTCAGTACTACTAGTGATGAGCGAGCACTACTATGCTCGGGTGCTCAGTACTGGTAACTAGTGATGAGCGGGCACTACCATGCTCGGGTGCTCAGTACTACTAGTGATGAGCGAGCACTACTATGCTCGGGTGCTCAGTACTACTAGTGATGAGCGAGCACTACCATGCTCGGGTGCTCAGTACTACTAGTGATGAGCGGGCACTACCATGCTCGGGTGCTCTGTACTACTAGTGATGAGCGGGCACTACCATGCTCGGGTGCTCAGTACTACTAGTGATGAGTGAGCACTACCATGCTCGGGTGCTCTGTACTACTAGTGATGAGCGGGCACTACCATGCTCGGGTGCTCAGTACTACTAGTGATGAGTGAGCACTACCATGCTCGGGTGCTCAGTACTACTAGTGATGAGCGAGCACTACCATGCTCAGGTGCTCAGTACTACTAGTGATGAGAGGGCACTACCATGCTCGGGTGCTCTGTACTCGTAACTAGTGATGAGCGAGCACTACCATGCTCGGGTGCTCAGTACTACTAGTGATGAGCGAGCACTACCATGCTCAGGTGCTCAGTACTACTAGTGATGAGTGAGCACTACCATGCTCGGGTGCTCAGTACTACTAGTGATGAGCGAGCACTACCATGCTCGGGTGCTCAGTACTACTAGTGATGAGAGGGCACTACCATGCTCGGGTGCTCTGTACTCGTAACTAGTGATGAGCGAGCACTACCATGCTCGGGTGCTCAGTACTACTAGTGATGAGCGAGCACTACCATGCTCAGGTGCTCAGTACTACTAGTGATGAGAGGGCACTACCATGCTCGGGTGCTCAGTACTCGTAACTAATGATGAGCGGGCACTACCATGCTCAGGTGCTCAGTACTCGTAACTAATGATGAGCGGGCACTACCATGCTCGGGTGCTCAGTACTGGTAACTAGTGATGAGTGGGCACTACCATGCTCAGGTGCTCAGTACTCGTAACTAGTGATGAGCGAGTACTACCATGCTCGGGTGCTCAGTACTCGTAACTAGTGATGAGCGGGCACTACCATGCTCGGGTGCTCAGTACTGGTAACTAGTGATGAGTGGGCACTACCATGCTCAGGTGCTCAGTACTCGTAACTAGTGATGAGCGAGTACTACCATGCTCGGGTGCTCAGTACTGGTAACTAATGATGAGCGGGCACTACCATGCTCGGGTGCTCAGTACTGGTAACTAGTGATGAGCGGGCACTACCATGCTCGGGTGCTCAGTACTCGTAACTAATGATGAGCGGGCACTACCATGCTCGGGTGCTCAGTACTGGTAACTAGTGATGAGTGGGCACTACCATGCTCAGGTGCTCAGTACTCGTAACTAGTGATGAGCGAGTACTACCATGCTCGGGTGCTCAGTACTCGTAACTAGTGATGAGCGGGCACTACCATGCTCGGGTGCTCAGTACTGGTAACTAGTGATGAGCGAGCACTACCATGCTCAGGTGCTCAGTACTGGTAACTAGTGATGAGCAGTCACTACCATGCTCGGTATGTGAAACGAGCAGGTCGGACTTTCAGAGGGGCTCAGCTTGATTTTCATGGAAGTCAATGGGAATCTCAAGCATTTATGCAGATGACTCTACCTGAAAAATACTCGCGTTTCCTATAGACTTCCTCGGTATACTCGGTAATCGAGTCTAGCCTGTCCGAGCGTCCATCCTGCCGGTCTCCAGTGCTGAATATCTTTCTGCTCGCTCATTGCTACCTGTAATTTTCGTGGTTTGTTGCTCTACATCAGACGTTTCAATTGGCCCCAGCGGAAAACCTCAATCTTGTTGGCCACAGTCCTTTGGAGATTACTTCATCATCAAAGAAGGCTTCAATCTCTGTCGTTCTTGGCCACTCGTGAACATGTGGAATACGACGAGTCTGGTTCCTGGGAATGATTTACGTGGAGATGCCAGAAGTCGCTGTTTGACATCTTGAATTGATTTTCGGACGGCCTCCATCATGCCTATCCAATAATGTTCCCATACATTCCCGCTTATTCGCTAGTGACAGAAGACAAGGCTTGGCCGGCCGGTTTCAACCTCCAAATTTCCTTAGGATCTCAATTTGGCATCTCTTTAAGGACTCCTCAAACTGTATCTCTAAATTGTTAAAGGGAACCTGTCAGGCCCAATATGCACCCAGAACCACAAGCAGTTCATGACCCCGGAGTTGCGGTCATGCGCACTATGAAGCCGGGCATACGCATCCTGGCTTCAAACTGAAGTAGTGCGAATGACCCAAAATCCAGCGTCGGGCAGCGGAGAGGTGAGTGCGATCATCCTCTACCGCTGCACATTCATTAGCATGATGGTACGTCTGTGGGTGTGCTAACATACTAATGGAGCCGATTAGCCAGGGGATACACCTAGTCCCCTCGCTCATTAGCATATGATAAAAGATCTTTAGAAATACCTTTTTCTAAAGATCTCTTTATCTATGCTAGTGTATACAGGGACGGTTAGGCAGAAATTAGCTATAGTCACCCAGACCTGCTCATGGTTCTGGGTGCATATTGGGCCTGACAGGTTCTGGGTGCATATTGGGCCTGACAGGTTCTAGGTGCATATTGGGCCTGACAGGTTCTAGGTGCATATTGGGCCTGACAGGTTCTAGGTGCATATTGGGCCTGACAGGTTCTAGGTGCATATTGGGCCTGACAGGTTCCCTTTAACAATGTAGCGATACTGGTTGAGGAGTCCTTTAACCCCTTCAGCCCCGGGGCACTTTCCGTTTTTGCGTTTTTGTTTTTTGCTCCCCTTCTTCCGAGAGCCGTAACTTTTTTATTTTTCCGTCAATCTTGCCATATGAGGGCTTGTTTTTTGCGGGACAAGTTATACTTTTAAATGAAACCATAAGTTTTACCATATGGTGTACTGGAAAGCAGCAAAAAAATTCCAAGTGTGGAAAAATTGCAAAAAAAGTGTGATGGCACAATAGTTTTTGGGATGTTTTATTCACGGTGTTCACTATATGGTAAAACTGATGTGTGGGTATGATACCTGAGGTCGGTGCGAGTTTGTAGACACCAAACATGTATAGGTTTACTTGTATCTAAGGGGTTAAAAAAAATTCACAAGTTTGTCCAATAAAAGTGGCGCACGTTTTGCGCCATTTTCCGAAACACGTAGCGTTTTTATTTTTTGGGATCTGTGGCTCAGTGACGGCTTATTTTTTGCGTCTCGAGCTGATGTTTCTAATGGTAGCATTTTTGCGCAGATGCTACGTTTTGATCGCCTGTTATTGCATTTTGCGTAAAACTTGCGGCGACCAAAAAACGTAATTTTGGCGTTTGGAATTTTATTGCCACTACGCCGTTTACCAATCCGATTAATTGATTTTATATTTTGATAGATCGGGCATTTCTGAACGCGGCGATACCAAATATGTGTATATTTATTTATTTTTTAACCCTTTAATTTTCAATGGGGGGAAAGGGGGGTGATTTGAACTTTTTAGGTTTTTTTAGTTTTTTTTAATTTTTTAAAACTTTTTTTTACTTTTTTTATTTTATTTTACTAGTCCCCCTAGGGGGCTATAGCGATCAGCAATCCGATTGCTGATCGCTATCTGCTGATCACAGCTATTCCGCTGTAAACAGCAGAAATAGTCACTTTCTTTCTTCCTCTGCTCCGTGCCGAGGAAGAATGAAAGTGAAACTTCTTAGCACCAGGCGTCATCACATGACCCTGTGCTACGATGGCAACCACCGAACGTCACGTGATCACTCACGTGACGTCCGGAGGGGGCGGAGGTAAGAAAAAAAGATGGCCGCGCGCATATAGATCTCGCTGCCAGACTTTGGCAGCGAGATCTAAGGGGTTAATGTTCCGGGTGGAATGCGATTCCACTCGGAACATGTAGGCACACATGTCAGCTGTTGAAAACAGCTGATATGTGTGCCGATCCACGCCGCCTGCCCGCGGCAGGGGGCGCCGATTACCGGGACACGATCCATGACGGAAAGATCCGTCCATGGTCGTGAAGGGGTTAAAGAGATGCCAAATTGAGTTTCTAAGGAAATTTGGAGGTTGAAATCTGACAGGTTCCCTTTAAACGAAGAAGGAATAAACTGCAAGCGCCACAGAAACTACCGAAGGCACGCACCAAGTCTGTCATAGTGGAGACGACTGGCAGGACAGTTCCTTCTCTTCCGCTCTGTCGATGGAGCGTCACTGCTTACATCATGCTGATTGACAGCCAGCTCACTTTAAAGGGAACCTGTCACCAGATTTGTCCCCTGTGAGCTGCGGCACAACCAGTGAGCCCCTATATACAGCATTCCAGAATACTGTATATAGTTGCCCAGGCCGCTCTGTATAAGGTAAAATTAAAAAAAAAAGACCTTTATTATACTCACCTGGGGGAAGGGGGGCAGTTGGATTCAATGGGTGTCGCTGCTCTTGGTCCGGTGGCACAGATATGGCACGCTTATGTGTGGTAATACATGCCTCCTTGGGCATTACTCATACAGCTCCTCGACTGGGCACATGTCAATCGTTGAAGCCATTATTTTTGCACAATTTACCGATCTCCCCTCCAGGGTTGTGTGCCCACGACCAGTGTTAGAAGCGTTTTGGATGCAGCATAATTCAGCTGCGTCCAAAACACTGCGTTGTACAGTACATGCCCACTGTGTGTGTGCGGCCCGCAACGAAAATTGACCTGCGTTGCGGCTTTCCGAGTCACAGCATGTCACTACTTTGCTGCGGAGTCAAAGCGCTCTCTGTAGGGAGAACACAAGCGAGAAACCGCAACTGCCCAAGCCCACATCATGGGCACAGGCAGCTGCGGTCTCCTCTGGAGAAGACTTGTGGCCCCGCAGGTCAGAACCTGCCGCGTCCAGGACGCAACGGGTCCTGATCATGAGCATGTACCCTTAAAAGTGCCTCCTGTTTTCCAAATTTATTTTTTGTTTTCTTCTCACATTTAACTCTACCACTTAAGGCCCGTTACAGAAAAAAAGAGAGAAAGAGGCGATCATGAAAGCCCAAAAGACCAATAGACAGGAATTACAGTACAATGTACTTTTTATTAATATTTTATTATGTATTTTTCATATAAATATAACAAGTGTGAGTGTGGGCAGAACAAACATACGCCAATGTATACATACAGCGGAAAATATCATAGTTCAGTCAATACAATTAATTACATAAGGCTGCACATTCCTGCAACTTATATGCAATATTCAAAGAGAGGACTCTAGTATCTGTACATGCAAGGCACTCCAATTGATATCATGTATATATACAAATCCAATAGCACAATCTTTATAATATATATGTTTATACCAAGGATAGATAGATAACCATATACTTCATATTGGAGAACCTAAAAGCATGTAAAAGTACGGAGTCCCCATCTCATTCATGGTTACAGCTCAAGGTTCCTGAAGTAGTCATTATACGGGACCGCCACTAGGTGTCACTATAACCATGTGGGTATATATAACTCGTATCTGGTTAATAGTAGCTCCCTAACTATCACTAAATGTATTAGCATCAATAGATGCGATCAGTCAATATGAACCAGAGCTAACCGCTAGATAAAACACAGGAAAACAATCTATTTACTTGCAATAAGTGGATTCCCGCTAATGGTGATAACTCATGGTTCATAGGGAAATCATTATATGGGACGCCACTAGGTGTCATTATAACTATGTGAGTGTATATAACTCTCACCTAGTTAATGGTGGCTCCCTATCTAACGCTAACGTGTTTATATCAACAAATACGATCAGTCAATAAGGACCGGAGCTAACCACTAGATAACACACAGGAGAGCAGCCATAAAAAAACAATCCATTTACTTACAATGAGTGAATTCCCGCTGATGGTGATAAGGCTCCCGACACGTGTTTCAGTTCACTACCTTCGTCAGGGGGCGTATCTAATCAACCAAAAGGAGGCTTTTTATATCTCCTGCCTCCAATTACCAACAGATACTTCCGTGATGCACCCGTCGTCATGGCTACTTGCCGACGCCAGTCAGGCCGCCGCGTCACCAGCCATCCAGCCCAGGACACCACATGGCCCCTGAACAGAAGACCAGTAAAGACGCAGCGGCCGGACCAGTGCCGGCAGCCAATGACGGCCGTGCGTACATGTATCGGGTAATGGTATACAAAGTGCAAAAATCGTGAAGTACATAAAATATAAATGTGGACATATTACCACCATGGAGGGAATATACGAATATAGACGGCGATCGGAGAGAACATCATTTTCGCAAAGCAAACACATGTGTGCATATATACACACACATGCATGCCACTCATAATAAACAGCATGAACAAAAAAGAAGAAAGAACAAGTATAAATATAGCAAAAAATACAAAGAGCCAATAGTGAATTGAGAAATCACAGTTAGGATATAACATCTCATACTTCTGTCTCTCATCACTACGGCTGCCACAAAAATTGCTGCTTAGCATCGCTCTTTCATCCAGATAGCCAGATAATGCAGCCGTCTTCGCAATCATATGTGCGAGTATAAACACAGGTCCTGTAGATCAATATAAATACTACGTCCATCGAGTCACCACACACATGTGTAACATGTTCACATAACTAAAATAAATAAGGAAAAAAAGGGGGATTGATTAGACAAAAGTTAACCAACACCATATAAAAACCAGAGGCGTGTAAAATACAATTTAAATGTATTCAATAGGAGTCAAAAAGAGGCATATATTAGACGACATAGAACTCTCGGTATCTATAGGAAAGACGCAAAACTGATATTATCGTTGAGGCCAGATGGACACACAGTACCCAATGTGTATATCCACCTGGCCTCAAGTTGGGCCAATCTTCTGCTAACCTCCCCACCACGGATCCCCAAATCTAGTTGATCAATACCTTTAACCCTAAGCAAACCACCATTACAAGAATGGAATTTAAAGAAATGTTTAGGAAGGGTCTTGAGGCTCTCAACATCAGTTGTATTTCGTGCGGCCTCAATCCCCAATACATGCTCGCGAGTACGTACCTTCAGCTGACGCGTGGTAAGTCCAATATAGATCTTAGGACATGGACATGTTGCGTAGTACACAACTGCTTTTGAATTACATGTAATACGTTTACGTATATGATAGATTTTACGGTTGTCAGCGTCAGTGAAGGTACTCTCGCGGCATATATTGGGGCATGCCACGCATTCCCCACAGGGGAAGCAACCTACTTTAATAATGGGATTAATTTTACCCAAAAAAGTTGAATCCTTCCTATCACTTGTATAGTGGCTGCGGATAAGATGATCGCGAAGATTTTTACTGCGACGCATAGTAATTGATAATTGCTCGGGGATGATTTTATTAAGGGTGGGATCGGCTTGGAGTATCGGCAATGCCCTATTGAGACATGCCCGAATAGATGGAATTTGGGCACAAAAGTTGGTAATAAATCGAATTTTATTACTGGATTCTGGTATCTTTTGGGAATACAGAAGGGAGTCCCTAGGCGTATATTTGGCCCGATGGTAGGCCTTTTTTACCATCCTCCCACTATATCCCCTCTCCCTGAACCTCCCCTTAAGGTCCAAGGCCTGTCGTTCAAAATCGGCGTCGGTCGAGCAGATCCTCCGTAACCGAAGGAACTGCCCAACCGGCACCGACCTGATCATAAATGTTGGATGTGATGAGGATGCATGGAGAAACATGTTAGTAGATGTAGGCTTACGATACAAGTCAGACTGCAGAACACCCTCTGCGTCCTTTCTCACCACAATATCCAGGAACTCAATTTGTTCTGCGGACCATTTGGATGAAATTTTGATGTTGCGCGTGTTCGAATTCACTCCTGCTAAAAATAAATTAAGTTCTTCCACCGACCCCTGCCAGATCATAAAGATGTCGTCGATGTACCGTGTCCATAGAAGGACACGGCACACCAACGGCTCCCGATCTGACAGGAGAAGGTCCCTCTCTCACAGCCCCAGGAATAAATTAGCATAAGACGGGGCGAAAGCCGCCCCCATTGCAGTACCCTGGAGCTGTAGGTAGAAGGAATTCATAAAAGTAAAAAAATTGTGGGTAAGAGAGAATTCGAGCAGGCGCAACACCAACTCACGAAAGTCCTGAGGCATATCGGCAGTATCAAGATAGAATTTTGCTGCTTCAATTCCATCACTGTGAATGATGCTGGTGTAGAGGGACTCAACGTCCCCCGTCACCAGCAGCGTATCCTTGCCAACATGCAAGCCATCAATTCTCCTGAGGAAGTCGCCGGTATCTTTGATAAATGATGGTAAACATTCAACCATAGGTTGAAGGATAAAATCAATCCACCGGCTGACTCTCTCAAGAAAATTCCCACACCCCGAAACAATAGGTCTTCCGGGGGGTGTGGTGGCATTCTTGTGTAATTTCGGCAGCAAGTAAAAGGTGGCAATGGTTGGCTCAGCCACAAGTAGTGCCGAAGCCAGCCCACTGTCGACAATGCCGTCATCCGTCGCCTTACCAATAATTTTTTTAAGTTGTGATACATATGCTGAGAGGGGATTGAATGTCAATTTTTTATAACATGTTTCATTCTGAAGCTGTTTAAATACCTCTCTCTCATACATATTGGTAGGCCAGATGACGACATTGCCGCCTTTATCAGCTGGCTTCAGCACCACTCCCGGTAGTTGTTTGAGCTCCTGGAGTCTGACACGCTCAGCTCTCGTAAGATTGTCACTATCCACTATGGGAGAGATTTTTTCTAACTCTTTAGTGACAACCTTCACAAATAATTCCATGTTAGGACATGTGGACAACGGAAGGAATTTTTTGGAGCGAGGCTTGATGGTGGGAGGAATCTTACCTCCGATCTCAGTGTTATGTTCTCTTGCCAAATCCTCAAGGATAGTCACCGCATTTTGTTCCTTTTCTGTAGGGAACAAATTATGCAAGGTATCATCAAAAAAATGTTTTTTGAAAATGACTGACCGTGCAAATATATGCAGGTCTTTAATGACAGAGAACAGATCGAAACTAGACGTAGGAGAGAAGGACAACAAAATAATAAGCACACTGAGAGGCTCTCAAATCCCTGAAAAATAATAAGGACATTGTTATCCGAGCAGCCGATAAAGGAGGTGGTGTAGTTATACAAAATAGGAAAGATTTGAAAGAAGCCTACAGAATTTTATCAGACCCGACCTACTATGAGGTGGTGAACATTGATAAATATAACCGAGCTGTTTCAGCCTATAAAGAGCTAATCCAAAATGCTGCAGATCAGAACATATTAAATTCTGCTGAAAAAAGATTCCCATCAGTCAAAAACCCACCCTTGGCATTTTTTTACCACCTCCCCAAAATTCATAAGAATTTAATCAATCCCCCTGGAAGGCCCATTATTTCAGGCATTGATTCACTGACAGCCAATCTAGCTCATTATATTGATATACTAATACAGCCGCATGTTCTTGGTCTCAATAGTCACCTTAGGGACTCGGCACACCTCATAGAAAACCTGGGGGGCATCCCATGGAAAGAGTCATATACATTTATAACTATAGACGTGGCCGCTTTATATTCAAATATACACCATCATTTGGGTTTGTCCTGTCTCTCCTTTTTTCTGGAAAGCGATAACAGGATGCCCCAAGTCCAAAAGGAGTTTCTCTTAGAAAGCATGAGTTTCATCCTACATAATAATTTTTTTACCTTTGATGACAAATTGTACCACCAACGCCTTGGCACGGCAATGGGGTCTAAAGCAGCTTGCTCATATGCAAACCTTTTTATGGGTCTATTCGAGCTGGTCTTTGTAAAAAACGACCTGTATGGGAATAGCATTGTTTTATATAAAAGATTCATTGACGACCTGTTCATCATCTGGGACTGTGACCTCTCTGATGTCAGGATTTTCCTAGACAACCTGGATAAAAATGACTGGGGTCTAGCTTTTTCATCCACCGTACATAAAGAAGAGATCAATTTCCTCGATTTGACTATCTTCCATTCTAATGATAAGATATGTACAAAAACTTATTTTAAGAAGGTGGATGCTAATGGGTACATTCATTACAATAGTGAACATTATGACAAGTGGCTACAAAACATCCCTTTAAATCAGTACAAAAGGATCAGGAGGAATTGCTCACAGGATGCGGATTTCAGGGAGCAAGCAGGGACCCTCAAAAGACGTTTTTTGGAAAAGGAATACCCCAAGACTTTGATCCAGAAGGCCTTTCAGGGGACTCATAGACTTAAACAAAGTGATCTCATTATACCCAAGAGGGACCAGCCTATTCCAGAGTCTTCCCACAACCAGAAGTCATCAGATCTCACTTTGAATTTTATAACCACATACAGTGGGGACAATGGGGTTATAAGGAATACGTTGCTGAAACACTGGGACATCCTGCAGAATGATCCCATCCTCAAGCCCGTTCTGCCCACCAAACCGGGTGTCACTTTCAGGCGGGCACCCACAATTAAAAATATTGTAGCACCAAGTCGCCTGGGGACAAAGCCGGTGGGTTCCAAGGTCACCCTCCCAGATGGATCATACAAATGTGGCACAAAAAATTGTTTGTGCTGCAGAAGTATCCAGCATAAGAAAACTACATTTTGCTCCCTTGGGGGCTCTGAAATGTTTCATATCAAAAACCATCTAACTTGCCAGTCCGATTATGTGATCTATTTAGTAGATTGCATGTGCGGTAAACAATATGTAGGGAGGACCAGCCAGGCCCTCCATAATAGATTAAATTCACACCGCCATAACATTAGGATAGGTTTTATGCTGCATGGTCTCTCGAAACATTGTACGGTTCAGCATAATAGGTCTTTTGATTTTAAGATCACCCCCATCGAGCAGATCCCTCCGAATATCAGTAACAGGATGGAGGTTTTAAGTAAGAAGGAGACCTTTTGGATCCACAGGCTGAATACTCTGAAGCCCTTTGGACTAAATGAAGTTACTGACCTTTTTTATTAAGTCCTTTTTATGAGCTCCTCTTTTTCCAACCTATTTCCAAAAGCCAGTTTTTATTGTATCTTCAGGGACTACTAGATTGTTGAGAGTTCCCTTTTTCTGCATTGGATATTCTCTTGGTACTCAAGAAGAGATTTCTTCCATCAAAGGGGATATTCCTTTTTGAATATGGAATCAATCCTCAGGTTTTAAAATATTATTATATATTTTTATATGTATTTTTATTTTTATATGTGTATATATATGCATGTATATGCTTGTATAATTTTTATATGTACGTGCCTCTAGTTCAAACTTTTGTGAATGTTTTTACATGCCTTGTTTTTATACCCATTTTTCATCCTATGGGGATTATTATTATTATTTTTATAACAGATATTGATCTGGATTTTACCTGGCCCCCTTTTTTAGTTTTTAAGTATTTATCCAACGCTTTCATTATATTCATTACATTCATTATATTTATTCCATTATATTTCAAATACTTCCACTCCTTATATATATATATATATATATATATAATCATATTTGTTTCCATCATCCAAATTGTGGATCGACGGTCCCCTTGCCCGTCGATTCCCTTCACAAGCAGCACCTTCACATCAATATGTCTGTTTTATACATCTTTATACATTTTTCTCTCTGATCACGATCACACTATTCATTACAGGTTCCCACATGAGCCTATGTGTTTTCACCTTTGTGATCCCTTTCAGTATAGAATGCATCTTATTTCAAATTGTCTCTCCAGTAAAGGAGACAAACTCTGGCACAGCGCCACCTATTGGAAGTAGCGATCCTAAAAGTCACAAGTGGATTTTTGACAATCCTTTGCAATATGACTCAGGATATACAAGCCAGATCAGAATCCCAATTTGCAGACACGGTGTTTCGGGGTGCTTGCCCCTCGTCAGTGCAAAGTATGGGGGTGTCTGATCTGGCTCATGAGAAAGCTATGTGGGGACCACGGGGGAACACTATTCTCCTTAAGGAGACTTTGCAAGCCAGTCTGGCTGCCAGGTAAGGGGACTTATAGCTGCAATGCCCCTAAAATTCCACGGGGGAACACTATTCTCCTTAAGGAGACTTTGCAAGCCAGTCTGGCTGCCAGGTAAGGGGACTTATAGCTGCAATGCCCCTCTGGGAAATATTCAAATTGTCTCTCCAGTAAAGGAGACAAACTCTAGCACAGCGCCACCTATTGGAAGTAGCGATCCTAAAAGTCACAAGTGGATTTTTGACAATCCTTTGCAATATGACTCAGGATATACAAGCCAGATCAGAATCCCAATTTGCAGACACGGTGTTTCGGGGTGCTTGCCCCTCGTCAGTGCAAAGTATGGGGGTGTCTGATCTGGCTCATGAGAAAGCTATGTGGGGACCACGGGGGAACACTATTCTCCTTAAGGAGACTTTGCAAGCCAGTCTGTCTCCTTTACTGGAGAGACAATTTGAATATTTCCCAGAGGGGCATTGCAGCTATAAGTCCCCTTACCTGGCAGCCAGACTGGCTTGCAAAGTCTCCTTAAGGAGAATAGTGTTCCCCCGTGGAATTTTAGGGGCATTGCAGCTATAAGTCCCCTTACCTGGCAGCCAGACTGGCTTGCAAAGTCTCCTTAAGGAGAATAGTGTTCCCCCGTGGTCTTATTTCAAATTCACTTGTTTATTCCCGACGATTTATTTTTTTCCAATAATACAATGATCATATTTAAAAGACAATTTTTATTATTCATATAGCTTTCATAAGTCACAAACCGGAGTATGTTTGACTCCAGCACAAGAAATACCTATCCATATCAAAGCAGGAACGCCTTCAACATATTTCATCCCTGTGAAATATCCAGATCTTCACATCCCTGTCTCACTTAAATATGCGTCCTTTCGTGTCCTCACACACCCCCCCCCCCCTTTTTTTGAGGTTACACCACTTTCCATCTCGGGACACCACTGGCTCTTCCCGCACCACGCATGCGTCCCATATCTTTATTCCCACGGTCTGAACCCATTTCACCTTTCACCACAAAGTATCCGCTTTCTAGGCAAGCGCTCCTTGTTGTTTTTAACTCACACTGCATGTGCACTGCCCTTTCAGAGATTCAATCAGTCTGTTCACGATCCTCACATGTTCCCCAAATGAAATGGGGATAAAATTTCAGAAATTCATATACACATATATATGTGTATATATATATATATATATATATATACACATATATATATGGTACTATTAAACTAGATAGATAAAAATAGTTTTTTATAGGACATCTCATCTGAACCATTGTTTTTTTTTTTTTCAGCAAATTACTAGGGTAGAGTAAAGGAGAACGAGGCACTCTTTGTTTATTCCGATGCCCCTCCTGTAGTTTCAAGCCCCCCCTGTTCTTTTTTCCCCCAAAGAAATATATTCTTTAAGAAATGCACTCATGGAACACATACAAATGAATACACAATTTTTGATAAAACATACATTTATTTTATTTTATTTTTATTTTTATCATAGCATTGTATCATATCTTTACCACACAATTTTTTCATATATCATATAATTTCGTTTCTTCCAATCATAGAATAGATAAATAGCTTCTATATTTTTGAATAGCTTTCATGAGCCACAGATCGCAGCATGTTCGACTTCAGTATAAGGAGTTCCTCCTTTTGACAAAGCAGGGATGCCCTCCTTACACTTCACTCCTGTGAAATATCGGGTTTTTCACATTACTGTTTCACCTAAGCATGCCTCCTTTCGTGTTTCACATCTCCTTTTGAGCTCACATCTCCTTCCATTATGAAAAATCGCTGACTCCCCGCTTACTGCGCATGCGCTCTATATCTTTTTCCCACGATCTGAACCCATTTGACCTTTCACTGCAGGGAATCCGCTCTCTGTGCAAGCGCTCCCTTTTGGTTTTCGCCTGCGGGTGCGCTGCCCTTGTAGAGATTTAACAGTTCATTCATGGTTCTCACATTATCCCCAAATATAATGGGGCTGAAATTCCAGAGCGTTCACCTACATATATATATTTCTTTCACTATAAACCCAGGTGGATGAGGATTTTTTGACATCCCTTTTGAACCTCTATGCTCTAGTATGCTCCTAGAGCAGAGTAATGGTGAAGGAGACAGATTCTCTGTTTGTTCCGATGCCTCTTCTGCAGGTTCAAGTTCCTTGTTTTTCTCTTTTCCAAAGACCCCCCTTCCCCCCATTCTTTTTCCAAAGAAATACAATTATAGAGCACACATAAATGAACGCACAATTTTTGATAAAACAAATTTTATTTTATCACATTTTTCTATTGTGGTTTCCGCTATATATATATATTTTTTCATACACCATATAATCATCCCATTGCATCACCATGCTGAACATGAATTTTCCTTCATTCAATTCATCAAAGCATGCAAGATTTGTATGCATCAAATAAAAAATAATATAAAAAAAATGTTTTTTCTTTTTCATCCCTCCCCCCCCCCCCCTTTTTTTCTAATCATGACGTAGATTCACTCCTCGTGTCTGAGTCATGGGGCAATGAGGTCATTTTCAGCAATATG
Organism: Anomaloglossus baeobatrachus; assembly: GCF_048569485.1. Classification (NCBI taxonomy): domain Eukaryota; kingdom Metazoa; phylum Chordata; class Amphibia; order Anura; family Aromobatidae; genus Anomaloglossus; species Anomaloglossus baeobatrachus. The sequence goes on from NC_134356.1 coordinate 681,625,395, forward strand.
GCCTCTCTGTGCAGTCTCTATTTAAACCCTGTTTTTTTCTGTATCGGTATATTTTTATTCCCTGAGGAAGAAGGCAGTTTGCCTTTGAAACGCGTTGGAATTGACTCAATAAAAATATCTTAAGGAATCTTCAACGGTGTGGTTCATAGCGCGGCTGGAAAACCCGTCTTCTTTCATGCCCGTTTTTTACAACTATCCACTATGGGAGAGATTTTTTCTAACTCTTTAGTGACAACCTTCACAAATAATTCCATGTTAGGACATGTGGACAACGGAAGGAATTTTTTGGAGCGAGGCTTGATGGTGGGAGGAATCTTACCTCCGATCTCAGTGTTATGTTCTCTTGCCAAATCCTCAAGGATAGTCACCGCATTTTGTTCCTTTTCTGTAGGGAACAAATTATGCAAGGTATCATCAAAAAAATGTTTTTTGAAAATGACTGACCGTGCAAATATATGCAGGTCTTTAATGACAGAGAACAGATCGAAACTAGACGTAGGAGAGAAGGACAACCCTTTTTCCAAAAGTTGCAAATCAATATTGGATAGCTTGTACGAGCTAAGGTTAATTACCTTGTTGTCCTGTCTCCTATACGCAGATCCATTTTGTTGATTAAAAAATCTATGATTAGATCGGTTCCCACCATCAAGTCTGGCTCCAGAGCGTGTAGTGATACCAGATACAGATGTATCAGAAATATCACTCATGGTATTTAGAGATGACTGTGAGGATGCTCTGCTTGGTCCGGCTGTATCGTCATTTGGTCGTCTCCATGCATAAACCAACTTCATATTGGAATCGTTTTGATCTCTATGTAGCTTAGAGGTCTGTGTGGAATGGATCTTTTTGATTATCAATTCCAGTTTTCGAGTAAGCATATCATCAAAGATCTTTAACCTTTCCTCTGAGCATAATGTTCTGAATTCTGCTTGTTTCTGATCCAAGATCTTATCCAATTTATTTAAAGAAGAAGAGTCCAATTCAATTAACAATTGCATCAAGGTAGTAGAACACAGATTACAAGCATTCTCCCATTTTTCAATAAATGATTCATCGTCAATTGTGAAGGAAGGAGTAACTCTTATGCGAAGACCTCTAGGGATTAGTTTTTTAGCTATATAACGTTCCAATAATGCCCTATTCCACCACAACCGTGTACGTCTGGTGATCAATCTTTGTATCTCCGAGAATCTATCATCCAGGCCAGGTGACTCCTCATTAGATATACTAATAGACGGCCCACCAAACACTTGTTCAACCTGATTCTGCCATGTGTTTTCCATGGCCTTGTAGTCCATCATCACCACTAAATCTGTGCTAAACACAGTGAAAACTGAAATATAAAGGAGAGCAAGTTGTGATGTATTATTCATCTTAAGACACTAAAATAAGGTCAATCATGATAATTAGGACTTAAATGATTATGGGCAAAAATCGCAGGACATGTTACAGAAAAATGGCCAAATGGCCACTTAAGGCCCGTTTCACAAATCCGGCATTTCACCGGATACCGGATCCGACACTTATGCGGTACAGTAGATTCATTTACCTGGAAGCGCGACACCATGCGGTTGTTGTGTGCTTCGTGCACAACCGCATTTGTCCACATGGTGTCGCGCTTCCACTGTAAATGAATCTACTGTACTGCATGCGCGCCGGATCTGGCAAAATGGCGGATGTGTGAAACGGGCCTAAGGGGAACCGGTCACCAGGATTTTCCCCTATAAGCTGCGGCACCACCAGTGAGCCCTTATATACAGCATTCCAGAATACTGTATATAACAGCCCAGGCCGCTGTGTATAATGTAAAAAAACACCTTTTATAATACTCACCTAAGGAGCGGTCTGGTCCGATGGGCGTCGTTACTTGCGGTAAAGGTGCCTCCTCTATCCTGTGTAGTCGCCGGTCTCTTTCCCAGCTCCGTATTACTACGTCATCCAAAGAGGCCTCCATTACGCTCCTGAGCAAGCGCATTTCTCTCTGCCTTGCAGAGAGCCGATCAAGGTATTGTAGTGCACATGGGCGGGCGGTCTTTGACCAGGAGTCCAATGGAGGCCTCTGTGTGGATGACGTAGGACGCATGATCCATATAGAGCTATGGAAGGCGAAGAGGAGGCGCGTGACCAGTGATGCCCATTGGACCTGACCGCCCCGCAGGTCAGTATAAAACAAGGTGTTTTTTGCGTTATACAGAGCGGCTCTTATATACAGTATTCTGGAATGATATATGTCAGGGCTCTTTGGTGGTGTCCGCAGTTTGTAAGGAAAAATCCTGGTGACGGGTTCTGTTTAGTTTGGGTGGCAAGTTCTTATCGTTGAATTGCCTGTCCGTAGCCGCCAGTCGCAACAGCATGGCACTCGCTTGTCTGCTGGTCACACAAACAAAATACTTATACCAGTTGGGCACACATCACAGCAGACGTGCATTGCACTCATATCTGTAGGGCATACAAATATGCAAGTAGCCTCTTTAGAGAGAAATAGGACGGGGACTCTAATGCCACCTATTGGAGGTAGCCATCCTGAAAGTCAATATTGACCCTTTTTAAAACCACATTGACACATACTGTGTTTCCCCGAAAATAAGACCTAGCAGGGATGCTTAAATTATAAGGCATCCCCTAGCCGCGATCAATAATGATGTGTCTGTGCAGCCATAAAAAAAAAAATAAAGAATCCTGCAGGACACTTCATTATTGGCAGCAGACACCCCCTAAAGAGAGGACACCCCCCTCCCCCCGACCATACTCACCAGACACCGACCGGGAGCAGGGGAGCGCATCAAGGTCCTGCGGCGGAACACTCACTCACACTCTCACACTCACCACGTCCAGCGATATCGCTTGCTTCTCGGCGGTGGTGCAGTGCAGTGAGCTTCCAGTACTTGCCGGAGGATCACATGGCCGGATTTTGAGAGTATGCGCGCCCGATTGTATGGCATGTGCGATATCGTGAGTGTGTATCGGTCAGACGCAGGGGAGCACAGCTGCTGGGAGATTACAGGGAGGAATGATGTGAGATGTGATATGTGTGTCTGTATGAGTGAGTGTGATCTATGCGAGTGTCAACCAGACGCAGGGGCGGCGTGCAGCACACCTGCTGGGAGATCTAGGAGCCACATAGACTCCCGGGACTGGTAAGTATGATGACCTTTGGAAGGGGGGGTCTGCTTTTTGTGGGATGTAAACCTGCCCTCAACCATGTCTCCTCGAGAAAAATACCCCCCCCCCCCTGAAAATAAGACCTAGTGCTTTTTTTTTTTTTTTTTTGGGCAAAAAAAAAAAAAGTGTCTTATTTTCGGGGAAACTGGGTAGATGAAGGCTATGTATAACCAAATTAGAACCTCCATTTGCAGACTCTTGGTTTTTCAGGCAGTTCCCTCTCATCTATAGAAAGCAGGAGAACTGGTTGGCTGGGCGAGATCCCTGTGCCAGGCAGTCTAAGGGGGTAGTTTCTCCTTGTCGAGAGTGTCTGGTTGGGGTAAGGAGGCCAGACAATGGTATAAGCTATTATGACTGGGTCCTTCTCCCATATTATGCAATCAACAGAGCGAGAGATGATTGAGCAATCCAAGAATATTTATTCCAAGCAAATCAAATGGTCCATAACATAATCCACCACAATGAGGGTAAAATAGTCCAGAAACACAAATATAGTCCAGAAAGCGATAAATAAATGTCCAGGTCTCTGAGAAGCCGCAGCTTCAGCCCAGAGGATCAATCTTCGTCCTTCTCTCTTCAAGTTCTCAAACAGACTGCTTCTCTCTCTTCTCCTGCTCAGCCAGACTGAATCACTAATCCCTCAGGTAAGCAGAGAGTTTAGGTGGAATCCAGGCACCCTCCCCCCACACCTAGGGTCAGAAGCACTTTAAGGAGTTATAACAAACTATGGAGAAAAAAAGACATGGATCGCACATCCCAAAAATACAATGATCTAAAGCTGCTAGGCAAAAAATTAAATAAAACCTGAGGTTCTTTGTTCCCATTCTGATCAGATTGTATGAAGCCACTGCCACATCACGGCAAACCTCTTGAGTGGGTCCCTATTCTAAGCCTTGTAGTGCGGCACTGTGCACTAACCACTGCTGCAGCGACCAAGCGCCAGCAGGGCAGGCGACCTGGTACCTCACAGCACCCATGCTGTAAGGCGAAGCCCCCGAGGCTCCAGGCCGCGCCGCCCCACTGACACGACACCACCACAACAGCAGCCACCACACAGCACCAGCACACAGCGAGAGAAGCTACGCACTCACCTCCCACTGGCTCCCATATGTGGACTGTAGTGATGTGTCGGCCATGAACAATCCGACACACATAACAAACCATGGAGAAAAAAAGACATGGATCGCACATCCCAAAAATACAATGATCTAAAGCAGTTAGGCAAAAAATTAAATAGAACATGAGGTTCTTTTGTTCCCATTCTGATCAGATTTTTTTAAGCCCACTGCCACGTCACGGCAAACCTCTTGAGTGGGTCCCTATACTAAACCTTTTAGTGCCTTTTTAGCGCTTTGTCGCTGCAGCAGTGGTTAGTGCACAGTGCCGCACTACAAGGCTTAGAATAGGGACCCACTCAAGAGGTTTGCCGTGACGTGGCAGTGGCTTCATACAATCTGATCAGAATGGGAACAAAGAACCTCATGTTTTATTTAATTTTTTGCCTAGCGGCTTTAGATCATTGTATTTTTTTGGCATGTGCGATCCATGTCTTTTTTTTCTTCATAGTGTGTTGTACTTCAAGGGGTTATAACCCTGCAGACAGGACAATACATCGAATAGGCAGACCACCACGCCCAAAACATGAACCCACACAAAATGGTACATAACCCACAATATCCCACCATCACAGTTATCCTTTCAACAACTTGGCAACTCACGCCTGGCCGGTCACATACACGTCTGTCTAGGAACACACTTTGTACATTGAAAGACCTGACAAACGCAATGACGTCTGGCGCTTAACTTTGACTAGTCTTTGTAAGCACCCTAGCACCGTTTTTTCGGAAAACCTGCCACATAGCAGGGTAAAGCTCGGATGATGTGCCGGTCTCTAACTGATGTGACAAGTTCTCTTTAAATATACCATATATGAAATGATTTCGAGTGTACAGAACTCTTCCAATTTTTCCAGATTTGTAGACGGATGTGAAGGTTTTACTGTTTTGTTTTTGTCTTTCTCCTTAGATCACTAAATCGCTGGTAACGATGCCGAGTTGCATAGTGAACAGTTGTAACAGCAGCACCGGAAAAGACGATCATGTCATGTTGCATTCTTTTCCTTCGGACATTGAGAAAATTAAGCTTTGGCTCTTGCAAACCGGGCAACAGTTTAACGACGTGGAAGAAATAGCTCAAAAGATCCGTCAGGATAATAAAACGAGGAAATACCGCCTCTGCTCCAAGCACTTCGGCGGAGACTCCTACATCATAAACCATGGAAGTCGAATCTTACGAAGTGACGCTTTACCTTCCATTTTCCCTGAAATAGAAGAGGGCGAGGTCCACATAGAAGAGTCACTAAAGAAAGCCAAACCGAAAAAAAAGCCGTGCGGCGGTAGGCTTAAGATCGCGAAGGTCAAAACCATTTCTAAAGCAGAATTCACGGTTTACAAAGCTCGGGTCTTTCGTGCGAAATGTAGCAGCGTAGGCACTCAAACCATTGCCAATCTCTTGAATTCCGATCTGATATATTAAAATGTAGAATTATTTTTTAACCTGTTGATGAACTGTAAATGTAGATGTCCAATAAAAGAAATTGTATCCTCCAGATCTGTTGAAAATCTTGTTCTGCAATCTCAGAAATTAAAAAATAAAAAATCACGAAGCCTGAAATTTTTTGCGGCTGCATCAGAAACTGTAACGACTTCTCGAAAATCAATTTTGGTCAAAGTTTAACTCTTATTCTGAGCTTGGATCCGTCCCCTGCTTTACTTCTAGACGGCTCACAATCTCCAGCCATGATGCTCGAGATTTCTCGTACTCTCTTGGAAATCCAAAAACTTCACTCCTGCTTCTTATGGGGATAAGCAAATCTGATAAAATTAGTTACTCCTTGAGAATCAAGTGTTCCTTATTATGATTTGTGCTAAGTAAGCACCTGATGTCAGGACTTGCTTCACTAGCAATACCGACCAGGGCTCAGATGATGCATATCAAGACGTTGGAGGTGCACCAGGCACCGGAAGCCTCAGCACAGAGTGAAGACCATGTCGTGTATGCTGTGCAGAAGGAGAGAAGACCAGACGCAGCTGTATGGAGGACCGGATGAAGATCTGCTGGATGGTAAGAGAGGTGTGCAACGAAGTGAAAAGATATACCGTATTTTTCGCTTTATAAGACGCACTTTTCTTCCCAAAAATATGGGAGGAAAATGGGGGGGGAGGGGGGGTGCGTCTTAAAATCCGAATATAGCGGTACCTGGGGGTCCTGTTTGTGCGGTGATCGGGCAGCCTGGAGCCTGTGGCTGCGTTCAAGCGGCCAGGTACCTGTGATTGCGTGCGGGTGGCAGCCATGTACCTGTGGCCGTGTGCGGGCGGCAGCCGGCTGCAGTCCACGCGCAAGCACAGGTACCCGGCCGCTTGCACGCAGGGTGGGCGGGCAGCCTGCTGGCTGCCACTCTGTGCGTGCAGGGCGGGCGGCTGTGCAGTAAGTTACCTAGTTTGTCTGCAGTCCCAGTTTCAAATGATGGCGCAGGGAGCGGGCGCGCGCACAGACTGAGCCCTTGGATGAGAGCTCGCCGCTCCAGGCGCCATCATTTGAACCAGGACCGCGGACACTATGACTCACTGCACCGGCCTGCTGCACGACTTACCTGCTGCCGCCACCACGGATGCCCCTGCACCTGCCACCACGGACCCCGCTGCCACTGACCTGCCAGCACAACCTCTGCCTCCTGTGACCCCCGCTTCACCACCACTGCTGCCCCCCTCCGGTAATAGAACACCGGAGTATAAGACGGACCCCATTTATCTTTTTTCTTTTACCTTTTTTTTATGTCTAAATTTGGGGTGCGTCTTATAAAGCGAAAAATACGTTTTTTTGTTTTATTTTATAACCCTTTTTTGCCCTTTTTATAAATCAACAATTTAGTCGCACAAAACATCCAGGGGAATCTGAATCTTTGTAAAACTTGAGGTTATTTTAATTTGCCACAAACCAATTTTCTCATCTACCTTTCCACAGTTTTTAAGCAATTTATTTTAAGGGGTTCTCCGAGAATTGCATCCCTGGTATTATCTAAACTGCAGCCTGTCCTAGTCGTGTCGATACGAGCTGCACACTGAAGACAGACACAGGCCTACCTGTGCTTCAACTCACAAGCTGTATCACACATACCTCAGTCAGTAGCTTGGTGTGATTTGTGAAGACGTATTTTAACTCTTGTCGTGCTTGGCAAGCAGATCTCCAGCTTCATTCCTCTCATCCTTCAGTTTGAGATCTTTATAGAAGTACACTGACTGATTTAGTGAGTGGCGGGGGGAGGAGGGGGGGTAGGTGGTTACAGCCAGCCGCTGTTGATACACAGAACGTTGACTAAACTCGAGCCGGTACCGCCTCAAGGGCTGAATGGCTGAAACCTGAACGATGCTGAGTGGAATAAAGTTTTCTTCGGCACTCCATTGGGAGACCCAGACGATTGTTTTGACGATTGGGTGTATAGCACTGCCTCCGGAGGCCACACAAAGCATTACACTAAAAAGTGTAAGGCCCCTCCCCTTCTGGCTATACACCCCCAGTGGGATCACTGGCTCACCAGTTTTCTGCTTTGTGCGAAGGAGGTCAGACATCCACGCATAGCTCCACTGTTTAGTCAGCAGCAGCTGCTGACTATGTCGGATGGAAGAAAAGAGGGCCCATACTAGGGCCCCCAGCATGCTCCCTTCTCACCCCACTTGCGGTTTGTAAGGTTGAGGTACCCATTGCGGGTACGGAGGCGGGAGCCCACATGCTGTTTTCCTTCCCCATCCCCCTGTGGGGCTCTGAGGAAGTGGGATCTTACCGGCCTCCAAGCCCTGAGGCTGGGCTCCGTCCACAGACCCATTGAACCTGCTGGATAAGGAGCCGGGGTACCGTTCAGGGACAAGGCCCTGCAACATTCAGGTACTCTGTGTCCCCCTATGGACTGGCCGCGCACACTCCAGACTTGCTGGGTGTGCTAGTGCGCCGGGGACAGTAGCGCTGCGCGCTGGGGTTTGAGTCACTGCAGCTTGGCTGAGTGACTTTATGTGTTGGGAACTACCGCGCCGGCCGCTCTGGGACTTGTAGTGCGCCGGGGACTTAGCGCCGACCGTGCTTTTACGACGGCGGCGCTTATAAATCTAGTCCCCGGCTTTTGCGGCCTAGCTCCGCTTCGTTCCCGCCCCCTCCCTGTCACTCAGGGAAGGGGACAGGCGTTGTGCAATCGTCAGCGCCGAGGGCTGGAGCCTTATTTACATGCTCCAGCCCTCTCACTGGGCACAGTGGGACGCAGCTTTCCCGCTTTTTGTCTGAGCACACCCAGGGCCCGCCCCCCCTCCACAGAGACGCCGGCAGCCATTCCTGCATGCAGTCTGGCTGGGGAACGGACACAGGCTCTGGGAGACCCAGACAAGGGATTTCTGGCGACCACACACCCGCGTTAAGCGGGCGGTAAGCAGCACATTCGTGCTGGCCCCACTAGTGCCACAGTGTTATTTGGTGTACTTTTTCCTGTACCAGATATATCTATATATATTGCACTGTAAGGTCGCTTCTTGGCTGTATACCCCTATTGCTCTGAGGAGACGACAACATGTCATCTGCAAAACGCAAGGGTGCCAAGACACAGGCTGTGAACGCTGCTTGTGCAGCTTGTGGGGCTAATCTACCGGCAGGTTACAATGACCCCCATTGTGTGCAATGTTCGGTCCCTGTGCCACTTCGTCAGCCGGAGCCTATGGTGGTAGTGGCCCAGGCAGAGTCGCCAGTGAACCCTGTCCCGGTGACGGGGACAGAGTTTGCTGTTTTTGCTGACAGGATGTCTGTCACTATGACAAAATTCCTAGAGACCTTGCAGGCTAGGCCAGTTACTCAGTCCATGGACACTGCTGCGGCAATGTTCCCCGGTCCCCCTCAGTTGGAGTTAATCAGTGCTTCAAGGGGGTCCCAGCCATCTCAGCCTGACGGCTCTGATTCAGATGACAGCCCCAGGCAGCCTAAGCGTGCTCGCTGGGAGAGACCCCCCACGTCATCACGCGGATCAGGGTCTCAGCGAGAAGAGTCTCTACATGATGAGACAGAGGAGGGTGATCAGGAGTCTAATCCTGAAACCGCTCTCAATCTGGATACTCCTGATGGTGACGCCATGGTAAATGACCTTATAGCGGCCATCAATAGTCTATTGGAAATTTCTCCCCCTGCCCCTTCTGCAGAGGAGGCAGCTGCACAGCAGGAGAAGTTCCATTTCAGGTATCCCAAGCCTAAACTGAGTACTTTTCTGGACCACGCTGACTTCAGAGAATCAGTCCAGAAACACCATGCCTACCCAGATAAGCGTTTCTCCAAACGTCTTAAGGATACACGTTATCCCTTTCCCCCTGACGTGGTCAAACGCTGGACACAGTGTCCAAAGGTGGATCCCCCAATCTCCAGGCTTGCAGCTAGATCCATAGTTGCAGTGGAAGATGGGGCTTCACTTAAAGATGCCAATGACAGACAGATGGACCTTTGGTTAAAGTCTGTCTATGAAGCTATTGGCGCGTTGTTTGCTCCAGCATTCGCGGCCGTGTGGGCACTCCAAGCTATTTCAGCTGGTCTGGCACAGGTGGACTCTATCATATGTCCAGCAGTGCCGCGAGTAGCGTCCCTAACCTCGCAAATGTCTGCGTTTGCGACTTACGCTATCAACGCTGTCCTGGACTCTACAAGCCGTACCTCAATTGCGTCTGCCAACTCTGTTGTCCTGCGCAGAGCCTTGTGGTTAAAGGAATGGAAAGCGGATTCTGCTTCCAAAAAATGTTTAACCAGCTTGCCGCTATCTGTAGATAGACTGTTAGGTGAACAATTGGCTGAAATTATTAAACAATCCAAGGGTAAGGACTCCTCCTTACCCCAGCCCAGATCAAGCAAACCTCAACAGAGGAAGTGGCAGTCGAGGTTTCGGTCCTTTCGAGGCTCCAGCAAGACCCATTTCTCCTCGTCCAAAGGAACTCAGAAGGAGCAAAGGAGCTCAGATTCCTGGCGGGCTCAGTCACGCCCCAAGAAAGCAACCGGAGGAACCGCTTCCAAGGCGGCTGCCTCATAACTTTCGGCCTCAGCCCTCCGCATCCTCGGTCGGTGGCAGGCTCTCCCGCTTTTGCGACATTTGGCTGCCACAGGTCAAAGACCGGTGGGTAGCAGACATTTTATCTCACGGGTACAGGATAGAATTCAATTCTCGTCCTCCGCCTCGGTTCTTCAGAACCTCCCCACATCCCGACCGAGCAGATGCCCTTCTGCAGGCGGTGTGCTCACTAAAAGCAGAAGGAGTGGTGATCCCTGTTCCTCTGCAGGAACAAGGGCAAGGTTTTTACTCCAATCTCTTCGTGGTTCCAAAAAAGGACGGCTCGTTCCGTCCTGTTCTGGACCTAAAGCTGCTCAACAAGCATGTGAACGCCAGGCGGTTCCGGATGGAATCCCTCCGCTCTGTCATTGCCTCAATGTCTCAAGGAGATTTCCTTGCATCAATAGACATCAAAGATGCTTATCTCCACGTGCCGATTGCTATAGAACACCAACGTTTCCTACGTTTCGTGATAGGAGACGACCATCTCCAGTTCGTAGCTCTGCCATTTGGTCTGGCGACAGCCCCACGGGTTTTCACCAAGGTCATGGCGGCAGTGGTAGCAGTCTTGCATTCTCAGGGTCATTCGGTGATCCCTTACTTAGACGATCTACTTGTCAAAGCACCCTCTCAAGAGGCATGCCAACACAGCCTGAATGTTGCGCTGGAGACTCTCCAGACTTTCGGGTGGATCATCAACTTTTCAAAGTCAAACCTGGCACCGACTCAATCACTAACGTATCTTGGCATGGAGTTTCATACTCTCTCAGCGATAGTGAAGCTTCCGCTGGACAAGCAGCGGTCTCTACGGACAGGGGTGCAGTCTCTCCTTCAGGGTCAGTCGCACCCCTTAAGGCGCCTCATGCACTTCCTAGGGAAGATGGTGGCAGCAATGGAGGCAGTCCCGTTCGCGCAGTTTCATCTGCGTCCACTTCAATGGGACATTCTCCGCCAGTGGGACGGGAAGACAACTTCCCTAGACAGGAAAGTCTCCCTTTCTCAGACGGCCAAGGATTCTCTGCTATGGTGGCTCCTTCCCACCTCATTAACGCAGGGAAGATCATTCCTGCCCCCATCCTGGGCAGTGGTCACGACAGACGCGAGTCTGTCAGGGTGGGGAGCAGTTTTTCTCCACCACAGGGCTCAAGGGACGTGGACTCAGCAGGAGTCCACCCTTCAGATCAATGTTCTGGAAATCAGGGCAGTGTATCTTGCCCTATTAGCCTTCCAGCAGTGGCTGGAAGGAAAGCAGATCCGAATTCAGTCGGACAACTCCACAGCGGTGGCATACATCAACCACCAAGGAGGGACACGCAGTCGGCAAGCCTTCCAGGAAGTCAGGCGGATTCTGATGTGGGTGGAGGAAAGAGCATCCACCATATCAGCGGTTCACATCCCGGGCGTAGAAAACTGGGAAGCAGACTTCCTCAGTCGCCAGGGCATGGACGCAGGGGAATGGTCCCTTCACCCGGACGTGTTTCAGGAAATCTGCCGCCGCTGGGGGGTGCCGGACGTCGACCTAATGGCGTCTCGGCACAACAACAAGGTCCCGACCTTCATAGCGCGGTCTCGCGATCAAAGAGCTCTGGCGGCAGACGCCTTGGTGCAAGATTGGTCGCAGTTCCGGCTCCCTTATGTGTTTCCACCTCTGGCACTCTTGCCCAGAGTGTTACGCAAGATCAGATCCGATTGCGGCCGCGTCATACTCGTCGCCCCAGACTGGCCGAGGAGGTCGTGGTACCCGGATCTGTGGCATCTCACGGTCGGCCAACCGTGGGCACTACCAGACCGTCCAGACTTACTGTCCCAAGGGCCGTTTTTCCATCGGGATTCTGCGGCCCTGAACCTGACTGTGTGGCCATTGAATCCTGGATCCTAGCGTCTTCAGGATTATCCCAAGGGGTCGTTGCCACCATGAGACAGGCTAGGAAGTCCACGTCTGCTAAGATCTACCACAGAACGTGGAAGATTTTCTTATCCTGGTGCTCTGCACAAGGAGTATCTCCCTGGCCATTCGCGTTACCTGTCTTTCTTTCCTTCCTGCAAGCTGGGTTGGAAAAGGGCTTGTCGCTCGGCTCCCTTAAAGGGCAAATCTCCGCACTATCCGTGTTTTTTCAGAAGCGTCTAGCACGACTTTCTCAGGTGCGCACGTTCCTGCAGGGGGTTTGTCATATCGTACCTCCGTACAGGCGGCCTTTAGATCCGTGGGATCTAAACAAAGTCCTTGTTACTCTCCAGAAGCCGCCATTCGAGCCTCTGAGGGATGTGTCACTTTCTCGACTCTCACAGAAAGTGGCCTTTCTGGTAGCGGTCACGTCTTTTCGGAGAGTGTCTGAACTAGCAGCGCTGTCATCCAAAGCTCCTTTCCTGGTGTTCCACCAGGACAAGGTAGTGCTGCGCCCCATTCAGGAGTTTCTCCCTAAGGTGGTATCCTCTTTTCATCTTAATCAGGATATCTCCTTGCCTTCCTTTTATCCGCATGCAGTTCATCGGTATGAAAAGGATTTACATTTGTTGGATCTGGTGAGAGCACTCAGAATCTACATTTCCCGCACGGCGCCCCTGCGCCGCTCGGATGCACTCTTTGTCCTTGTCGCTGGTAAGCGCAAAGGGTCGCAGGCTTCCAAAGCCACCCTGGCTCGGTGGATCAAAGAACCAATTCTTGAAGCCTACCGTTCTGCTGGGCTTCCGGTTCCATCAGGGCTGAAGGCCCATTCTACCAGAGCCGTGGGTGCGTCCTGGGCATTACGACACCAGGCTACGGCTCAACAGGTGTGCCAGGCAGCTACCTGGTCGAGTCTGCACACTTTCACCAAACATTATCAGGTGCATACCTATGCTTCGGCGGACGCCAGCCTAGGTAGAAGAGTCCTGCAGGCGGCAGTTGCCTCCCCGTAGGGGAGGGCTGTCTTTGCAGCTCTAACATGAGGTATTTCTTTACCCACCCAGGGACAGCTTTTGGACGTCCCAATCGTCTGGGTCTCCCAATGGAGTGCCGAAGAAGAAGGGAATTTTGTTACTTACCGTAAATTCATTTTCTTCTAGCTCCTATTGGGAGACCCAGCACCCGCCCTGTTGTCCTTCGGGATTTTTGGTTGTTTTTCGGGTACACATGTTGTTCATGTTGAATGGTTTTCAGTTCTCCGATGTTACTTCGGAGTGAATTTGTTTAAACCAGTTCTTGGCTTTCCTCCTTCTTGCTTTTGCACTAAAACTGGTGAGCCAGTGATCCCACTGGGGGTGTATAGCCAGAAGGGGAGGGGCCTTACACTTTTTAGTGTAATGCTTTGTGTGGCCTCCGGAGGCAGTGCTATACACCCAATCGTCAAAACAATCGTCTGGGTCTCCCAATAGGAGGTAGACGAAAAGGAATTTACGGTAAGTAACAAAATTCCCTTCTTTTCCTCCCAGCCGCGCGGTTTCATTACAGGCGCCGGGCAGGTTCCAAATGATATTAACCTGCAGATTAACCCCACATCTGCTGGTTAATAGCATTTTTTTACGTTACAGGTTCCTTGTAACAATGGGAAGGACATACTGAGAGTTGTTGTCATGGGTCATTATCAGACTGCGGACCATCCAGGAACCACAGTACTGATTAGATGTAGTCAGAATCACACCCAGCTACCTTATGGGTGACGACATCTCCCATCCTGCTCGTCTTGACTTTACTTTCTGACCTTCAGCAATCCTTTCTGACATGGTACACTGAAAAATAAATGTATGATTTATACTTTGCCTCTGTTATAGAAGTATAAACAGTCAGTATTTGGCACCTAATGAGTTAACTTCTATTTAGTCCAAGTGGGTGTTTACTTGTTCTCCCTGTTTGACACTGACCAATGATAAGCAGGGAGTAAAACACTGGAGAAAGCACAGGCCCCACCATGGCTTTGGGTACCTTCACATTGCGTTTACACCTACGTTCACTGGTCCCCTCGGGGCATCTGTCCGAAACCCCCTCCGTTTTGGTGTCTTCCCCCCCCCCTCCCCGATACAGAAAACTGTTATGCCCGAAAATGGTCACAAGACAAAGCACATGCTAATGCAGTCTGCTCCATTATAGTCAATGGCTCCATTGAGGTATGCGTCCGTAACATGTTTTGCAGGGGTGGCGGGTTTGGACGGATGCCCCGATGGGATTAGTGAATGTAGGTGAAAACGCAATGGGAAAGTTCCCTTAGAGCACGTTTCTCAGTGTGTGAGATGTATGATAGACAACTTTGGTCTCTTGGTCTAACCTCCTGCATGGTTAGAAAGCATGGATAGCTAAAGGGCACTTTACACGCTGCGATATCTATATCGCTAGCGAGCGTTCCTGCCCCAGTCGGTTGAGCGTGACAGGCAAATCGCTGCCTGTGGTGCACAACATCGCTTACACCCATCACACGGACTTACCTGCCCTGCGACGTCGCTGTGGCCGGCGAACCGCCTCCTTTCTAAGGGGGGCGGTTCATGCGGCATCACACGGCAGCCGTCCAATAGAAGCGGAGGGGCAGAGGTGAGCGGGCGGAATATCCCGCCCACCTCCTTCCTTCCTCATTGCCGGTGGACGCAGGTAAGGAGATGTTCGTCGTTCCTGCGGTGTCACACGTAGCGATGTGTGATGCCGCAGGAACGACTAACAACCAGCTGCATGCACCACCAACGATATTATGAAAGGGAGCAATGTATCAACGATTTTTGACGTTTTTGCGCTTGTTGAGCGTTACGCTGCGATGTCGCTAACTATGCCGGATGTGCGTCACTAACGACGTGACCCCGTCGATATATCGTTAGCGATGTCACAGCGTGTAAAGCACCCTTAACACCTTTCAGATATATATGCTTTGATACGTTGTTACATTACAAATGCTTCTATCGGCTTTGCTCCTCTACAGCATTGTCAGCTCTGCTGTTCTGCCACTCCACCGCACTGCTTGCCAGAGACGTCATACTCACACACACCTGTTGTTCTCACAGCATCTTGTAATAGCTCTGCTCTGAGACAAGCAAGCTGTCAGTACATCTCACATGTTTCGCCTACCTGTTATGGACGACTCCAGTGTGATTGCCGTATTTTTCAGACTAAAAGACCCTCTTTTCCATAAGACACACTCTAGGTTTGAACAGTTTTTAATAGGAAATAAACTTTTTTTTTTTCTGTTAAAACATCCGTGGTGGTGTAAAGTGGAGGGATCATTATTAGTGATGAGCGGACTCGCAGATAACCGGAACCAGCGGGTTCCGGTTATCTTCCTTTTATAATTCAGTTCCGGGCTGGAGGCCGGTCCCCATATAAGTCTAAGTCTATGGGGACCAGAATCTGGCGATTAAAAAGATAGAAGGGATCGGGAGCTAGGCGCCGCTGTCATTGTACACTGCTTCCAAGCCATTCAATCACTTCCGGAGCCACGCGTTATCCTTCATGCATATACACTGCTTTCTCTGCCTACTGGCATCTGTGATTGGTTGCAGTCAGACGTGCCCCCACCCTGATTGACAGCGTGTCTGACACTTCCAATTACAAACGCTGTGAAAATGAAAAATTGACTTAGTGTTAACCCATATTCTGATACCCAGCACAGATAAAGTATACGGCTACAGGCTGCAGCCCCCAGTCATGCACTGTTATTGGCTGTGTATTAAAATAAGAGCCAAAGAGGAACTTTTCTTATTATTTTAAATGATTTAAGAAACTGACATGCTGTCCCACCCCAGTTTTGATACCCAGCCATGATAAAGCTGAGGGCTGGTCTTCTCAGGCATGGGAGACCCATTCTTATTGTGCCGTTTCCCCATCCTAAAAGTAGCAGCTCATAGTCACCCAGAATTGTTGCATCCAGTAGATGCGACAATCCCAGCACTTTATTTACCTGATTGCCCTGGTGCGGTGACAGTCAGGGTAATAAGGGATTAATAACAGACCACAGCTGCCACTCAACCCTAGATTAGTAATGATGGGGAGGGTTTATTCGATTTCCCCCCCCCCCCATTATTAATCTGTAGGTGAAAAGAAATAAACACTGAAAAAATCCTTTATTTGAAATAAAATACAAAAAAACACCCTCTTTCCTCAGGTTATTAACCCCAAAACACCCTTGCAGGGCCGACGTAATCCACATGAGGTTCCACGACGATTTGAGCTCTGCTACTTATGAACTGACAGCGTGCGATCACGGAATATGGTGTAAAAATGTCATCACGATATTTGCATCTTAGCCCAAAAAATGCAAAAAAAAAAATTTTTTTTCTGCCACGAGGTGCAAATTTGGTGCTGGAATCTGGTGCAGACATTTCAGCACCAAATGTGCACCTCCTGGCAAAAAAAAACACTGAAATGGTGTCAAAACATTTTTGGGCCAAGAAATGTTGATTTGGTGCTGAAATTTTTACACCATATTCATGCACCCAATCTACACCTGGCAAAAAAACGCATTCGGTATAATGCAGTAGTGATGCGGGTTTTTCTTCAGCGCTCTATTGGGAGACCCAGACGATTGGGGTATAGCTACTGCCCTCTGGAGGCCACACAAAGCACTACATTAAAAGTGCAAGGCCCCTCCCCCTCTGGCTATACCCCCCCGTGGTATCACGGGTTCTCCAGTTTTAGCTTTGTGTGCGAAGGAGGTCAGACATTCCATGCATAGCTCCACAGATTTTAGTCAGCAGTAGCTGCTGACGGTTTCGGATGGAAGAAAAGAGGACACATATAGTGTCCCCAGCATGCTCCCTTCTCACCCCTGGATGGTGTTGTAAGGTTGAGGTACCTATTGCTGGTACAGGGCTGGAGCCTGACATGCTGTTTTCCTTCCACATCCCCTGGTAGGGCTCTGTGGAAGTGGGATCCTGCCGGCCTCTCAGCTCTGATGCCGGGCTCCATCCACAGACCCATTAGAACCTGATGGATTCGGAGCAGGAGTACGATCAGGGACAGGGCCCTGCATCTTACAGGTACTCTGTGTCCCCGGCAGGCACAGACACACTCCGGGCTGGCTGGGTGTTGTAGTGCGCCGGGGACCGCAATGTTGGAGTTAGTGTCCCTACAGATTACTGGGGGATGTTTTGTGTATGGGAACGCAGCGCCGACCCCCTCTGGACCGGGCGGCGCTGCTGTGACTTGTGGTGCGCCGGGGATCCGCCGTCCGCGCTTTTACGGCGGCGGCGGTTATAACTTTAGTCCCCGGCTTTTTGGGCCTAGGACGCCGGCAGCTCCGTTTCGTTCCCGCCCCCACCCTGTCATTCAGGGTAGGGGAGAGACGCTGTTCGCAAGCAGCGACGAGGGCTGGAGCCTGATTTACATGCTCCAGCCCTCACACTATGCACAGAGGGAAGCAGGCTTCCCGCTCTTGGCCAGGAACGCCCAGGGCCCGCCCCCCTTCCTCTCTCGAGACGCCGGCAGCCATTACATGCATGCCTGGCTGGAGGAAGGACGCAAGGCTCTGGGAGACCTGGACTAGGGGCTATCTGGCGACCACACACCCGCTTTTTAAGCGGGCGGTAAGCGATTTTTCTGTGCTGGTCCCTCTAGTGCCTCACTGTGTGTCAGTGTACTGGGTACATATATATAGATATTGTATTTCTTGCACTGTGAGGTGCGCTTCTGGCTGCATATCCCAGATCGCTCTGTGGAAGCAGCAACATGTCATCCTCAAAACGCAAGGCGGCCAAGGCAAAAAGGGCTGTGTATACTGCGTGTGCTGCATGTGGGGCTAATCTACCAGCAGGCTCTGATGACCCCCATTGTGTGCAATGCTCCGACCCGGTGCTGCTTCGCCAGCCGGAGTCAGGAGAGGTAGCGACCCAGGCTGAGACGCTTGTAAGTTCTGCCCCGGTGACAGGGACGGACTTTGCAGTTTTTGCAGATAATATGTCTGTATCTATGGCAAAAATCCTTGAGACCTTGCAATCTATGCATGGGGCTCAGTCTCTGGGCACGGCGAGGCCTCTGTCCTCAGGTCCCCCTTACTTGGAATGTATCCAGCCCACAGGGGGGTCCCCGGCTTCACAGGCCGAGGATTATGACTCAGATGATGGCCCCAGCCACCCTAAGCGAGCTCGCTGGGAAAGACCCTCGACGTCTTCACACTGCTCAGGGTCTCAGCGCAATCAGTCTCCCTGTGATGTGTCTGATGAGAGTGATCAGGAATCCACTCCTGGAACCCCTCTCAACCTGGATACCCCGGATGGGGATGCCATGGTAGACGACCTTATCTCAGCCATCAATAGGCTGTTGGATATTTCTCCCCCAGCCCCTTCAGCAGAAGAGGCGGCTGCGGAGCAGGAAAAGTTTCGTTTCCTTTATCCCAAGCGTAAATTGAGTGCTTTGTTAGATCACTCTGACTTCAGAGAATCAATTCAGAAGCACGACGCTCACCCGGAAAGGCGTTTCTCTAAACGATCTAAAGATACGCGTTTCCCTTTCCCCCCTGAGGTGGTCAAGCGCTGGACACAGTGTCCAAAGGTGGACCCCCCGATTTCCAAACTTGCAGCTAGATCCATAGTTGCAGTGGAGGATGGCGCTTCACTTAAAGATGCCAATGACAGACAGATGGACCTTTGGTTAAAATCTGTCTATGAAGCTATAGGCGCGTCGTTTGCTCCGGCATTCGCAGCCGTCTGGGCACTCCAGGCTATTTCAGCTGGCTTAGCAAAGGTGGATGCTATCATGCATCCAGCAGTGCCGCAAGTGGCGCACCTTACCACGCAGATGTCGGCGTTTGCGTCTTACGCTATCAATGCGGTCCTAGAATCTACCAGTCGCACCTCAATGGCGTCCGCCAATTCGGTAGTTTTGCGCAGAGCCTTGTGGTTAAAGGACTGGAAAGCGGATGCTGGTTCCAAAAAATGTTTAACCAGTTTGCCTTTGTCTAGAGAGAGACTGTTTGGCGAGCCATTGGCTGACATCATTAAGCAGTCCAAGGGTAAAGACTCCTCTTTACCACAACCCAGAACACCCAAACCTCAGCAGAAAAAGTGGCAGCAGAGGTTTCAGTCCTTTCGAGGTTCGGGCAAGACACCATTTACCTCGTCCAAAGGGACTCAGAGGACGCAAAGAAACTCAGATTCGTGGCGGACTCACACACGCCCCAAGAAAGCAAATGGAGGTACCGCTTCCAAAGCGGCTACCTCATGACTTCCAGCCCCCCCCCTCCGCATCGCCGGTCGGGGGCAGGCTCTCCCGCTTTTCCGGCATTTGGATGTCACAGGTCAAAGACCGGTGGGTGACGGACATTTTGTCTCGCGGGTACAGAATCGAGTTCAATTCTCGTCCTCCAGCTCGGTTCTTCAGAACCTCCCCACGGCCAGACCGAGCAGATGCTCTGCTGCAGGCGGTGGATTCCCTAAAAGCGGAAGGAGTGGTTATCCCAGTCCCTCCTCAGGAACAAGGGCAAGGGTTTTACTCCAATCTCTTTGTGGTTCCAAAAAAGGACGGCTCGTTCCGTCCTGTTCTGGACCTAAAACGGCTCAACAAGCATGTGCACGCCAGGAGGTTCCGGATGGAAACCCTCCGCTCTGTCATTGCCTCAATGTCCAGAGGAGACTTCCTTGCCTCAATAGACATCAGAGATGCTTATCTCCACGTGCCAATTGCTACAGAACATCAACGTTTTCTACGTTTTGTGATAGGAGACGACCATTTTCAGTTCGTAGCTCTTCCATTTGGTCTGGCGACAGCCCCACGGGTCTTCACCAAGGTCATGGCGGCGGTGGTAGCAGTCTTGCACTCTCAGGGACACTCGGTGATCCCTTACCTAGACGATTTATTGGTCAAAGCTCCCTCTCAGGAGGCATGCCAACTCAGCCTGAATGCTACGCTGGAGACTCTACAGTCTTTCGGATGGATCATCAACTTTCCAAAGTCGATCCTATCACCGACTCAGTCACTAACGTATCTTGGCATGGAGTTTCATACTCTAGCAGCGATAGTGAAGCTTCCGCTGGACAAGCAGCGGTCACTACAGACAGGGGTGCAATCTCTCCTGCAGGGCCAGTTGCATCCCTTGCGGCGCCTCATGCATTTCCTAGGGAAGATGGTGGCAGCCATGGAAGCAGTTCCCTTTGCGCAGTTTCATCTGCGCCCACTTCAATGGGACATTCTCCGCCAATGGGACGGGAAGTCAACGTCCCTGGACAGGAAAGTCTCGCTTTCCCAGACGGCCAAAGACTCTCTACAATGGTGGCTCCTTCCCACATCATTGTCTCAGGGAAGATCCTTCCTGCCCCCATCCTGGGCAGTAGTCACGACAGATGCGAGTCTGTCAGGGTGGGGAGCAGTATTTCTCCACCACAGGGCTCAGGGGACGTGGACTCCGCAGGAGTCCACCCTTCAGATCAATGTTCTGGAGATCAGAGCAGTGTATCTTGCTCTACTGGCCTTCCAACAGTGGCTGGAAGGAAAGCAGATCCGAATCCAATCGGACAACTCCACAGCGGTGGCATACATCAACCACCAAGGAGGGACGCGCAGTCGGCAAGCCTTCCAAGAAGTCCGGCGCATTCTAATGTGGGTGGAGGACAGAGCATCCACCATATCCGCGGTTCACATCCCAGGCGTAGAAAACTGGGAAGCAGACTTCCTCAGTCGCCAGGGCATGGACGCAGGGGAATGGTCCCTTCACCCGGACGTGTTTCAGGAAATCTGTCGCCGCTGGGGAGTGCCGGACGTCGACCTAATGGCGTCCCGGCACAACAACAAGGTCCCGGCATTCATGGCGAGGTCGCGCGATCAAAGAGCTCTGGCGGCAGACGCCTTGGTTCAAGATTGGTCGCAGTTTCAGCTCCCATACGTGTTTCCACCTCTGGCGCTCTTGCCCAGAGTGCTACGCAAGATCAGATCCGAGTGCAGCCGCGTCATACTCGTCGCTCCAGACTGGCCGAGGAGGTCGTGGTATCCGGATCTGTGGCATCTCACGATCGGTCGACCGTGGTCACTGCCAGACCGACCAGACTTACTGTCCCAAGGGCCGTTTTTCCATCAGAATTCTGCGGCCCTGAACCTGACTGTGTGGCCATTGAGTCCTGGATCCTAGCGTCCGCAGGATTATCTCAAGGAGTCGTAGCCACAATGAGACAAGCTAGGAAGTCTACGTCTGCTAAGATCTACCACAGAACGTGGAAGATTTTCTTGTCCTGGTGCTCTGCTCAGGGAGTGTCTCCCTGGCCATTTGCATTGCCCAAGTTTCTTTCCTTCCTGCAATCGGGGTTAGAAAAGGGCTTGTCGCTCAGCTCCCTTAAAGGGCAAGTTTCGGCACTATCCGTGTTTTTTCAGAAGCGTCTAGCACGTCTTCCTAAGGTGCGCACGTTCCTGCAGGGGGTCTGTCATATTGTGCCCCCGTACAAGCGACCGTTAGATCCATGGGATCTGAACAGGGTACTAGTTGCTCTCCAGAAGCCGCCCTTCGAGCCTCTGAAGGAAGTTTCCTTTTCTCGGCTGTCGCAGAAAGTGGCGTTTCTTGTTGCAATCACATCGCTTCGGCGAGTGTCTGAGCTGGCAGCTCTGTCATCCAAGGCTCCCTTCCTGGTGTTCCACCAGGACAAGGTTGTGCTGCGCCCCATTCCGGAGTTTCTCCCTAAGGTCGTATCCTCTTTTCATCTTAATCAGGATATTTCCTTGCCTTCTTTTTGCCCTCATCCGGTTCACCGGTATGAAAAGGCCTTACGTTTGCTAGATCTGGTGAGAGCACTCAGAATCTACATTTCCCGCACGGCGCCCATACGCCGTGCCGATGCACTTTTCGTCCTTGTCGCTGGTCCGCGCAAGGGGTTGCAGGCTTCTAAAGCCACCCTGGCTCGATGGATCAAAGAACCAATTCTAGAGGCCTACCGTTCTGCGGGGCTTCCGGTTCCTTCAGGGCTAAAAGCCCACTCAACCAGAGCCGTGGGTGCGTCCTGGGCATTACGTCACCAGGCTTCGGCTCAACAGGTGTGCCAGGCAGCTACCTGGTCCAGTCTGCACACTTTCACCAAGCATTATCAGGTGCATACCTATGCTTCGGCGGATGCCAGCTTAGGTAGAAGAGTCCTGCAGGCGGCAGTGACACCCCCGTAGGGGAGGGCTGTTTTGCAGCTCTAACATGAGGTATTTATTTACCCACCCAGGGACAGCTTTTGGACGTCCCAATCGTCTGGGTCTCCCAATAGAGCGCTGAAGAAGAAGGGAATTTTGTTACTTACCGTAAATTCCTTTTCTTCTAGCTCTTATTGGGAGACCCAGCACCCGCCCTGTTGTCCTTCGGGATTTCTTGGTTGTTTGCGGGTACACATGTTGTTCATGTTGAACGGTTTTTCAGTTCTCCGACGTTATTCGGAGTTAATTTGTTTAAACCAGTTATTGGCTTCCTCCTTCTTGCTTTGGCACTAAAACTGGAGAACCCGTGATACCACGGGGGGGTATAGCCAGAGGGGGAGGGGCCTTGCACTTTTAATGTAGTGCTTTGTGTGGCCTCCAGAGGGCAGTAGCTATACCCCAATCGTCTGGGTCTCCCAATAAGAGCTAGAAGAAAAGGAATTTACGGTAAGTAACAAAATTCCCTTCTTTTTTGTCAGGAGGTATAGATTGGGTGCAGGAATATGGTGTAAAAATTTCAGCACCAAATCCGCAACTCTTGGCAAAAAAAAAAAAAAAAAATAACACTGTTTTCTGCCATGAAATGCAGGTCTCAGTTGAAGTGAGGTCATTGACTTTGCTGAGGTCATGTGAAGTCAAATTACCTGTGGTCACAGGTGGAGGACCATGAGAACCTCCAGCTGGGACCTCGAAGCACCTGAGTGATGTCACTTCTGATCAGGCGGCTCAGTGTCTGCTTGAAGTCTGCAGCGGGCAGTCATGTTCCATGATCGCGCTCTGTGATTTCAGATATGTAGCAGAGCTGGAATCGTTGTGGGACCTTGTGTGGATTACGTTGGATCTGCAGGGTTGTTTTTGGGGTTACTAAAGTGGTGAAAGAAGGTGGGTTTTTTGTATTTCATTTAAAAAAAAAAAAGGATTTTTTTTTTTTTGTTTACTTTCATTTCCAGATTAGTAATAAGGAAGGTTCATTGACCCTCCCCATTACTAATCTAGGGCTTAGTGACAGCTGTGGGTTGCTTTTAACCCCTTATTACCCCGATTACCATCTAATAAATGTGACCATTCCAGATGGCTGCTATTTTTAGTCTGGGGGGCTGCCCAATAAGCGTGGGTCTCCCCAGCCCGAGAATACCAGCCCCCAGCTGCTGGGCTTTATCGTTGGTTAAGTATTAAAATTGGGGTAACCGCACGTTGTTCGTTTGTGTTGTTTTTTTTTTTTTACTTTAAAATAGTGTTATGCGGCTCCTCCTATTTTGATACACAGCCAAGATAGGCCGCCCTAAAAAGATGTGTTTTTAGGGATCGTCTGAAGCTAAGTAAGTTGTTATTCGTTCTAGCTTCTTGGGGTAAAGCGTTCCAGAGGATTGGTGCAGGTCGGAAGAAGTCTTGGATCCGGGAGTGGGAGGTTTGGATTAGTGTGGATGTTAGTTGAAAGTTGTTTGCAGAGCGTAGAGAATGGGTAGGGTGATACAGAGATGAGGGTGGAGATGAAGGGGGTGCCGCACTGTGGAGAGCTTTGTGGTGATGGACACAGATGAGGGTGGAGATGTAGGGGGTGCTGCACTGTGGAGAACTTTGTGGTGATAAACAGAGAGGAGGGAGGTGATGTAGGGGGTGCCGCACTGTGGAGAGCTTTGTGGGTCAGAACAAGCAGTTTGAATTGGATCCTGTGATATATGGGCAGCCAGTGCAGTGACTGGCACAGAGCAGAGGCATCCGAGTAGCGGTTAGCCAGATAGGTGACCCTGGCTGCTGCATTAAGGATTGACTGTAAGGCTGATTTCACACATCAGTTTTTTGGCATCAGGCACAATCCGGCATGTATAATGGAAGCCTATGGGCGCCGGATTCGTCATCATCCAGCATATGACTGAATCAAGCGACGGATCCGTTTTTTTTTAACTGCGCATGCTCAGTATCCCAGTATCTGTAAAAAAAAAATGGAAGGAACGCATGGAAAAAAACTGATGCAACGGATCTGTCGTATCAGGTTTTTCTCCGGATTGTGCCTGGTGCCAAAAAACTGATGTGTGAAAGCAGCCTAAAGGAGAGAGTCTAGGTAGGGGGAGACCAATTAATAGAGTTACAGTAGTCAAGGCGGGAGTGGATCAGGGCCATGGTGAGGGTTTTTTTAGTTTTGATGAGAAAGGGATGGTTTCTAGAGATGTTTTTGAGGTGCAAGCGGCAGGAGCGAGCAAGAGATTGTATATCGAAGGTGAAGGAGAGATTAAGGCCGAGTATAACACCCAGACAGCGGGCCTGCGGCCTAGGACTTATCGTTGTGCCACACACAGAGAGGGAGATGTCAGGTTTAGGGATGTTAGAAGTTACCTCTGGACTATGAGACGAGGGCACTTTTTAGCAAGAGGTTTTCTTAAGTGTGTTTTAGTCTGAAAAATACGGTGCTTATTTATAAAGAATTATTTCTACAGTAGAAAATAAACTTTATATAACTAACGTCATAATTTCTTTTTTCTCAGGCAGTCTGATGATTTGTTTCGGCAAAATAGAAGTCGAATCATGGAAGATATTAATACGTTGCAGCATCAATGGCCGTATTTCAAGAGGAGACTTGCCCTGTTCTCGAAACGGTCTCGGCCGTCTGATGACGATTTGTTTGACTATCCCAGCATGCACTTCGGTTCTTCAACAAAGCATCATTAAAACGGAAATTGGTTAAAAAAAATACATAGGCAGTTAGAGCGGGATTTGTAGGTGCTTTTTTTTTTTTTTAATAAAGTTTGTTAGAAAAGAGATTAGATTTTTACAATAAATAGCCATTTAGGATTAAAATCGCTATTCATTTTCGATCATCCTTTTAGCCTAAATTTACGCCTTGCACGCTGTATAATTATATCGATTTTTTTTTTTATTTTTTTTTTATTTTTTTTTTAATCTTTAAGTGACTGAAGCAAAAGAAACCCTCCCCCGAAAAAAATGAATTTACAAATGTTCATGCAAGCCTACACCCCTTCCCCTGCGTAGGTGCGCGCCCAACATATTGGAAATTACAAAAAAAAAATGTCTATAAGACATACTCCTCAAGTGTCCGCTCATGTTGGAAAAGGTTAATTCAGAATTGTCCAGTTTTTAACAAGAAGACAAATCTAAGGCCGTGTGCTCAGTGTTGGACTTCGGATCGCTGTGTTTAATGATTACCATTGCAACTGCCACGCTGTGGCTAAAGATGCAGGGAATTACAAGAACCGGATTCTGAGCTCGCTTGGACAGCTAACGCCTTGCAAAACCAACAGTTTTAATTACCAAGAATTTTTTTTTTTTGCCACGTTTCGCACAGCTAGGGATTGAGCCGTCAGGACTGTGATGTCCCACAGTAATCAGGCGGCTTGTGAATGAGAGTTTGGTGGACTATGCAGCGCTAGCATGCCCAAGGAAGAAAAAATATCGACCATGTGCCTTTCTCTAGACAACGTGTAATGAGAAAAATTGAGGGAAATCGGGAGGTTCAGGAGCAAAACGGAGCGGACAATTGACTTTTTTTTGGATGAGATGTGCAATGGCAACAATACATTCCTGTTACTTCACTTCGGGCATGGGTTAGTGGACAGCCTTAAGAATACAAAGGAAGTGGCGTCCATAAACGGCACGATAATGAGGAAAAGATTTGTTCCCACAGGTGAATGCACACTGGGACTGATACTGGCAGGTGCGTCATAATAGATGTCAAAAGCTGACGGCAAAATGGAAGACATTAAAGTGAACTCTGAACAGAAATTGGTATTTTTTTTTACATTGTATATGAGGAAGTGTCATAACACGAGGCTAAAAATGATCTATGTTCTTGATGTAACTAAAATACAGGCACTGTCTGAGTTATGATCTAGTTACATTATGAAGGTTTGTTTGTAACTCTATTTTGGATGTAATATAGGTGTCATGAGGACTATGGGGATAGTAGGAACCCAAGGCTTCTAGGCTGACCCTCAGGCTGGGGGGAGATCCTAGTTATCCCTAGTCTCGAAGATACCCTTGAAGGTGGATATGTCAGAGTCTCCTTCTTGGCCCTGTTCATTACCAGCCATGATCTTATGCCCCCTACTCCAGGGGGTTCCAGACCAGGAGTGACCTTAAACCCACAAAAATAGACGGATAGGGGAAACCAAAACTCTGACACACAGAGGTATAAGGCAATAAGAGATGAGGAAAACGAGTAGGAAGCAAACAACAAGATGACTGGTAACCGCACCAAGCTCAGACCACTCTCGCCAGAAAATCTGGGACACCACAGCACACAGTCCAACACAGCAGAAAATATAGTCTCATGGGTGGCAGATCTTCTCCATCCTAAGCATGAGAGGAGCAGATGTGATAGAATTCCTTACAACATGTGATCCAAGCAACCTAACAAGCAGATAGTCTGTCTAAGAATGAGCAGACATCTGGTCAACACCCGAGTCTCCGTGTAGATGAGAAACACCAGAGACTGCATTGGGTGGAGTGTCAGAATCTGCAATGTGACCAGCGTCTGATGCCGCCATGAGTTGGTGAGTTTTGTGTAAAATTTCTTGTGACAACAGTACAGGATCAGGTATTAAAGGTCACTTCATGTCAGAAGGTCATGGTTCACGTTTTGTAATCTCAACCTTGGAACATGCAGTGACCTCTGAGGCCTGGATGCGGCTGGAAATTTTGGCATATATTATAGAGGCCAGAGTTGCAATGGCAGGAAAAAGAGGACTGGATTGTGAGCAGCAAGGCAGCCGGAGAGGTGAGTATGATGTTTCATGATGTTTCGTTTTTCAAACCAATATTCCCTTAATCTCAGGCGCCTTGCTGCCACCCATCCTGTTCTTTCAGCTTGTAAATGATGCATCTGTGACGCCCTGGCCTATCAGGTCGTCACAAGGGGGCCGTGCAATCTGCCCTTCTGCATGATACCCACTCCTCCTTGGTTACGGGTCCTGTCACTTTGGTGTTGCTACCAACAGGTGTACACAAATCCTGAGGAACACTCTGCACCACACCCACCAAACACCCATTGGGCAGCCTGAGGGGAATAGGGCCACCCAGATGGAGGGCTGGTAGAAGGAGGGCAGAAGTGTCAATGCAGTTGGAGAGTGGAAGTTGGAGGAGAGAGACAGCCGTGACAGTGCAGGTCACGCTGTGGAGCTGGGCTTCTGTACTCGTCCCAGGTGCCAGACGTTGGCCTGGCCAGAAGGAGCTGGAACCCCGGTCGCAGGAGGTAGTGGCACGGAGCATGGTGCTGCTACAGAGAGCAGGCCGGCTGCCTTGTGCTACAACCGGGAAGGGACCAGGGCACGACGGGGTACGCGGACCCTAGGCTTGGAAGTAGCTTCACGCAGCCCAGTAATTCACCTGACGGGAACGGAATCTTCAGCTACCGTTCCCCACCCGCTCCAGAATCTGGGTACTAGCGCAACGAGGGGGATAGAACTTCCCACAACCGTCCAGAAAATCCCAAGAGTGAACCCTGTGAGTGGGACCCGAATGCTTCAAGTGTAAGGGATCCACACGTAGGACACACAGTGCCAAGGGACAATGCTTCAGGTCAACAGGCAACACCAAGAGGACACGGAGCCAGCGTGCCCGCCCAAGGACCATAGAGTGCTCAAGAGTTTGGTTTACCTGGTGTCAACGTCAGTGACTTTGGACTGTGTGAGTACACCTTACCCCCTTGCACCCGACGGGTTCCCCATGCCATCCATCAATGGACACCACTCCCCTACCCACGGAGGGGTTAACAACTTAAGCTGCCACACACCAGTGTCACCGGGCTCCCCAAACCGGCGGCGGTGGTCTCTCACGTTACCACACACCGTGGGTGGCTTCACGAACATTATCCCAAAACCACAAACAATTCCCCCCCCCTTATTTCCGAGGGTTCTGCGCAACGCCGCCTCGGATCCGGAGACCCCTCGAGCCACTGCGGATCCGGGTCCGAGCAGCCCGTTGGCTGTTGCGGGGGCAGCACACATCTCTGGCCTTTTCACTATAGGACAGGACTTTCAGTGGTGTCCAGGCTTCGTAGGTCATTGTGCATCATAAGGTTTCAGCGCAGATCTTGATGTCTCGATTTTTGAAGCCTTTCGTAACTAGGAAAAGTTTGTAAGATGAGGACTGCTTATAGTTAGGTAATTATTAGTGATGAGCGAGTGTACTCACCATTGCGATTCTCTGGCGCAAATCAGGTACGGAGTATAATGGAAGTCATTGGGAGACTCGAGCACTTTTAAATTCCGATGCTCAATGGCGTAACAAGCAGGTTTGGGCAAGTTTTATACTTTGGTTTTTTTAGAAATGATTTTCAGGTTTGGCAACTGGTTTGTCATTGCCGTCCTGGATTGGTTTTCTTTGTAGCCCTCAGTCTGTCCAAGTGCTGAGTTTTGAAAGGTGCGCACTTTGGAAGAATCCTGAATGAATAGGAGCTATCTAAGAGACTTTGTTCCTGAGGACTTGCTCCAGTTTGTGCTATTGTTGTGAGGTAACACATGACTTTTTATTTCATTTATGGGTTGTTGGTTTATGTTTGGTGCCTGGATGTAAAGACTTTTATGTTTTGAACGGATTTAATGGGCCCTTGTCTCTGGCTGCATTGACCCTATTTTGGCTACAGCTAATCTTCCACAACATACATAATGGGTTAAAAATAATCACGGGCGAGCACTAAAATGCTCGAGAGCTCATTACACAAGTCGAGCAGGCCAGGCGCTCTGAAAGGGCTCAACTCGAGTAACGAGTGTAATGGAAGTCAATGATTGGGCATTTCAGCCAGACACAGAGCGTATCCGGGGGAGAGGTGTTTTGTTTTTTTGGACACACTACATCCAAAAAACGTTGCTTTAACCCCACTGAGAGCCAGAAACTGCAAGTGGCTATAACTCTGGTGCCGACTCCCATTATTAAGTGAAGCGAGTCTGTGCTTTGTGTTCGATGTTTCATGGATGAAACATCTGAGCACCCGTGATACTCGACTGAGCGTCCCTGAGCACCCTGATGCCGAGCACGCTCGCTCATCACTAGATTACACTGATAAAAAAATTCTGTGACCTCTGTATGCATAATTTGATTGAGTACACCCAACATAAGTGTTGAGCCTGTTTGTCTGCCCGACGTGAGGGCTGCGCACGTTTGCCTGCCCGACGTGAGGACTGCGCACGTTTGCCTGCCCGAAGTGAGGGCTGCGCACGTTTGCCTGCCCGACGTGAGGGCTGCGCACGTTTGCCTGCCCGACGGGAGGGCTGCGCACGTTTGCCTGCCTGACGGGAGGGCTGTTTTCCTGCTCGACAGGAGGGCTGCGCACAGTGGCCTTCCCTATGTGCAGGTGGCGCCTGTTCGCCTGCTCGGCGTGAATGCTGTGCAAGTGCTCCTGCCTCGCATGAGTAATCTATCAAGAAAGAAGGTAGTATGCAAATAAAAAACATGGGATCACCTTAGCCAAAAAAAGAGATAAACATTTAAAACAGCCCGAGGCTATGAAAACAATCATACATAAAGAGATGATGAAGCTTCAGTCCACACCATCCGCCTATAATTACATGGAGCCGCACAGAAGTAAAAACATACTGAATATTACAAGGTGCTGCTAAACTGTAAGTTATGATACATGAAAATAGCATCAACTAAATACCAAATGGAAGGTTTGGCAAAGCACGTGAAGACCGGCACAATCAAATCAATGTGTTCATGAAGTAAGTGCAGATTTTATGGTCAGATATATCACTGCCATATAAAATTATATCTGCAATGACGAGTGATATGCAGAAAGCAAAATAGTAGGTAACAAAATAACCATTAGCGCAGATAGGGGTTGTGGAAACCCTACATGTATCACCCCATAAGTGTGGCTTCATCAGGGGAATCATTGTCCCCGATATGAGTGTTGCCCATTAGGGATGGGTGAACCTGGTGGCATAGTGGGATATCAGCGGTATCCACTGCAGCGAATGGCATCATTACCCGGCGCCATTAGCAGCGGTGGACACTACACCACCAATCCAGGCAGATCTACAGTCGACAGTACAGTACGTTAAACTGATGATGGTCCAATTTACAACCGAAGTTTCTTTTTCTGCTTTTATAACTGGGCTTGCTGCTGCACTGTTGAATAAATTCATTTAAGGCCGGTGTCACACTTGCGATTGCCTCTCGTGTATCTCGCACGAGTCTCGTTGTGTATGACCCAGCATGGACTAACACTCTCTTCACAGGAGCGGGTCAGTTGCATGCACCTCTATGCAGCTGAGACACTCCTGTGAGGAGAGTGTGAGTCCGTGCCGGGTGATGCACAACGAGACTCACACGAGGCAATCACAAGTGTGATACCGGCATTATTTTCACACCGTTGGGAGCGCTTGGGTTTACCTTCTCTACATTATGTGTTTGGAACCTACTGAAGCACCCCTACTGGTTCCAGAAGTGCCATGTTACATTTTTTTAACAAATCACAGCTGTCTTTAACCCCTTATATTACCCCGATTTCCACCGCACCAGGGCAATCGGGAGGAGACGGGTAAAGCCTGGAATTGTCGCATCTAATGGATGTAACACTTCTGGGCAGCTGTAGGCTGGTATATTTGGGCTGGAGGGGGCAATATGCATGGCGCTTCCAATCCTGATAATACCAGACCCCACCTGTCTGCTGTACCATGGCTTTATATCAAAAATGAAGGGGACCCTACGTCTTTTTTTTTTTCTCTATTTTGATATCCAGTCACGGTAAAGCTCACATGTAGGGGCCGCAGCCTATCGCTGTAGTTTTACCAACACTGGCAAAATATGGCAGGAGCCTACTTCAATTTTTAAAATTATTCACTTATTTATTTTTACATTGATATACAGCAAACTTACTGCAACAAATCACAGGCACGGAAACATAGCGGAAGCGTGTATAGCAGTCTGTAACCAATCACAGATGTAGGCACAGGGTGAGTGGGGGAAGCAGATATTATTGATGAACCTTAATTAGCGGGCCCAAAAAAGAGTCGGACTGCAGCGTGATCTTCCTGGAAACACTGTATGTATAACTATCCTGTTCTTACTACCATTTAACTTCCATTTGTAGCCTCCTATCACTTATTACGGCCATTTTACAGCCTTCAACCACTCGTCCCCATTCACTTGCATGGGATTCGTTGTTCGGGGTTAGGTTCAGCGTCATGTTCGCTCTTCGATCCCAATTTTCTTTTTCCCATACTGGTTTGGTGAACCTGAATATCCACGAGTTTTCACGTGATTTGTTTCTATGCGCAGGGTTCATTAATGTGTCAAATTGGCCCTCTGCAATTCTTGAAAATCAGGGATATGTAATTGATGAACCTCCTAAATGAAGAGCCCATGAAAGATTTATCCATTTAGCCATACATTTGGCGATATAGTGTATTTCATAGGAGAACCAGACTAATATGTCATATAGGCTAACCTACAGTAGGGGAAAAAAGTATTTACAGTAGTCAGCCACCAATTGTGCAAGTTCTCCCCCTTATAAAGATGAGATTTGCCTGTAATTGACATCATAGGTGACCACAACTATGAGAGACAAAATGAGAAAATAAATCCAGAAAATCACCGCGTCTGATTTGGACGATTTTTTTGCAAATTTTGGTGGAAAATAAGTATTTGGTCAATAACAAAAGTTCATCTCAATATTTTCTATAACCTTTGTTGGCAATGACAGAGTTGAGACGTTTTCTGTCTTCACAAGGTTGGCACACACTGTTGGTGGTATGGTGGCCCATTCCTCCATGCAGATCTCTAGAGCAATGATGTTTTGGGCCTGTCGCTGGGCAACACGGACTTTCATCTTCCTCCAAAGGTTTTCTATGGGGTTGAGATCTGTAGACTGGCTAGGCCACTCCAGGACCTTCATATGCTTCTTACAAAGCCACTCCTTCACGGCACTGGCGGTGTGCTTGGGATCATTATCATGCTTTATCAGCCACGTTTCATCTTCATTGCCCTTGCTGATGGAAGGAGGTTTGCACTCAAAATCTCACAATACATGGCCCCATTCATTCTTTCATGTACACGGATCAGTCGTCCTGGTCCCTCTGCAGAGAAACAGCCCCAAAGCATGATGTTTCCACCCCCATGCTTCACAGTAAGTATGGTATTTTTTGGATGTAGCGCAGCATTCTGTCTCCACCAAACACGACGAGTTGTGTTTCTACCAAACAATTCTACTTTGGTTTCATCAGACATATAATATTCTCCTAATACTCGTCTGGATAATCCAAATGCTCTCTAGCAAACTTCAGACGGGCCTGGACATGTACTGGATTAACCAGGGGAACACGTCTGGCACTGCAGGATCTGAGTTCCTGGCGGCGTAGTATGTTACTGATGGTAGCCTTTCTAACGGTGGTCCCAGCTATATGCAGGTCATTCACTAGGTCCCCCTGTATGGTTCTGGGATTTTTGCTCACCGTTCTTGTGATCATTTTACACCCATGGGGTGAGATCTTGTGTAGAGCTCCAGATTGAGGGAGCTTATCAGTGGTCTTGTATGTCTTCCATTTTTTTATTATTTCTCCCACAGTTGATTTCATCAAACCAAGCTGCTTGCCTATTGCAGATTCAGTCTTCCCGGCCTAGTGCAGGGCTACAATTTTGTTTTTGGTGTCCTTTGACACCTCTTTGGTCTTTACCATAGTGGAATTTGGAGTGTAAGGCTATGTGTCCATGCTGCGGAAAATGCGCGGATTTTCCGAAAATCTGCAGCAGCGGCACTTCCCAGCCATTTCTATGGCTTTTTGGAAATGCTGTGCCCATGCTGCGGATTTTTCCGCGGCGGATTTGGTGCGGATTTTGATCCGGAAAAATCTGCAACATGTCAATTATTGTTACGGATTTTGATCCGGATTTTGGCTTCAGAATTGGGAAGAAAAAAAAAAATCCGCACCAAAATCCGCGGCAATTTCGCGGTAAATCCGCACCTTTGAAAAGGTGCGGATTTTGCGGGAAAGCCGCGGATTTTCATGCAGAAAAATCCGCAGCAACATTCTACCGTGGACACATAGCCTAACTGTTTGAGGTTGTGGACAGGTGTCTTTTATACTGATAAGTTCAAACAGGTGCCATTACTACAGGTAATAAGTGGAGGACAGAGGAGCCTCTTAAAGAAGAAGTTACAAGTCTGTGAGAGCCAGAAATCTTGCATGTTTTTAGATGACTAAATTCTTTTTTTCCACCATAATTTGCAAAAAAAATCGTCCGAATCAGGCGTGGTGATTTTCTGGATTTATTTTCTCATTTTGTCTCTCATAGTTATGGTCACCTATGATGTCAATTACAGGCAAATCTCATCTTTATAAGTGGGAGAACTTGCACAATTGGTGGCTGACTAAATACTTTTTTCCCCACTGTATATCGATACTGCTTGTTTTGTTGAAGGCATCTTCCAGTCTTTTCCATGCTTCATGTGCAAGTTTTGGTCTTTGATTTTGAAACAGTACATAATAAGCAATCCATCAAAGTTTGTTTTTACCAATGATATTTTGCCTTGAGTTTAAATGAGGTCGAAACAATATGATGAAGCACTTGGGTAGAAACATGCAGACTACTAGAGTCCAAGTTGAGGACTGTATGGCAAAAATCTCCATAGCTACTGCATATTTTCCACTTGCACTTAGGTGAGCTGGAATAAAAGAAACCCAGACACTGAGAAATGCCAACATGCTAAAAGTTATCAATTTTGCCTCATTGAAGCTATTTGGAAGCCTTCTTGCTAAAAAAGCAACAATAAAACTAATGGAAGCCAAAAAGAAAAGGTAGCCCAACATGCCCCAGAAGGCAAACTTAGATCCTTCATTGCATTCAACAATTATGACTCCTGGTTGACTTTGTATGTTGTCCTCCATAAACGAAGGAGCAAAAAAGTACCCAAGAAATGCACAAAAAAAGTTGTCCAGTGGTTGATAGCACAATAATTGTATAGGACAGCCAAGGGCTAGTCCATTTCTTGAGATTGCTATCAGGTTTAGTGGCCATGAAGGCAAATATCACTATAGTTGTTTTGGCTAAAATGCACGAAATACAAAGAGCAAATATTATTCCAAATGCAGGTTGTCGAAGGAGACATCTTTCGGGTTGTGGATAACCAATAAAAGTCAAAGAAGACATAAAACATAGAGACAGGGTAACCAGGAGAAGACAACTGATAAAGTAATTGTTGGCTCTTACAACTGGAGTCTTCTTATACTGAATGAAAAGGCCAAACACTGAAAAGGGGATAAATGATGAGAAGACAGCTATGGCAGCCAAGGTTGCTCCCAAAGGTTCTTGGATTGACAGAAAATCTCTGGGTTTCGGGAGACATTTGTCATTAGCAGTGTTTGGCCATTCATTCCAGAGGCAGCGGGAACAGTCAAGGGAATCTGAAAGATAAACACACGTAATGTGAACGGATTATAGAACCCCATCAGTCTCTCTAGCCTTAGCTTTCATGGCTTGATTGTGACTTTACAGAAGTAGGAATGCCACAGGTTGACAATTATTGCTGGATTTCATACTATAACTCACCTGTCTGGTTAGATATTTCTCCAGTTGGGCAGGAAACACATAAGAAACAGCAAACTGGAGCATCTTCTCTCACCAGTCTTCAAAATCCAAGAGGACAACTTGGTGTGCAGACTGAAGGAGGAACCTTTTGCAATCATTGGACATTATTACTTTTAGCTGTCATGCAAAATGGATCAATATTTATATTTTACAACTATATAACCTTATAGATGCTTATGTGAAACAGATGTGCACTGCCTCTCTATTATCACACCATTGTTTCAAAGATGCTCCAACAATGAGTAAAGGCCGCTTTACACGCTGCCACGTCGCTAGTGATCACACCTGCCCCCGTTGTTTGTGCGTCACGGGCAAATTGCTGCCCGTGGCAAACAATTTCGCTGGTACGCGTCACACAAACTTACCTTCCTAACGACGTCGCTGTGGCCGGCGAACAACCTCTTTAAGGGGGAGATTCGTGCGGCGTTACAGCGACGTCACACAGCAGGCCACCAATAGAAGCGGAGGGGTGGAGAGCAGCCACATGAATGTCACTCCCACCTCGTTGCCGGAGGACGCAGGTACGCTGCTGTTTGTCGTTCCCAGGGTGTCACGCGTAACGATGTGTGCTGCCTCAGGAACGACGAACAACCTGCGTACCAAACGAGCAACGATTTTTGGGAAACGAACGACGTGTCAACAACCAACGACGTCGCTAACGAGGCCGGATGTGCCTCACGAATTCCGTGACCCCAAAGATATCTCGTTAGCGATGTCGCTGCGTGTAAAGCGGCGTTTAAAGCAGTGACCTCCAACCATGGACCAGCCATCTGTTGTAGAAGTACAATTCTTAGCATGTTTTAAGAATACAGAAGGTAGAGCACCTTAGGTCTGAGAACACTAGTGTAAACTGAAGATTGCCTTTTTCACCTATGATGCATGGAAGGAGTCGAAAACTTTGTGTGTTGATTGAATAAGGCTTTGTGCTTGCATACTCCCGACGTAAGGCTTGGTCCTAGATTATGTTATGATCATATATCATAGTTTATGCTTAGAAACTTAGTTTCTTCTGTGTTTTCGGTTAGATACTTAAATTAATGTGATTCAAAGTAGTAAGGTAATCGCAAATCATACCTGACCATGACCATTAGGTCACATTAAAACACTTCTGTTAATTAGTAATCTTCTTCCTTCTTCACAGGTTGTATCATAGTATCCAATTTTCACTTGACTCAGTTTACCATTGGGATCTAGTTGCCAGTTGACAATATCGTACTGGGCAGGTGGGTCTCCATTCTTATCAAAAAACATTTCTCTTCCGTTGTCTAGTTTGAGTCTTACATTCTTGATGTAGTAAGACAGCTGGTAAAGACACAAAAACGTCAGATAAAATCAGACAAAAATATAAGTTACGATATATTCTGCTTCTCGTGACAAAATGGTTGGGTATAGCCAAAAAGGGGGATAGGTGTCAGATCAGCCTAGATCTCTAAAAGGACTTAAAGGCTCCTCTGCCACATGAGAATACATTGGTGCTCTAAATATTACATGGTAGTGAACAGAGACAATCGTACAAACTTTGCATTGGAGACTATGTCTTCGTATTTTTATTCGGCTTGACTAAAAAAAGCATGGAAAGAACAGGAGTAAGGGGTACTGTAGATCCAAATTTGTAATATCCAAGGCACCAAAGGCTCCATCAATTAGAAAAATCTTTATTCGTCCCAGTGTACATAAAGGGATCAAAAGAGCATGACGTTTCGGCCAACGCAGGGCCTTTATCAAGCCATAAAAAGGTGTACGGCTTGATAAAGACCCTGCGTTGGCCGAAATGTCCCGCTTTTTTTATCCCTTCATGTACATTGGGACCAATAAAGATTTTTCCTATTGATGAAGGCGTTTTCAGTGCCTTGGATATTTCAAAATTGGATTTGCTTTGCAGCATTTCGAGGGCTGCACCAAGCTACACGAATGGCTGGTGTGGTGTGTGGGAGACACCTGTTTACGTAAGGGATACAGCAGATTCAGCTTTTTCTAATCTCGTACAACCTCTTTAACTGTTGCTCATCATTAGTGACCCTTTAACAACCCATATTAAAATAACAATACAATATAACCATGTTATGCTTATTGATTTTAGAGCGATATTAGTACCTGCCAGGTGTGAGGCAAATCCCGGGATATGAAGATGAATTATGACTCCAGTCATAGTCCCTCATCACTCCCTGGCAGTGCCCCCTCCCTTCTTGTTCTCAGTGTTCCACTTACACCTCCATGGCCATGTCCTGTGATATGGAAATGAGGTGGTGTGGTAACAATGGACACAGGATGACTCCCTGCCGTCACCCTGTAACAAGAGTTGTATCTCATTAGCAAGGCTATGGAAATAGCCAGACAGAACGACTCCAGTAAAAAATGGTTCATATCTCGCAAGCCATATTTCCGATAAATATGGCAACCATAAAAATGGTGTCTCCGCATGCGGACGATGCCGGCACACCCTTTTTATGGGAGCAGGACATTGGGAAATGCCCCAGGCGTGATATCAGCCAATGGGGAACTGGCAGACAGGTCATGAGTCCCCTCGTTCTGTAGCTAAATTCATAACTGTCACAATGAGAGCGTTGGCGTCCGCCTACGACGCTCCCAGGCAAAGTTATGGCCCATATTCCATGTTGGGATATTGTCCATAACTCAAGCCAGGGGTGGAGCAGTGCTCCCTGTGAGGTCACTAAGGTAGGAGGGGACCTGGATCTGCCCAGGTTGATAACCCTACTTCGGCCATTTTCCAGCGTTCTTTCGCTGGGGGTCACGTGTGAGAAACATCTGTGGGAGTTCCTGGAAACCTGGTCTACAGCGCCCCCCTGTGGCCAGACGCAACAAGGTAACTGCTGGAACTGTGTATGCCTGTTTGTAACCCATGCTTTGATTGTAACTGTACTCTGACATATGTATATTCTGTAGATTCCCTATTGTATATATTGTAGTTTCTAGTGTGCTTTAGGCTGATTAAATTATATAATTAATCTTGGGCTGTTCTGTTATCTCGATCTTGAATCCCACGTCTGTGTGTTCGGCTAATAGTTACCGTGAAGCGGTTGGTGGCAGCGAGTTGTGCCAAGGATTATTGTGGGGAGGCCAGTGAGATTCGGGGAGATTTTATATATTCCGCCCGCGGAGGTCGGGGGAATATATACCCTACTCTCACCGGGGACCCTTCAATAATCGGCATAAGTAGTATAGCGGCCTCCTTGCTTATTGTCGGGCAATTCCATAATTGGCCTGACTATAAGAGGGGCGCTAGAGAGCGCGTCACGTGCTCTGTCTGTCGGTCGGGAGGTATAAAGGAGGGGTGACCCCCACTTGTTACCCCCCGATTGTGACGTACTGGTAGCCAGCGCGGGGGATTTCTGAGTGACCCCCCGGTGGTTTGTGACATATTGGTGGCAGCGGTGGGATCGAGATAATAGTGTGTGTGAGTGTGAGACCCATACTCCCAGACACTAAAGACTGCCTGCAGCAGCCGTGGCTGCTGGGGTCTTCAGACTAGCTCAACACTAGAGTGTCAGAGTGCAGATACTGTAAGGTGTGTGGAGGCATCAGGTGTCAGTTCTGTGTCAGTGACCAAAAGTCTGCAAGAATGGCTGATGGCACCAGGAGCAGAGCTATGCAACTGGCCAATGCTAAGGCAGGAGCCGAAGAGAGGGAGGACGGTGCTGTGGACAGTAATGAGGAGGTTGCCCACGAGTCCTCCAGGAGCTCGACGCCAGAAAACCGTTCTGCAGAGGACAGCGCACAAGCTGGCAATTATGGACAAGATGAGGAGCAGCTCACCCAAGGGTCCTCAACGAGCCAGATGCCAGCCCTCCGCTCTGCAAGGGACAGTGAATCACCAGGCTCCGCAGCGGGCCGCAGATCACCACGTGCCATTCCACCGAGCCTGGGAGGCTCGGATAGCCTTCTTCAAATGGCTATGGCCCTTCTCCAGGCTGGAGACCAGGAGGGCTACAAGGGACTCCTGGCAGAGCGCAGGGCAGAGCGGCAAGCAGCGCGTGAGGCTGAGGCTGCGGAGCGGCAGGCAGCGCGTGAAGAGCGCCAGGCAGAGCGTGACTACCAGCTGCAGCTAGCCCAGCTCCGGCCCTCATCAGCCACACGTGACCTTCAAGACCCCAAACTTCCAAAGGTCCGTGTTGAGGACTTCCCAGTGCTGGAGAAGGATGGAGACTTGGACTCTTTCTTGACTGCTTTTGAACGGACTTGCTTGCAGCACCATCTGGACAAGGACCAGTGGGCCAAATACCTGACCCCCCGTTTAAGGGGTAAGGCCCTGGATGTCCTTGGGGACTTGCCTGCTGAGGCAGATCAGGGCTACGACACCATCAAGCGGGCCCTGATCCAACAGTACAACCTCACTCCAGAGTCCTACCGCAAGAAGTTCCGGAGCCTACAGAAGGGACCAAAGGACTCCTGGGCTGACCACCGGCGGGCACTTGCCCGAGCTGCCGACCACTGGACCCAAGGCCTGCAGCTTTCCACCGGACCGGAGATCCTGGACTTGTTCATCACGGAGCAACTCTTGTGGAACTGCCCTGAGGATCTCCGCCAGTTCATCCGAGACCAGAAGCCAAAAGGGTCCACGGCTACAGCTGCCCTTGCCGATGACTACACCAACAACCGGGCCCCTGAGGCCAGGAGAGCGGCCACCAGCAGCACCTGGAGAGGGGGTAAGATGAATTCTGCGACTGCCCCACCTGCCCCTAGACTGCAGGGGGTGTCCCCCTCAACTCCCCTCTCCAGGCCCGTGGCAGAACCAAGACGGTGCCACCAGTGCAACCTACCTGGACACTTCAAGGCCATGTGCCCTCAGCGTCCCAAGGCCCCGGCTCCGTCCCCGTCCCAAGGGCCGCCCAAGGTGTATTGTGTGGGTGGGGGTGGTGGTAGGTCCCTGGACAGCTTCCAACCTGTCACCGTCGGCCGGTCTGTGACCATAGGACTGCGAGACAGCGCCTCGGAGGTGACTCTGGTGCGGCCTGAGATGGTGTCCCCCCAAGACTTGATCCCTGGAAAAACCCTCGCTGTCTCCGGGATTGGAGGCACTGACCCGGCGCTGCCTGTTGCTGACATTTATGTGGACTGGGGCGCAGGGCGGGGGGTGAGGGAGGTGGTGGTAACTGATCGGATCCCTGCAAACGTGCTACTTGGGACAGATTTGGGGCAGATAACCTCCCAGTTTGGGCCCCCCCCAAGGGCTGAACCTTCAGCCCGTACTGACATGACTCCTAACAATGTTAATGTGTTATCTATGAATGATGTAAGGGAGGAGGGAGTGAACTCTGATATTTCTGCTTGCATAGACACCATAGACACACACTCAGCTGCAGCTGTGACAGGGGAGGGGGTCAGAGAAAGGTGTGACAATGCCTCTACAAGTAACCAGCCTGTGAGCTGGGATCTGTTGCCCTCTGCAGGGATAAGCAGAGAGCAGGGTGCTGCAGGGGGGGGACCAGTGTGTGGGGTGGGGGCTACCACAGCAAATGTGGGGTCCCCAGAGATTTCACAGCGGGGTTCTGTTGCTGCAGGAGGGGAACAGGCAGGTGAGATTGGGGCCGGTCCAGGAGCGGAAGTGCTCCCAGGTAAGATCTCGGTGCATGGTTCCCCCACAACAGCAGATTCAGCTTTTTCTAATCTCGTACAACCTCTTTAACTGTTGCTCATCATTAGTGACCCTTTAACAACCCATATTAAAATAACAATACAATATAACCATGTTATGCTTATTGATTTTAGAGCGATATTAGTACCTGCCAGGGATTAAAGGTATTGAGTTTAATTTGGTTGCCGTCATGGACTCTTTCTGAAGAAACGATTTGGATGCGATGCATGGCATTTGCAAGGACATAAATTGCCAAATATAAGTTATATGATCCTCTTAGTTTGGTCACATCATAGAACAAGTTAGAACTAAATTCTGGATCCTCGTTTCCTGTGCACGACTTTGAGGAATTATCCATGAGCATGTCAAGCCTGTCTTGGTCTAAGATTTTACATGTAAAAATTTCTTCCCAAAATGTTTTGATCCATATATGCCCAGAACCAGTTAGGAGATGTATGCTTCTTAGAAACTTCTCAAGCTTTGGTAGAGATGAACTGAGGAAGGAGAAACCAATTGTTCCAATGAGTAATGAAGAATATTTTTCAAGAGACATTAGAGCGGATGTAGACCATGCCTCACTTGCCACAATGATTTTCCCTCTTACATTTTGTCTTTCCATCTCATCCACAAGTAATAACATTTCAACGTCTGTTGTGAAGGCTACAACAACTCCAGCTGTGGATTCTTTGATAACTTTGGCAACATATGGGATTTTATCCCATTGATTAATGCTGATGTACTCAATTAAGGCCACGCAAGCACCAGCCCGGATAAGCTCTTCTTTGATGATCTGAATACCTTGCCGTCCATAGTCCTCACCCGCAGCCACCAAACCAACCCAAGTCCAATTAAAGTGTAAAACAAGTTGGGCTAAACCCTTGGACTGAAAGGTGTCACTTGGGACAGTCCGGAAGAATGAAGGAAACAGTTTCTTGTTACTCAGGAGAGAACTGGTGGAGAAATGACTGATCTAAAATGAAAAAAATAACATATTAAACCTCAATAACATGATTTCCAAGTTTCCCTCACTAAGATTTCAGGGGAATTAGCTTAATTTCATGTGCATATAT
Source organism: Anomaloglossus baeobatrachus (assembly GCF_048569485.1). Classification (NCBI taxonomy): domain Eukaryota; kingdom Metazoa; phylum Chordata; class Amphibia; order Anura; family Aromobatidae; genus Anomaloglossus; species Anomaloglossus baeobatrachus. Next base: position 681,666,929 of record NC_134356.1, read on the forward strand.
TATCATGTAAATTATGTTCTGGGAGAGCTCTAGAGAGGGGCAAAAGTGCAAACGGAACCAGAGCAAAAGCCAACATTTTGGCTAATGTAAGCCTTTATCAAGATTTTGCATCTTAAAAAATTGAGAAACAAATTAGACGGGTCTGTCATCTCAGACATTGCCACCACTGTTGTCTAGGATCCTCTCCTAATCCCCATGGGCTGATTTAAGGTGCACACCCCATCTTCTTCCATCAATCTTCCATTACTCCAACCTGCATTAGTATGTATTGTATCTGCAACCATGGGCACCTTACCCTTTTCCAAGACACATTTTAAGGAAAACCTTGATAAAGACTTAACTTAGCCAAAACGTTGGCTTTTGCTCTGGTTTTTGCACAAAATCAAAAACATTTAGAATCATAGAATGGTAAAGTTGGAAGTCACCTCAAGGGCCATCGGTTTCAACCCCTGTGAGTGCAGGTTTTCCTAAATCATCCCAGCTATATGCTTATCCAGTTTCCACTTGAAGATTTCCATTGATGGAGAGCTCACCACCTCCCGCGATAGTCTGCTCCACTCTCTGACTGCCCTCACTGTCAGAAAGTTTTTCCCAATGTCTAATCTGAATTTCCTTCCTTTTAGTTCCATCCCGTTGCTTCTTGTACTTCCTTGTGCTAATGAGAATAGGGTAGATTACTCTGCACTGGGACTCCCTTTCAGATATTTGTAGACCGCTATTAAATCTCCTCTCAGCCTTCTCTTTCTTTATTGCAAACTATACATCCCTAGTTCTTTTAGCCGTTCTTCATAGGACATGGTTTGCAGACTTTCTACCATCCTGGTTGCTCTTCTCTGGACTTGCTCCAATATATCAGTCTTTTTTGAATTGGGGTGCCCAGAACTGTACCCAGTATTCCAGGTGGGGTCTGACCAGGGCAGAGAATAGGGGAATAATAACCTCTCTTGATCTAGATTCAATGTTTGTGTTGATACTGTCATGGTTTTGCCTCCCTGTCCACATGGCTAGGGGGTGGAGCCTTCTCTCGGGCCTCACTTCCGGAGTTTGGATGCTTTAAATGCTGACATCTCCGGTGAACCAGCGCTGTCTATAAGCTTAGCGCTGCTTTGCCTGTGAGTGCTGGTCCCTGTAAGTGTGATCCTGATCCGTCCCCTCTCTGTGCCCTCGTTCTCTGTCTGTATTCCGTCCTCTAGTCATTCCTCCATTCCTCTGTCCCACCTCCTTCCTTACCACGATAGCACTGGTTGTTCCCCCCCTCTCCTACCTCCCCACTCGGTTGCTTCCTCTGGTACTGACCTTGGCCTGACCTCGACCCCGCCTCTGCTCATTCCTCTGGTCTCCCTGCTCCCCGTACTCTGTATGACCCGGCCTGCCCCACCATCCCCCGCACGCCCCACGGCTGGCGCTGCAGCAGCACACACTGTGAGTTCCCCTCCTCGCTTATTCAGCTCCATGTAGTGTCTTTCTCTGCAGGGCTCCAGTTTCCCCTGGTGGCAGCCTGACAGATACATCCCAGAATTTTGTTGGCTTTTTAAGCTGCAGCTCCGCATTGTTGGCTCATGCTGAATCTAAGACCTACTATTATGCCCAAGTCCTTTGTATGTTCCCTTCTTGTATTTTGTCCTCTTGATTGCTGGAGCTATTCTTTTATATACATAGCTATTTTTCTCCAGGCACTTATTCTATGAACAATATTTCAAGCCAAGTATTGGTTAATTTAGAGGAATTGGGGTTCCATATAAATGCAGTTGCATTTTTGTGGATATTTGTGGGTCCCATTGGTGTATGAAGAGATTGTCATTAATGGGTAGTGGGGGGGGGGGGTTTATAATTAGGAATGTATGGGGATTGTTGAGTCTGTGAATCAGGTTTATTATGGGTTTCCTAATTTTCTAGCATATTGTAACGGTTGGTGCGCTCAATTTGACATGTAAGCCTAACCATGTGCAGGTAGTTTTAGCAGAGTAGATAATGCTCCTTCCTGATAAGACAGATTTTGGCTGGAGCTACTGATAACCGTCGGGGAACGAATCCCATTTCTGTCACACGTGTGCATGATATTTGAAGTATGATGGATGAGTTAGTGAACACTTCTCCTTGTACTGAGGACTTGAGAGTAATATGAAGTTGTGAGAATAGTTCAGGTCACTGAAAGAATTGGAACGGAGTCCAATCGGTAACAAGTAAAGGGTGGTGCTTTTAACAAGACAAGCCTGAGGTAGAGTAATGATTTCTAGGCTATCAGATAGGTTGATGCTTTGGCATTTTACTTAAGGAGTTTGGAAAGACCCAATGTAAAAATTAACTTAGTATTCATCAAGCTGTAAAAGTTTTGTAAACTATGCAGTTTTTTTTCAATCAGAGAGTTTGAACTAGAAGAAGACAGAAAGGGAAGACTTGTTGGTTTAGGAGGTGGGGATGTCTCCTGATCTGGTTGTGCTATCAATGCTGCATGGTCTAAAATGAACCAAGTTGGTAACGGTGTGTGGGTGTTTTCTCATGGTATCTGCAAATAGCAGATTTGTACAGTTCAAGCTGAAACAGAGTTTTTAGAGGGGTCAAAACCAAAGAGTTATGGGTTTTTATGGTTAACGCACACTGATGTTCTACTAACCATACACATTTTGTCAATCTTGGTGTAATGTTGAAATTAAATGGGCACTTATTTTTGGGAGAGGATACCATGAGGATTATCAGGCTTTGCTTGAAAATGTTCCATGGCTGAATAGACCATAGACCTTCTATAAATCTTTTTCCACACCTCTAAGCAGAGTGTTTCTACCACTTTGTTTTTTTGCGATTGGGATGAATTTTAGCACCTGGAGCTCCACTGGTCAAAGTTTCTGATATATAACCATGACCAGTCAAATGATTTTAAAATTATAAAAAAATGTAATAAAATAATATTTTAGAGAGATGAGATGAGCGAATCGATTCACAAAACCTTGGTCCAGTGACTACATCACTGATCACTGGTTGCCCAAAAGGAATCCCCTACTAATCTGAAGAGGCATCGCAGAGTCCGGCATTTACAAGGTAATTTACAGGGCTTCCACCTATTGGCCATGAATAACTGTCATGGCCACTGGACCAGAGTCATGTGAATCAATTTACTCATCTCTAGTTGAGAAACTTTCGATGTTACCTGTAGAAATCTATAAAGACCCAGAATATGAGCATTGAGAATGGAGAATGTGGAAAGTGAATGACCAATTATTTCTGGGACACGCAACCATTCATGACAAGAGAAGTTAGGGATACCCGGATTTTGACCCGTTACAATCTTGAGGGTTCCTTCCAGATCTTGATGAAGGCCTGCGCATGAATCATAGACTTGGAAACCCAAAGTCAGATTTGGTAGGAGATCTGGGTTTATGTTAATCTCTCTGATGGTGAATCTTATGACTTGGAGCTGCTGGAAAACATCAAGACTGTACCTAGAATGCAATTGAAGGCATTTTGATAAAATAATTGTTAGACGTACAATGTCTGATGAAGATATGTCGACACCTGACCAAACTGTATAATTAGATGGATTTCCCATCTAGATGTGACTACCATATAAATCAATGTCCAAAGCTTGCAAGATAACAAGGGATAATTGTCAAACTCGTTTACAAATAGACTGTTGTTTCTGGCTATTTACCCCTCATCAGTGAAGAGCAGAGCCAGATTTGCTATGTGTGACACCCTTAGGACAATATGGGCTAATAATTTGTTTTCTTTAAAGAGACCAGTTGAATATGGACTCTAATTGGCAATGATCCATGGGAGAAAAGCATGCAAATGAGCTCTCATAACTAGTGATGAGCGGGCACTACCATGCTCAGGTGCTCAGTACTGGTAACTAGTGATGAGTGGGCACTACCATGCAAAGGTGTTCAGTACTGGTAACTAGTGATGAGTGGGCACTACCATGCTCAGGTGCTCAGTACTCATAACTAGTGATGATTGGGCACTACCATGCTCGGGTGCTCAGTACTCATAACTAGTGATGAGTGGGCACTACCATGCTCAGGTGCTCAGTACTCATAACTAGTGATGAGTGGGCACTACCATGCTCGGGTGCTCAGTACTGGTAACTAGTGATGAGCGGGCACTACCATGCTCAGGTGCTCGGTACTCTTAACCAGTGATGAGTGAGCACTACCATGCTCGGGTGCTCTGTACTTGTAACTAGTGATGAGTGGGCACTACCATGCTCGGGTGCTCTGTACTCGTAACTAGTGAGGAGTGAGTGTGCCCGCCCCCACGTCAGTAGTCGGGCTGACTCGGATCCAGATCTGCAGTGGCTCGAGGGGTTTCCGGACCCGGGGTCGCACGGACACTCAAATAAAAAGGGACGTATATGTACGGGGATTGCTGTAGATTCTTCGTGACACCACCCACGGTGTGTGGTAATATGGAGTACCACCGCTGCTGTTGTGAGGCACCCGGGGCAATGGAGTGGAAGCTGGTTGCTTAACCCCTCCGTGGGTAGGGATGGATGCCCCGGGGCTCAGTGTCCAGGACACGGGGAGTGATGTAGGCCGGAGGTGGCGCGCTGGGCCGGACCGGGGAATGTTAGTGTACTCACTGTTGAATAATTGTACACAAGTCTCTTAATAAACCAAGGTGTCAATGGCCGGCTTCCGCGTCCGGGTGTACTCGGGTCCCACACCCGGCTGGTGTACCGATATCCCTTCCTCTGGCACTCTGTAATTTTCCTTACTTCTGGACAGCTCCGTATGGAGCAGGGAAGTCCGCTCCTGGTATGTTCTGGTTGGGAGACGTGCCCACGAAAACTGCCCCTTGGGATTTCAGTGGGTGTTTGCGGATACCCTATCCCCTGCGGTGGTGGGCTGCCGTTTCGCTCTATCTGGGCTAACACTTCTGGAGCAGTGTCTGGAACCCTGCTCCCGGCCTAGTGAATTAGAGAAGGGGCTTGCAACCATCTTCTAACTAGGGTCCAGGTACCCCGCCTGTCCACGGTTTCCGGACCGGATCTCCGCTGTCGGTACCGGCAGGCTCCAACCCTGTCCCGGTCCATGTTGGATTTCCCTCAAACGGACTCCCATCGCCTTTGGACACGGTCCACTGCTTGCCACCTAGCCAGTAGACCAGGGCCACTACCCTGGCTACCTGCACTAGGCACAGACTTCAACTCTCTCCACAGGCTGTCACTGTCACAAACTACAACTTCACTCCTATTTCAAAGTCTGAACTTCCACTCTCAACTGTCTTGTTCCCTCCCCCGGATCCTCAAGACCCCTAGGTGGGCACTCCCAATCTGCCTGGTCCTGCCTACTGGTGTGTCCTTCTTACCCTGAGGGGGGTGGCTAGGATTTTGGGGCTGATGGGACCTGGTGTGCCATGGTGTTATGTGGGGTGTTGTGTTCTTCTGTGACCACCTGGCAGCGCCAGGGCGTCACATGAGCACTACCATGCTTGGATGCTCAGTACTCGTTAAAATCAGTTGGATGCTTGAATAATCATGACTTGAGACTCAATCATTTTTCTTGGAAATCTGGATAAATTCTTGAGTCCCCCATTGACTTCCATTATACTTGGGTGCTCGAGTTGCACCCATCCGCACATCCAACTGCTCTTAATGAGTACCGAGCCCCCGAGCATGGTAGTGTTCACTGCTCCTAAAACAAAAAGTATCTTGCAAATACCAACTAGGAGAAGTAGCTAGTAATGAAGGGCAAGCGTGCTCAGCACTTCTCGGTACTTGATCGAGTATCAGGGTGCTCAGGTATACTCAGTGCTCAGCCAAGTATCGCGGGTGCTCGGATCTGTCATTTGTGCAACATCAAACACAAAGCTAAGGTTCACTTCAGTGAATGATGGGAGCTGGAACCTCAGTGAGAGAAATGTGCAGTCTCTGAATGGCTCTCACTGGGGGTAAAAACAACATTTTTGGATGTAGCACCCAAAAAGGAAAAAAAAAACAACAAACCTACCCTCTCTTCCCAGAAATACTCTGTTTATGGCTGTATGGGCGAGAGCTGAACTGCTCAATCATTGACTTCCATTATACTCGTCACTAGAGTTGAGCCCATCCAAGCATCTAACCTGCTCGACTCCGGTAACGAGCATCGAGCATCGCAGTGTTTACTCATCAGTATGAGTGCCAAGTACTGAACATTGTGGATATAGTGATGAAACCGGTCTTTGAGCGCTATTGATGGATCAGATTCTAAATGTTCTTTTGAAGATTATGCTTTATTGTTAAAAAGATAAAGCTCTTGTTATCACTTCACAACGCGTTTCAGCAAGATCCCCTTGCTTTCCTCAGGTGTCACCTGAGGAAAGCAAGGGGATCTTGCTGAAACGCGTTGTGAAGTGATAACAAGAGCTTTATCTTTTTAACAATAAAGCATAATCTTCAAAAGAACATTTAGAATCTGATCCATCAATAGCGCTCAAAGACCGGTTTCATCACTATATCCACATTGCCTACTCCTGAAGGGGAATCCGGCAAAGAGCTGCTGAGGATCACAGAATCTATCAGTTCACTTTGATTAATCCAGCGGGAGGACGGAGAGCCGACCTGAAAGCTCCAGGATCAAAGGAGCGGTGAACCAGGAGCCATCAGCGGCAAACCTCCAGCTCCATCCAGCCAAAAGGATCGGATAACATCAGTCACCACAGCCCCTCAAACCCAGAGGAATTACACGCTCATCACCGAGGTTGTGCGAGGGCGCACAACCAAAGCAGGTGAGCAGCTTCTAACTACATTAATCTAACACCAATACATCGGGTGCTCTTAGATTGCGCTATTTATTTTACAGTGAAGTACTGAACATTGTACTGCTCGCCCATCACTACTCATAAAACAAAATGCATCTTGCAAATACCAACCAGGAGAAGTAGCTATCCTATAAGTCAATGTCTGCCCATTTAACGAACTCTTCATCAAGAACATAAAATGGGAAACAAAAATCCCTGGTAATTTGGTTCCTGTCATTTTATCCACACAGTAAACACTATACAGTTAGGTCCAGAAATATTTGGACAGTGACACAAGTTTTGTTATTTTAGCTGTTTACAAAAACATGTTCAGAAATACAATTATATATATAATATGGGCTGAAAGTGCACACTCCCAGCTGCAATATGAGAGTTTTCACATCCAAATCGGAGAAAGGGTTTAGGAATCATAGCTCTGTAATGCATAGCCTCCTCTTTTTCAAGGGACCAAAAGTAATTGGACAAGGGACTCTAAGGGCTGCAATTAACTCTGAAGGCGTCTCCCTCGTTAACCTGTAATCAATGAAGTAGTTTAAAGGTCTGGGGTTGATTACAGGTGTGTGGTTTTGCATTTGGAAGCTGTTGCTGTGACCAGACAACATGCGGTCTAAGGAACTCTCAATTGAGGTGAAGCAGAACATCCTGAGGCTGAAAAAGAAGAAAAAATCCATCAGAGAGATAGCAGACATGCTTGGAGTAGCAAAATCAACAGTCGGGTTCATTCTGAGAAAAAAGGAATTGACTGGTGAGCTTGGGAACTCAAAAAGGCCTGGGCGTCCATGGATGACAACAGTGGTGGATGATCGCCGCATACTTTCTTTGGTGAAGAAGAACCCGTTCACAACATCAACTGAAGTCCAGAACACTCTCAGTGAAGTAGGTGTATCTGTCTCTAAGTCAACAGTAACGAGAAGACTCCATGAAAGTAAATACAAAGGGTTCACATCTAAATGCAAACCATTCATCAATTCCAAAAATAGACAGGCCAGAGTTAAATTTGCTGAAAAACACCTCATGAAGCCAGCTCAGTTCTGGAAAAGTATTCTATGGACAGATGAGACAAAGATCAACCTGTACCAGAATGATGGGAAGAAAAAAGTTTGGAGAAGAAAGGGAACGGCACATGATCCAAGGCACACCACATCCTCTGTAAAACATGGTGGAGGCAACGTGATGGCATGGGCATGCATGGCTTTCAATGGCACTGGGTCACTTGTGTTTATTGATGACATAACAGCAGACAAGAGTAGCCGGATGAATTCTGAAGTGTACCGGGATATACTTTCAGCCCAGATTCAGCCAAATGCCGCAAAGTTGATCGGACGGCGCTTCATAGTACAGATGGACAATGACCCCAAGCATACAGCCAAAGCTACCCAGGAGTTCATGAGTGCAAAAAAGTGGAACATTCTGCAATGGCCAAGTCAATCACCAGATCTTAACCCAATTGAGCATGCATTTCACTTGCTCAAATCCAGACTTAAGACGGAAAGACCCACAAACAAGCAAAACCTGAAGGCTGCGGCTGTAAAGGCCTGGCAAAGCATTAAGAAGGAGGAAACCCAGCGTTTGGTGATGTCCATGGGTTCCAGACTTAAGGCAGTGATTGCCTCCAAAGGATTCGCAACAAAATATTGAAAATAAAAATTTTTTTTTGGGTTTGGTTTATTTGTCCAATTACTTTTGACCTCCTAAAATGTGGAGTGTTTGTAAAGAAATGTGACAATTCCTACAATTTCTATCAGATATTTTTGTTCAAACCTTCAAATTAAACGTTACAATCTGCACTTGAATTCTGTTGTAGAGGTTTCATTTCAAATCCAATGTGGTGGCATGCAGAGCCCAACTCGCGAAAATTGTGTCACTGTCCAAATATTTCTGGACCTAACTGTAAATACAAAATCCGAGCAACAATTGTTTTCTTTTTTTTCTTCGTTTCTATCCACAAAGACATTTTGGGTAAAACATATGTACCGCCCCGGAGCTCGGCCGGCTGCCGAGCTGCTCGGATCCGTGCTCGTCGGTGGGTGGCTCGAGGTCCTCCTGGACCCGGGTGTCACATCACTCTGAAGGGATGCTGGTGCTACGTGAGGGGTGGTGTTCGGTGGGGAGGTTCACGGCCGGAGCCGCAGTTGTTTGGGGGTTAAGTTAGTGACGCCACCCACGGGTTGTGGTGAATGTGGGCACCACCGCTGCCGTTTACTAGGCTCCTGGGGACGGTGTTATGCAGCCAGGTGTTGACCCCTCCGTGGACAGGGTGTGATGGTCCCGGGGCCCGGTGGGTGTGAGGTGCGGGCGGGATGGTGCGGTGCGATGCGCTGCCCGAGAGCACTGTTGTACTCACTATTAAAAATACACCGGAGTCTCTGGTAAACCAAAAGGATGGTGGTCGGTGCTCACAGCCAGCTGCGCTTTGCCCCTTACTCAGATTGGTGGTCCCCGCCTTTCTCCTGCACCTCTGTAGTAGAATGCTGACTTCCTTCGCTTCAGCAACGGGAGTCCACTCCCCGGCTAGTGGATGTCGGGGAGCCCATTTGCCCGAAGACGCTGGCCCGTGGGATCTCTGTGCCTGGGCGGTGGTTTTCTATCCCCCTCGTTGGGCTGTTGCCTTTAGTCGGGACTTGGGTGGGAAAGAACCTAAAGTCCAGACCCCAATCAGTGAATTCGACTCGGTCAAGTGGCTTCTGGGCCTCGTACTGGGTCTGAGTACCCCTCCTGGTGCTCCAGTTTCCTTCGGTTCCCTGGTTCGGTACCGGCGGGCCACTACCCTATCCCGGTCCCTGACGGTTCCACCGGCTGTCTTCCCGGCTCCTGCAGGTGGCCACCACCATCTGCCTCCTGGCCACAGGGTATCCGGGCTCCTACCCAGATCCCTGACAGATGTTACTCTTCTCTACTCCACTTCACCTCTTTTCCTTTTCACTTCCCTAACGGATCTCTATGTTTTTCCTGCCTCGGGCTATCCGAACTCCTTGGAGGGCGTGGCTAACCGCCTGGCTCCACCCCCGGGTGTGAACGTCAAGACCTGAGAGGGGTGACTCAGGGTTTTTAGGTTGGCTGATGATACCTTTTCAGGGGCTGGTGTTTGTGCAGGGGGTCTTCCTATGACTACCTGGCTAGTCCAGGGCGTCACACATATTGCAAAATTAAATGTTGGCATTCAAAACTACAACTCGTCTCACAAAAAGCAAGATCTTGTCCCGCTTTGTCGTGGAAGACAGTGAAGAAAAACAAATGTAATAACATAAAAAATTGCCCTTGGCAAAGTCGCTGAGCTTTTTAGTACAATCCATCTACTACCTTATACTAAAGCGGGCTTTACACGTTGCGACATCGCTAGCAATGTCGCGAGCGATAGTATCGCCCACGTCGGTGGCGCGTCATGTGGTGATCGCTGCCATAGCAAACAATATCGCTACGGCAGCATCACACGCAATTACCTCTTCACCGACGTCGCTGTGGCCACTGAACAATCTCTCCTTTAAGGGGGCGGTTCATGCGGCGTCACAGCGGCATCACTAAGCGGCCGCCCAATAGAAGCGGAGGGGCGGAGATGAGCGTCCGGAACATCCCACCCACCTCCTTCATTCCTCATTGCCGGCGGCCGCAGGTACGATGTTGTTCCTCGTTCTTCCGGTGTCACACACAACGATGTGTGCTGCGCAGGAACGACAAACAACCTGCGTTCCAAATGAGGAACGATTTTTTAAAAATGAATGACGTGTACAGGACGAACGATTTGACACCTTTTTGCGATCATTACTGATCGCAAAAAGGTGTCACACACAACGACATCGCTAACGAGACCGGATGTGCGTCACAAACACCATGACCCCGACGATATCTCGTTAGCGATATCGTTGTGTGTAAATGGGCCTTAATGGCGTATGGTAATGATGGAGTGTTTGAATTTTATGTGGCTGTAACAACTAAACTTGAGAGTAGAGGATCACATCCGCATCGGGAGGTGAGTAGGGATGGAGAACCCTCATCTACAGAACTTAGTTGTGTCGTCTGGTGAGCAGTAGGTATCAGACACCTGTACTATTTATTACAGTAGGACAGGAACATGTTACCTTCTCCTTGAGGTTCATGACTTGTAATCACACAGGATATAACAATAGGGAAGAACAATGGGAAATAAAAACAAAATTAAGTAAAAAAATCCAAGACATTGGTAGATGAAAAGACTCACATTCTGCATTCTCCTTGGAGAGGAAAGTGCGTGAAATTGATTTTCAGGGACTCCTTATCAATATGAACTGGTAGCACAGCACTAACCAACATATCTCCTTCCTCCGATGCTCCAAGGAGTTGGGGGCTCTGAAGCTTGCAACTGGAAGAACCAGAATAACCGGATGGAAATAAGGACAACAAGATTACGACCATTGATATGTGGGAAAATTGTGACTTCAAAGTAGAAGAGGCAACAAGTAGGACACAAAACACCAGAGTCATCCTGGAAATCAGACAAAGGATCTGAATGAAGAGTTTTACCATGTAACCACTGGAGAAGATCACTTGCCATTATGTTATAGGTGGTTCCTCATCAGAAAGAGCTTGTTGACTATTGTTTCGAGGTGGAAACCATATTGAGCTCTAGATGGAAAGTTATACAGGATCCATAATGTGAACCATCTATGAGTAACGTCTTATATGATTCATACAGATCTTAAGAATGCCAAGGACCCACTAAAAAAGAAGGAATCATACAAATCTTTACAAGGAAGTTTCTACATGATCAATTCCTGCAGCCATTACAAAAGTGAGGTCCTACTAGATTCTTTCTGGAAACCATACTGGTCTCTAGAAGAAAGGTTCTGCTAGATCCAAACTGAAAATCAGAATGATCTTTACAATAAAAGGTTGGTTCTAATAGGTCAATAATGGAAACCCTCTCTGAAAGAAAGTAGGCCTAAAGTTTTAAGATTGACACAAATTCTGGTTTTCAAAAAGTTTCTATGGTTATTGAAATACAATAACCAGCATTTCAAAAGTATTGACGTAGCTTTTGCCTAATACGAGGGGCTGCTGATAAGTCTTTGGCTTTGTGAACTTTTTGGTATCTATGGTAACGAATGTTACATCACATGAAAGCCTTATGTATCTAATATATGTTTTCAAAATGTTGTGTTTGTTGCTTATGGCAACAGTGTTCTACGCACGCGGGAAAACAAAATGGCGGCATCTAATGCGATATTCACAGCAACTGAGAGCAGAGGAGGGATAAAATTCTTGTTTCTGCAAGAAAAGTCCGTGAAGGCTATTCATGGTGATATGTCGCAGACATTGGGGGATCAATGCCCTTCATATTCCACAGTTAAGAACTGGGTTGCCAAATTTAAAACGAGCCACTTCAGCACCAGTGATGAGGAACGACCTGGACACCCGAGAGTGGATGTTGTTCCAAAGATCGACGATGCTGTGCACAACCTCATACTGGAGAATCCATGAATTTCAGCTAAAGCAATAGCAGACATCATGGGGATTTCCCGTGAACGTGTTTTTGTCATTATCCATGAACATTTGGACATGAGGAAGCTTCTGCAAAGTGGGTCCCCAAATGTTTAACAACAGATCGGAGAAGCAGTGAGTGACAACTTCCTGGTCCATTTGTCAGCGTTTCCGGACTGATAAGAACTTCCTGGATCGACTGGACTCTATGGTTCAGATCTGGATATATTTGTATGACCCTGAAAACAAGGAGCAGTCAAAAGAGTGGAGGCACAGTGGTTCTCCTCATCCAAAGAAGTTCAGGGTGCAAAAATCAGCCACTAAGGTGATGGCGTCTATATTCTGGGATAAGGAGGGTGTGCTACTAGTGGACTACCTTCAAAAGAGTTCCACCATCAATGCAAGGTATTACATTGAACTTTTGGACCAATTCAAGGCAGTTCTGAAGGCCAAAAGGTGCGGCAAGCTGTACAAAGGAATCTTGTTCCTGTAAGACAACACCTTCATTCACACTGCACAAGTGACCACGGGAAAACTGGCAGAGATGGGCTTCCAGCTGGTGACTACATACCTTATTCACCAGATCTAGCTCCCTCTGACTATCATCTATTTCTGCACCCCAGTGGGCTGGTTATCACGGTAGCATAGCCTTCCTCACAGGGGGTGATGCTATGCCTGGAAGCAAGTGGGGGGGTTCCCCATGCTAAGTAGTACCATCAGTCAACACTTTCCTAACTCCAGACCAGAAGATGGAGCTCTAAAACCCAATTCATGGGGAGCTTCCCTATGCATTCTTGCATTTTGGCCTGGGGGAGGGGTTAGAAGACAAACGAAAGTGAAATTGAGCAGAACAAGTCAGGAGCAGTGGAAAGAAGACAGTCTCTGAGATGAGAGCTGTGAAAAAGCTCCCTTAGGGCCGAACACAGAGGACAGGACCCCGGAGTCCTAGGTAGGCTGTGTGGGTACTAAAGTCCCATCAGCTGAATCCAGAAGGCAGGAGACTGCAGGTCTTCTGGTCCACAAAGCACCTGGGACACAGCAGCATAGTAAAGCCAGGAGCCGTGACAGGAGGAGCGGTACCAGTAAAAGGCTCACGCTGCCTGACATAGGGGTGACAACCAGTTCCCGATACAAGGAACAGGGCCGCAGCGTAGCTTCAAGCTGGAGGTACCCACACTTTACAGCGCAAGAAGGAAGGTTTCTGAACCCACCCGTCCAAGTGAATCCTCTCAATTGCTTCCAGGCTGAACGGACCTCCATTAGAAGCTGGGCCTGTATTATCTTCTACCGAGTAAAAGGTAAAGGAAACTACGGATCTTGTGTTGTCCACTTATCACCGTCTTCCTCGATCCTGCACCCCAACGTTAAGTCCCTCCATCATTTGTAAAGACTACTACTCCCAAAAGCCTTGGGGCCCAGCTCTACCTGTGGAGAGCTATATCAACTTGGCTGCATCACCACCGACCCCAGGGGAATTGAATGGCAGCAGTGGCACATGTCTGGCCACATACCACAGGTGGTGTCACGATGTATACCATGTAAATATTCCCCCATCATCTTTCGGGGTCATGGAACCAGGCCCTGCTGCTGTGATCCTACCAGACAGAATCGCAGCCCGGTAACAAGTGCCCCCAGGCCTTGGTAGGCGTGTAATTTCCAAAACTGAAGAAACACCTCAAGGGACCAAATTTCACACCATTTTTGATGCCATGGCTGTTACGGGTGCCTGGTTTGAGGCACAACCAAAATCCTTCTTTTTGCTAGGCTTACACAACTTGGAATATCGATGTAAGAAGTGTGATGTTATCAGTGGAGAGTATGTGGAAGAAATGGAAAGTTTCATCATCCTAGCTCGTTTCTTTCTGAGTAAAGTCAAAGACTTATCAGCAGTCCCTCGTACATGAAGTTTATGCAAAGATGAATATTTCCAGCGCTGACCCTGCTTACTCCAGACTTCTGCCCTTTACCCCGGCAGCTGGATATCGGCTTCTGGGCTGAATCCTGACTGATGACCTGTTCTTGTCTCTTCACAATCTCTGTGGTTTTCTGTGTTGCTTTGTGAGGATTTACCATAGGCTTTCATTGAGATTGAAATCTGAGGAGTTTCCTGGCCGTGGACCCAACATGTCCATAGAAAAAATGTAGAATCTAGCACTACAAAAATAATAGAAAAGACGATCTTTATTGAATAAATGTCTCTATATTAAGTTAAAAATCCATGGTAGAAGAAATAAAAAAAGATTTGATGCGTTTTGAGCTACTAATAGATTTTAATCATAAGCAGGATCTATTAGTAGCTCAAAACGCATCAAATCTTTTTTTTATTTCTTCTACCATGGCTTTTTAACTTAATATAGAGACATTTATTCAATAAAGATCGTCTTTTCTAATATCTTGGTAGCGCTAGATTCTACATAATTAAGAACTCAAATTCTGTCTATTTTTCAAGGAGACTCAACAATTCATGTATAATGGTCAATGAAAGAATCTTCGCTTTGCTACATATACACTTACAGTATATAATGTAAAAAGACCTACATAAGCAACAGAGCTGAGGTGGTCATCATCATCATCATCATAATCATGGACGGTCATCACCTCCCCTATCTGGATTTGTCTTTTCTGGTTTTCCATAAGACTGAACACATGGATTTTCTGACATTTCCCCTAATACCCCATTATTACAATGGTAAATATGAATACCAGGCAATACCCTAACCCTAAGACCATGAGATGTGGTCACCTCACCCCATCGTCTCATCAGCTTACCTTCCTCTGCTCTGCCCCAGGAAAATGCAAACACAGAGACATTTATATTACAATCTATTCCCCGGATAATCGACTCGTTATGTTTTATTATAACTGTCAGTTTCCACAGTGAAGAGAATAACGAAGAGATGGACCGAGATACCCAGAGGAATCAGCCTAATAGAGGCAGTATTATAGTGCATATATTCTTGTACATAGGGGCAGTATTATAGTAGTTATATTCTTGTACATAGGGGCAGTATTATAGTAGTTATATTCTTGTACATAGGGGGCAGTATTATAGTAGTTATATTCTTGTACATAGGGAGCAGTATTATAGTAGTTATATTCTTGTACATAGGGGCAGTATTATAGTAGTTATATTCTTGTATATAGGGGCAGTATTATAGTAGTTATATTCTTGTACATAGGAGCAGTATTATAGTAGTTATATTCCTGTACATAGAGGCAGTATTATAGTAGATATATTCTTGTACATAGGGGGCAGTATTATAGTAGTTATATTCTTGTACATAGGGGGCAGTATTATAGTAGTTATATTCTTGTACATAGGGGCAGTGTTATAGTAGTTATATTCTTGTATATAGGGGCAGTATTATAGTAGTTATATTCTTGTACATAAGAGCAGTATTATAGTAGTTATATTCTTGTACATAGGAGCAGTATTATAGTAGTTATATTCTTGTACATAAGAGCAGTATTATAGTAGTTATATTCTTGTACATAGGAGCAGTATTATAGTAGTTATATTCTTGTACATAGAGGCAGTATTATAGTAGTTATATTCTTGTACATAAGAACAGTATTATAGTAGTTATATTCTTGTACATAGGAGCAGTATTATAGTAGTTATATTCTTGTACATAGAGGCAGTATTATAGTAGTTATATTCTTGTACATAAGAGCAGTATTATAGTAGTTATATTCTTGTACATAGGAGCAGTATTATAGTAGTTATATTCTTGTATATAGGGGGCAGTATTATAGTAGTTATATTCTTGTACATAGGGGGCAGTATTATAGTAGTTATATTCTTGTACATAGGGGCAGTGTTATAGTAGTTATATTCTTTTATATAGGGGCAGTATTATAGTAGTTATATTCTTGTACATAAGAGCAGTATTATAGTAGTTATATTCTTGTACATAGAGGCAGTATTATAGTAGTTATATTCTTGTACATAGGGGCAGTATTATAGTAGTTATATTCTTGTATATAGGGGCAGTATTATAGTAGTTATATTCTTGTACATAGGGGCAGTATTATAGTAGTTATATTCTTGTACATAGGAGCAGTATTATAGTAGTTATATTCTTGTACATAGGAGCAGTATTATAGTAGTTATATTCTTGTATATAGGGGCAGTATTATAGTAGTTATATTCTTGTACATAGGAGCAGTATTATAGTAGTTATATTCTTGTACATAGGGGGCAGTATTATAGTAGTTATATTCTTGTACACAGGGGCAGTATTATAGTAGTTATATTCTTGTACATAGGGGGCAGTATTATAGTAGTTATATTCTTGTACATAGGAGCAGTATTATAGTAGTTATATTCTTGTACATAGGGGGCAGTATTATAGTAGTTATATTCTTGTACACAGGGGCAGTATTATAGTAGTTATATTCTTGTACATAGGGGGCAGTATTATAGTAGTTATATTCTTGTACATAAGAGCAGTATTATAGTAGTTATATTCTTGTACATAGGAGCAGTATTATAGTAGTTATATTCTTGTACACAGAGGCAGTATTATAGTAGTTATATTCTTGTACATAAGAGCAGTATTATAGTAGTTATATTCTTGTACATAGGGGGCAGTATTATAGTAGTTATATTCTTGTACATAGGGGGCAGTATTATAGTAGTTATATTCTTGTACATAGGGGGCAGTATTATAGTAGTTATATTCTTGTACACAGGGGCAGTATTATAGTAGTTATATTCTTGTACATAGGGGCAGTATTATAGTAGTTATATTCTTGTATATAGTGGCAGTATTATAGTAATTATATATATTCTTGTACATAGGGGCAGTATTATAGTGGTTATATTCCTGTACATAGAAGCAGTATTATAGTAGTTATATTCTTGTACATAGGAGCAGTATTATAGTAGTTATATTCTTGTACATAGGGGCAGTATTATAGTAATTATATATATTCTTGTACATAGGGGCAGTATTATAGTAATTATATATATTCTTGTACATAGAGGCAGTATTATAGTAGTTATATTCTTGTACATAGGGGCAGTATTATAGTAGTTATATTCTTGTACATAGGAGCAGTATTATAGTAGTTATATTCTTGTACATAGGGGCAGTATTATAGTAGTTATATTCTTGAACATAGGGGCAGTATTATAGTAGTTATATTCTTGTACATAGGGGCAGTATTATAGTAGTTATATTCTTGTACATAGGGGCAGTAATATAGTAGTTATATTCTTGTATATAGGAGCAGTATTATAGTAGTTATATTCTTGTACACAGGGGCAGTATTATAGTAGTTATATTCTTGTACATAGGGGCAGTATTATAGTAGTTATATTCTTGTACATAAGAGCAGTGTTATAGTAGTTATATTCTTGTACATAGAGGCAGTATTATAGTAGTTATATTCTTGTACATAGGGGCAGTATTATAGTAGTTATATTCTTGTATATAGGGGCAGTATTATAGTAGTTATATTCTTGTACATAGGGGCAGTATTATAGTAGTTATATTCTTGTACATAGGAGCAGTATTATAGTAGTTATATTCTTGTACATAGGAGCAGTATTATAGTAGTTATATTCTTGTATATAGGGGCAGTATTATAGTAGTTATATTCTTGTACATAGGAGCAGTATTATAGTAGTTATATTCTTGTACATAGGGGGCAGTATTATAGTAGTTATATTCTTGTACACAGGGGCAGTATTATAGTAGTTATATTCTTGTACATAGGGGGCAGTATTATAGTAGTTATATTCTTGTACATAAGAGCAGTATTATAGTAGTTATATTCTTGTACATAGGAGCAGTATTATAGTAGTTATATTCTTGTACACAGATGCAGTATTATAGTAGTTATATTCTTGTACATAAGAGCAGTATTATAGTAGTTATATTCTTGTACATAGGGGGCAGTATTATAGTAGTTATATTCTTGTACATAGGGGGCAGTATTATAGTAGTTATATTCTTGTACATAGGGGGCAGTATTATAGTAGTTATATTCTTGTACACAGGGGCAGTATTATAGTAGTTATATTCTTGTACATAGGGGCAGTATTATAGTAGTTATATTCTTGTATATAGTGGCAGTATTATAGTAATTATATATATTCTTGTACATAGGGGCAGTATTATAGTGGTTATATTCCTGTACATAGAAGCAGTATTATAGTAGTTATATTCTTGTACATAGGAGCAGTATTATAGTAGTTATATTCTTGTACATAGGGGCAGTATTATAGTAATTATATATATTCTTGTACATAGGGGCAGTATTATAGTAATTATATATATTCTTGTACATAGAGGCAGTATTATAGTAGTTATATTCTTGTACATAGGGGCAGTATTATAGTAGTTATATTCTTGTACATAGGAGCAGTATTATAGTAGTTATATTCTTGTACATAGGGGCAGTATTATAGTAGTTATATTCTTGAACATAGGGGCAGTATTATAGTAGTTATATTCTTGTACATAGGGGCAGTATTATAGTAGTTATATTCTTGTACATAGGGGCAGTAATATAGTAGTTATATTCTTGTATATAGGAGCAGTATTATAGTAGTTATATTCTTGTACACAGGGGCAGTATTATAGTAGTTATATTCTTGTACATAGGGGCAGTATTATAGTAGTTATATTCTTGTATATAGTGGCAGTATTATAGTGGTTATATTCCTGTACATAGAAGCAGTATTATAGTAGTTATATTCTTGTACATATGAGCAGTATTATAGTAGTTATATTCTTGTACATAGGGGCAGTATTATAGTAATTATATATATTCTTGTACATAGGGGCAGTATTATAGTAATTATATATATTCTTGTACATAGAGGCAGTATTATAGTAGTTATATTCTTGTACATAGGGGCAGTATTATAGTAGTTATATTCTTGTACATAGGAGCAGTATTATAGTAGTTATATTCTTGTACATAGGAGCAGTATTATAGTAGTTATATTCTTGTACATAGGAGCAGTATTATAGTAGTTATAATCTTGTACATAGGGGCAGTATTATAGTAGTTATATTCTTGTACATAGGAGCAGTATTATAGTAGTTATATTCTTGTACATAGGGGCAGTATTATAGTAGTTATATTCTTGAACATAGGGGCAGTATTATAGTAGTTATATTCTTGTAAATAGGAGCAGTATTATAGTAGTTATATTCTTGTACATAGGGGCAGTATTATAGTAATTATATATATTCTTGTACATAGGGGCAGTATTATAGTAATTATATATATTCTTGTACATAGGGGCAGTATTATAGTAGTTATATTCTTGTACATAGGGGCAGTATTATAGTAGTTATATTCTTGTACATAGGGGCAGTAATATAGTAGTTATATTCTTGTATATAGGAGCAGTATTATAGTAGTTATATTCTTGTACATAGGGGCAGTATTATAGTAATTATATATATTCTTGTACATAGAGGAAGTATTATAGTAGTTATATTCTTGTACATAGGAGCAGTATTATAGTAGTTATATTCTTGTACATAGGGGGCAGTATTATAGTAGTTATATTCTTGTACATAGGAGCAGTATTATAATAGTTATATTCTTGTACATAGGAGCAGTATTATAGTAGTTATATTCTTGTACATAGGAGCAGTATTATAGTAGTTATATTCTTGTACATAGGAGCAGTATTATAATAGTTATATTCTTGTACATAGGAGCAGTATTATAGTAGTTATATTCTTGTACATAGGAGCAGTATTATAGTAGTTATATTCTTGTACATAAGGGCAGTATTATAGTAGTTATATTCTTGTACATAGGAGCAGTATTATAGTAGTTATATTCTTGTACATAGGGGCAGTATTATAGTAGTTATATTCTTGTATATAGTGGCAGTATTATAGTAATTATATATATTCTTGTACATAGGGGCAGTATTATAGTGGTTATATTCCTGTACATAGAAGCAGTATTATAGTAGTTATATTCTTGTACATAGGAGCAGTATTATAGTAGTTATATTCTTGTACATAGGGGCAGTATTATAGTAATTATATATATTCTTGTACATAGGGGCAGTATTATAGTAATTATATATATTCTTGTACATAGAGGCAGTATTATAGTAGTTATATTCTTGTACATAGGGGCAGTATTATAGTAGTTATATTCTTGTACATAGGAGCAGTATTATAGTAGTTATATTCTTGTACATAGGGGCAGTATTATAGTAGTTATATTCTTGAACATAGGGGCAGTATTATAGTAGTTATATTCTTGTACATAGGGGCAGTATTATAGTAGTTATATTCTTGTACATAGGGGCAGTAATATAGTAGTTATATTCTTGTATATAGGAGCAGTATTATAGTAGTTATATTCTTGTACACAGGGGCAGTATTATAGTAGTTATATTCTTGTACATAGGGGCAGTATTATAGTAGTTATATTCTTGTATATAGTGGCAGTATTATAGTGGTTATATTCCTGTACATAGAAGCAGTATTATAGTAGTTATATTCTTGTACATAGGAGCAGTATTATAGTAGTTATATTCTTGTACATAGGGGCAGTATTATAGTAATTATATATATTCTTGTACATAGGGGCAGTATTATAGTAATTATATATATTCTTGTACATAGAGGCAGTATTATAGTAGTTATATTCTTGTACATAGGAGCAGTATTATAGTAGTTATATTCTTGTACATAGGAGCAGTATTATAGTAGTTATATTCTTGTACATAGGAGCAGTATTATAGTAGTTATAATCTTGTACATAGGGGCAGTATTATAGTAGTTATATTCTTGTACATAGGAGCAGTATTATAGTAGTTATATTCTTGTACATAGGGGCAGTATTATAGTAGTTATATTCTTGAACATAGGGGCAGTATTATAGTAGTTATATTCTTGTAAATAGGAGCAGTATTATAGTAGTTATATTCTTGTACATAGGGGCAGTATTATAGTAATTATATATATTCTTGTACATAGGGGCAGTATTATAGTAATTATATATATTCTTGTACATAGGGGCAGTATTATAGTAGTTATATTCTTGTACATAGGGGCAGTATTATAGTAGTTATATTCTTGTACATAGGGGCAGTAATATAGTAGTTATATTCTTGTATATAGGAGCAGTATTATAGTAGTTATATTCTTGTACATAGGGGCAGTATTATAGTAATTATATATATTCTTGTACATAGAGGAAGTATTATAGTAGTTATATTCTTGTACATAGGAGCAGTATTATAGTAGTTATATTCTTGTACATAGGGGGCAGTATTATAGTAGTTATATTCTTGTACATAGGAGCAGTATTATAATAGTTATATTCTTGTACATAGGAGCAGTATTATAGTAGTTATATTCTTGTACATAGGAGCAGTATTATAGTAGTTATATTCTTGTACATAGGAGCAGTATTATAATAGTTATATTCTTGTACATAGGAGCAGTATTATAGTAGTTATATTCTTGTACATAGGAGCAGTATTATAGTAGTTATATTCTTGTACATAAGGGCAGTATTATAGTAGTTATATTCTTGTACATAGGAGCAGTATTATAGTAGTTATATTCTTGTACATAGGGGGCAGTATTATAGTAGTTATATTCTTGTACATAGGGGGCAGTATTATAGTAGTTATACTCTTGTACATAGGAGCAGTATTATAGTAGTTATATTCTTGTACATAGGAGCAGTATTATAATAGTTATATTCTTGTACATAGGAGCAGTATTATAATAGTTATATTCTTGTACATAGGAGCAGTATTATAGTAGTTATATTCTTGTACATAGGGGGCAGTATTATAGTAGTTATATTCTTGTACATAGGAGCAGTATTATAGTAGTTATATTCTTGTACATAGGAGCAGTATTATAATAGTTATATTCTTGTACATAGGAGCAGTATTATAATAGTTATATTCTTGTACATAGGAGCAGTATTATAGTAGTTATATTCTTGTACATAGGGGGCAGTATTATAGTAGTTATATTCTTGTACATAGGAGCAGTATTATAGTAGTTATATTCTTGTACATAGGGGGCAGTATTATAGTAGTTATATTCTTGTACATAGGGGCTGTATTATAGTAATTATATTCTTGTATATAGGAGCAGTATTATAGTAGTTATATTCTTGTACATAGGAGCAGTATTATAATAGTTATATTCTTGTACATAGGAGCAGTATTATAGTAGTTATATTCTTGTACATAGGGGCAGTATTATAGTAGTTATATTCTTGTACATAGGAGCAGTATTATAGTAGTTATATTCTTGTACATAGGAGCAGTATTATAGTAGTTATATTCTTGTACATAGGAGCAGTATTATATTAGAGTCGCCATGCTCTTCAGGTAATTTTGGTTGCTAGCCATTCATCGGAAGGTTCACCACTGCTCCATGTTTTTGTAGCGCCCCTGAACACTTCAGGGCACTACTAGGTACTGCATCCTGTCATAGATGCAGGGCCTACCCCCAGGGACCTGGAAGCCCAGTGCCGGTACCAATCAAAACATATAACATCCCCAGTTCCCTCACCCAATCAGGGATGACTGACTAGTTGGGAACCCAATGGATGGCCACCTAGGGGTGGGGCTATCCAGTCCACTAGCCAACACATTGGGGGGGAGGAGACGAACAACAGGTCAGTCAGTAGTGACAGTTGGAGGAGACGGACGTGTCTCAAGACGGGGTCATGTAACGGTGGCCTTACTGGTACAGGAGAGTAGTTGCCAGGGAGGGTACGACGAGGTACCCCTGGAACCAAGGCACCAACGGGGCACAGAGCCCTAGGTTAGGTGAATGCTTCAAGCTGCCTGACAAATATCTGCACAGTGAGAGGACCTTCACGGACCTCACTGACCAAAGAATCTGGGGGCACCAGCAGTAATGATTGAGCCAGGGACGAACAGAACACCAACCCTATAGGGTTCAGACTGCCCGCCGTACGGACCAGAGCATGACAACCAACAGGAGGGGATCCCCAGATGCTCCAAGCTACGGGGCTACACAAAACTACTGAGAGGTGCAGGGGAGAGAAGTGATCAGGTTACCACACCGGCACTGGGACTACAGGGACCAGAGGTCTGAACCAGCCGGTTAGCGTCACCATCGATGTGAGTAAAAACAACAGTTGCACTGCATTCCCATCGTGTGGCCTCCGTTCTGTCTATGCCACACCCCATCATCTACCCTCTGGGGCTTAGCTCTAATTGCGGAGGGCCCAACATCCCAGCTGCCATCACCACCAGCCCCAGTGGCCATAAACTGTGCAGCGGCGGCTCCAACTACTTAGTCGTACCCCGCAAGTGCCATCACAACATAAACTCTTTCATCTCCCCTGTATATAATCATCTTTTAAAAGCTACCCCCAGGGTCTCGGAACCGGGCAATGGCCATAGCACACCCATGACACATCATCCCCGCACATATACGGTCCAGGACCGAGTACCCCATAACCCTGGGGCGCCACATTTTGACCATTTGAGGATAATGGCTCTCACTGTGGTTCGCTGGAGTCACAAAGCTTTAGAAATGGCTTTTGAAACTTTTTGCCGACTGATAGATCTCAATTACTGTGTTTCTCATTTGTTCCTGAATTTCTTTTGATCGCGCCATGATGTCTAGCTTTTGAGGATCTTTTCGTCTAGTATACTTTGTCAGGCAGGTTCTTTTTAAGTGATTTTTTGATTGAGAACAGCTATGGCAGCAATCAGGCCTTTGTGTGGCTGGTGAAACTGAACTCAGCTTCACAAACATATGATGAACGATAGTTAATTTTTGTTTTAAGGGGAGGGGGAGAAGAATCTCTTTTTCACACAGGGCCCTGTTGGTTTGTGTAACACCCATACTGACATGCCCTTCACTGTCCTGCCACCCTCCCCTGTCAGGGACCCTGGCTATCTCCCCTTTCCGGTCGCCCACAGTGACTGCCCCATCCCTGGTACATGCTGCTGTTTCCCAGGACCTGAACAAGCTGCACAAGCCTATTGGGAATGCCCATAGGGTGCGTGCACTGACACGCCCCTTTTAAAAAATGGCCCATTTCACCCCACTGACCAGACGGCCTTCTGCGCCAGTACTCACTGAGCACTCTATCCAGCACATCTTCCAGCCACATGGTCTACTGCTCCACATCGTGTCCTAGAGTTATCCAGTTTTTGTCTCGGTTCTGGAGGGCCACTTGCAAGCTACTGGATGTCACCTTGCACTTCTCATCGGCCTACCATTTGCAGTCCAATGGCCAAGTGGAACAGGAGAATCATATCCCGACGAACCTCCTGTGGCACTTCGTCAATCAGCAACATAGCAATTGGGTCAAACTCCTTGGGTAGAATTCTATAACAATCATGTTAGTGAATCCTTCAAGTCTCCATTTCATATAGTGTATGGAAAGCAACCCAAAATCCCATTCCCTGTTGTGCTCCTCTCATCATTGCTGGTTCCTTCGTCAAAACATTCACCGACATCTGGGTGGAGAGCAAGTCTTCCCTGGAGCAGACCTTCATCTGTTTGAAGAGGAATGTGGACAAGAAATGCCCAGACGCTTCTTTGGTCCAGCCCAGAGACAAGGTATGGCTCTCTTCCAGATATTAGTGTAAGGATAGTGTGACGCCCTGGACTAGCTAGGTAGTCACAAACATACCAACATACACACCCCCACCCTAGGCAGTTACAGCAGCCAAACACAAAACCCTTGTTGCCTCCCTCCAGGGTCTGATGTCCACACCAGGTGGGGCGGAGCCACGGAGGAGTTCACAGGCCTGGAGGCGGGAAAAGTACAGTTCAGTTTAGGAGGTGAAAGTGAGAGGAGTGAACACTTGGGTGTCTGGGTTGGAGCCCAGACACTGACAGCAAGGTTGGCAGACGGTGGTGGTCGTCTGCAGGACTTAGTGGAACTCCGCAGAGCCGTAAGGACCGGGGTCGGGCGTCGGACCGCCGATACCGGACCGGGGAACGGAGTGAAGCTAAGCACACAGGCAGGACCATCGGACCCCGACCAGGCTTGGAGCCGCCGTCAATAGTCAAATCCGAATGTGACAGGAACCCCAGGGGTTTTCCAACTACCAAGTCCCGATTGAAGGCAACCGTCTACCCAGAGAGGATATACAGCCACCGCCACAGGCTAGAGATCCAAGGGCCAGCGCAAAACGGGCTCCTACGGCACCTATACGCATGGGAGCGGACTACCGGTGGGCAACCACAGGAGTCAGAACATTCTAAAAGATGCAGGGAAAGACAGCCACCATCAGCCGTCCGGGGAGAGCACAGCAACAACACTGCACCCGGCTGCGGGACCCGTCCATCCGGCCGTTTTGGTTTACCAGAGACTCTGTCAGTGATTGTCTGAGTGAGTACACCAGTGCCGTCCGGCACCGCGCCGCGCTCTCCCTGCAACCCTGCACCCCAGCCATCCAGCCTCCCCGTCACCACCACTGGGCCCCGGGAACGCCAAACCCCCCTACCCACGGAGGGGACAACATCTCAGCTGCACCCTACCATCTCTCCCGGGATCCTCGTTACCAGCAGTGGTGGTGCCATTATCACCACGACTCGTGGGTGGCGTCACGAACAATCTCCCTAACCAAACCACCCCCTTTTCACTCACGGGTGAGGAGCGCTGCTCGAGTCCCCGGGTCCGGTCCACTACTCGAGCCACCGAGCAGCAGCAGCAGAAGCTCCGGACCCGAGCGTGGCGAGTGCGTCCCCTCCGCCCGCGACAACTTGGCGTCTGCGAACAGGATCGAGCCGATCTCCTTCCAGTAGAAGTGCACCTTGCAGTCTCCGCCGGCGGCGTCCGGCCGAAAAATTGAAAGCGCTGCCATCTTTGGCGCGAAGATTTCCCGCTCGAGCGTCTTCCCCGAGCAGGGAAGGCGCGAAAGCGAAGCCCCGCCCTCAACAAGCGGAAGTGGTAGAAAGAACCAAGGGGGGCGGGTGAAAGCCTGCCTAATGTAGCCGAGGGCATAGAAAGCGGGGACGCCAGGACTTTGCAACATATCCGGTTCCTGGAAGTCTGCCAGCAAGCATGTCTGTCCCCTCCGGTGATGCCGAGATTCCCGAGCCCACGCCAGGAACGGCGGTGTGGGTGGAAGCCCGGACCGCACAAATGTGCTGCCGTCTTCAAACCCAGGTCCGGTTCTTGATGGAGCGCTGGGTGGCCGAGATGGAGGAAGTGGTGGCGGCCGTGCAGAGACGCGAGGTGGAGGCAGTGTTGGAGGAGCGGGTAAGCGACCCACGCCCCTGTGTCCGAGAAGGACCGGCCGCTGTGGCTGAGGGGCCCGGCCTGCGCCCGCTCACCCTCCTGCCTCCCCCACCATCCGTACCGGTTGCTGTTGCCCCTCCGCTTGGACCGCTACCCCCAACACCGGTAGCGGAATCAAATCCGTCTGCCCTAAAGGACCAGCCTGGGGGCGTTGTCATGGAAGATCCCGCGGGAGGTGCCCGTCCGCGACAAGAAGCCGCCGGCCCCGGACCCGTGGGTGGCGTCACGAACAATCTCCCTAACCAAACCATCCCTTTTCACTCACGGGTGAGGAGCGCTGCTCGAGTCCCCGGGTCTGGTCCACCGTTCGAGCCACCGAGCAGCAGCAGCAGAAGCCCCGGACCTAAGCGTGGCGAGCGCGTCCCCTCCGCCCGCGACAATAGCTGCTGGAGAAGGGATAGAGTATGAGAGACATGAAGGCAGGGATTCTGGCCTTATAGATCTTGCTGATGCTACCTAAAAAAAAAAAAGCTTTTCTACTCTTTAATAATGCCACTCTTGGCTACATTTAGTGTTGGACAAGCTGCTGGAGAAGACATAATGTATTAGAGGACAGTAGGCAGGGATTCTTACTTTACAGACATTGTTGCTTCAACCTAAAACCAAAGTGATTTTTAGGCCAACATCTATTTATAGTTTCACAGTGTTTAAGGTAGACTAAAGGGGGCTTTACACGGTAGCGATATCGCTAGCAATTTCTAGCGATAGCGACCGTGTAAGTACCCGCCCCCGTCGCGCATGCGATTGTTTGTGATCGCTGCCGTAGCGAACATTATCGCTACGCAGCGTCACACATACTTACCTGGTCGGCGGCGTCGCTGTGACTGCCGAACAATCCCTCCTTCAAGGGGGAGGGACGTTCGGCATCACAGCGACGTCACCACAACGTGACTAAGCGGCCGGCCACTCAAAGCAGAGGGGCGGAGATAAGCAGGACGTAACATCCCGCCCACCTCCTTCCTTCCTCATTGTGGCCGGCGGCAGGTAAGGAGACGTTCCTCGCTCCTGCGGTGTCACACATAGCGATGTGTGCTGCCGCATGAGCGATGAACCACAACGCTAAACAACCCTTACCGATTTTTGACTTTTGGACGACCTCTCCATGGTGAACGATTTTCACCATTTTTGAGGTCGCCTAAGGTCGCTGGTAAGTATTACACGCTGCGATATCGTTAATGACGCCGAATGTGCGTCACTAACAACTTGACCCCGGCGACCAAACATTAACGATATCGTAGCGTGTAAAGCTCCCTTTAAGTCCATCGAGTTCAACTTATGACCTAACATGTTGATCCAGAGGAAAGCAAAAAACCCATGCGACAAACAATAAGCGTCACATTAGGGAAAAATAATCCTTCCTGACTCCACATACGGCAATCAGACTAGTTCCCTGGATCAATGGCTAATCACAGAATATAGTGCACATAACCAACAATATTATATTTTTCAAGAAAGGCATCCAGGCCTCTCTTACATTTTAGTAGTGAATCAACCATTACAACATTATGTGGCAGAGAGTTCCATAGTCTTACTGTTCTTACAATAAAGAATCTGTTACGGTCCTGTTTCTGGGGATCTGCGTGTCTCCTTATCCTTTGCTGTGGTCTGGCTATGCTATATATTGGTTCCAGGTCTGTGTGGCGCTGTAGACTATGTTCTGATTCCATGCTACTGAGCGTGTGCGAGCGCTGGAGACTAAGTCCTATCTTGGAGCCACTGCACATGTGCGGGTGACATCATCGCTGACACGAGGTCACATGTCTCTGACACATTCTAAGTCGATTGGCCGCTAGTCATGTGCTTATGACGCTTTGCTCTGTGATAGGCCAGTGTGACGTCATTGCTGACGATTCTCGCAGCGGATTGGCTGGTGTCCTCCATCTTGGATGAGGCACAGAGTCTATATAAGACCCTGACGCACGCTGCTCGGCGCTCAGTCCTCTTGGTTCCTGCATAGGAGTAGAAGCTTTGTGTATGTCCCTTGCGGCACCTATTCTATCTAGGTGAGCGTTATCGGTAGGGTAACGCTCTTGTACCTTGCAGCTTATGCTGTGGTCCGTATCCTCACACCTTAGTGGAGCGGACATAGGCAGGTGCTTGCTGCACATGGTCTGACTGGGCCTTGTGGTTCTACTCTGAGGTGAGCGCTATCGGTAGGGTAGCGCTCCTGTACTTTTCAACCGTACTGTTTCAGACGTACTGTTGTCCGTGTCCTCGCACCTTAGTAGAGCGGACATAGGTAGGTCAGGTGGTTGCCTTCTAGGGTAATGCTCCACTACACTGCCTCCTGCAGCAGTCTGTATCCTCACACACTAGCGGAGCGGTCATAGGCAGGAGTTTCAAGCTAGCAGCATTGCTGCTGTCCGTATCCTTGCACCACAAGTGGAGCGGACATAGGTAGGTGCCATATTGCACACACTACACCTAGTCTCTGTGACTGTTAACTGAGACAGGTGCTTTCACGCTTCTGGAGAGGTCTTGCAGGCTATGTCAAAGATGCTCTTGCTATTCTGGAAGTTCCTCCTTCTTTGGAGGACTTAATTACTGTAGCAACTAGGATCGATGTACGCCATAAGGAACATAGACTCGAGGTTACCTTGTCACGTCCCAAGCGTCGAGTTGTCTCAGATGCTGTGGTTCCTTCTCCATCTTCCTTAGTATCCAAGACATCTCCTACTCCTATGGAGTTGGGTTATACTCCTTCCCGACCTCATAAGGCGGGTCCTCCTATCTGTTACATATGTCATCAGGCTGGGCACTATGCCAACAAGTTTCCTAGCCGTCAGGGAAACTCCCAGGCCTAGTAACCATTAGAGGGGGGTTACTAGAGACGTCTTCTGCACCCTCTAAGTGTAGTGTCCCAGGTCAGCTCTCATTCTCTGAAAATACATGGCCTATTATGGCTTTTGTGGATTCCGGGGCTGACGGGACTTTTGTGTCCTCAGGATTTGTAAAGAGACACAATATTTCCTCTATCATGTTAGAGGCGCCTATTCCTGTCCGTGTTGTTAATGGGACTATGTTGTCTGACTCTATTACATTGAGGACAGTTCCCTTGCGCCTTTCCCTGTCTCAGGGTCACATAGAGGAGATTTCTTTTCTTGTTTTGCCTGAGGGTATAGACGACGTACTTCTGGGTCTCCCATGGCTTCGGACTCATGCTCTTCTAATTGACTGGGAGTCCGACAGCATTATTAGTTGGGGTTCGAAGTGTCAGTCCCGATGTCTTCCCTTACCACCTAAGGTTGTTGCGGTTGCATCAACTGATCTCTCTCCCTTACCTACACCCTATTTGGATTTCGCTGATGTGTTTTTTAAACAGGGTGCTGAGACTCTTCCACCTCATAGACCTTATGACTGTGCTATAGACCTCTTGCCGGGTTCTGTTCCACCAAAGGGCAGGGTCTATCCCTTGTCTATCCCAGAATCCGAGGCTATATCAGCCTATATAAAGGATAGTCTGGAGAGGGGCTTCATCCGCAAGTCTGTCTCACCTGCAGGGGCTGGGTTTTTCTTTGTGCGTAAAAAAGAGGGTGATCTGCGTCCCTGTATAGACTACAGGGGTCTTAACGCCATCACTGTAAAACACAGATACCCCTTGCCCCTAATTTCTGAACTGTTTGACAGAGTACGGGGAGCTAAGGTATTTACGAAGTTGGATCTGCGAGGTGCTTATAACTTAGTGCGAATTCGAGAGGGTGACGAATGGAAGACCGCTTTTAACACCAGAGACGGTCACTATGAATACCTCGTCATGCCTTTCGGTCTGTGTAATGCACCTGCAGTGTTCCAGGACTTCGTAAATGACGTGTTTAGGGATTTACTGTTATCATCCGTGGTGGTATATCTGGATGATATACTAATTTTTTCTCCCGACCTGGAGACACATCGGTTGGATGTGATCAGGGTTCTGTCTCGTCTAAGGGAGCACTCCCTGTTTGCCAAGCTCGAGAAATGTATATTTGAGCAAGCCTCTCTACCCTTCATAGGCTATATCATTTCTCATGAGGGATTGGCAATGGATCCTGTGAAGCTTTCTGCAGTTATGGAATGGGCTGAACCTCATTCCTTGAAAGCAGTACAACGCTTCCTGGGATTCATAAATTATTACCGGCAATTTATACCACACTTTTCTACCTTGGTAGCTCCGTTAGTGGCTTTGACTAAAAAGGGCGCCAATCCTAAGGCCTGGTCTACTGAGACATCCCAGGCTTTCAAGGCAGTTCAGGAACACTTTTCATCTGCTCCTGTCCTCCAAAGACCTGACGAGAATAGGCCCTTTCTCATGGAGGTGGACGCGTCCTCTGTAGGAGCTGGAGCAGTTCTATATCAAAAGAACAGCTCAGGTAGAAAAAGACCGTGTTTTTTCTTTGCAAAGACGTTCTCCCCTGCTGAGAGGAACTACACTATTGGTGACAGGGAACTACTTGCCCTAAAATTAGCATTGGAGGAGTGGCGTCACTTGCTCGAGGGAGCCAGGCAGCCCTTTCAGGTCTTTACGGACCATAAGAACCTGACGTATTTACAAACTGCACAACGTTTGAATCCTCGGCAAGCTTGCTGGTCCTTGTTTTTCTCTTGGTTTAACTTCTCCATTAATTATCTTACTGGGAGTAAGAATAACAAGGCCGACGCACTCTCTCACTCTATGGAATCATCTCAGGAAGAGAATGAGGACCCTCGTTTCATTCTTCCATCCAGGGTTTTTCACACACTCTCTCCTGTAACGTTAGATCAGATTCCACCAGGCAAGACTTTCGTTCCTCCTAGTCGACAGAATGACATTCCGTCATGGGCCCACACCTCTAAGGTGGGTGGGCATTTTGGAATTAGAAGGACACGAGAATTACTCGAGAGGTGGTATTGGTGGCCCCAGTTGGCCAACCATGTCAAGAGATACATCCGATCGTGTTTTTCTTGTGCTCGCAACCGTCCTTTGCGGCAGAGACCTGCTGGTCTTTTACACCCATTACCCGTGCCAGATAGACCATGGGAGCTGGTAGGCATGGATTTTGTGGGTGAACTTCCCTGCTCTCAAGGGAATCGGATTATGTGGGTAATAACTGATCATTTCTCTCGGATGGTTCATCTGGTACCCTTACCGAGAATACCATTCTCCAGGGTATTGGCCAAATTGTTCCTCGAACATGTTTTTAGGCTGCATGGAATGTCAGACCACATCGTCAGTGACAGAGGTCAACAATTTGCTTCCCAGTTTTGGTGAGATCTGTGTAGTCTCTTACAGATAGAGTTGAACCTCTCTTCGGCCTACCATGCGGAGACCAATGGGTGGGTTGAACGAACCAACCAATCTATGATCATATACCTACGACACTTTGTCTCAGAGAATCATGACAATTGGTCTACTCTCCTACCCTGAGCAGAGTTTGCCCTTAACAATTCCGTGGCTGAAGCCACTGGGCAGATGCCTTTCATTCTCAATAATGGGCAACATCCCAGGGTACCTGTTCTGTTTCCCGCCTCCGTACCACCGCCTCTTGTGGCGGATTGGGCAACCAATGCTAGGGAGGTCTGGGATCAGACTCGGAGTGCTATCCAAGTAGCAAAGGATCGTATAGAGACAGTAGCCGATCGTTTTCGCCGTCCCTCTCCTGTCTTTTCCCCAAGGGATTTCGTATGGCTCTCTGCTAAAAACGTGAAACTTAGAGTGGAATCTGCCAAGTTTACTCCTTGATTCCTGGGTCCTTATGAGGTACTTCGCCAGGTTAATCCTGTGGTATATCAACTGAAGATACCTGCCCATCTTAGGATCCATGACAAATTCCATGTTTCGCTCTTGAAGCCGGATATTCT
This sequence comes from Anomaloglossus baeobatrachus, assembly GCF_048569485.1. Lineage (NCBI taxonomy): Eukaryota > Metazoa > Chordata > Amphibia > Anura > Aromobatidae > Anomaloglossus > Anomaloglossus baeobatrachus. The sequence continues at coordinate 681,699,188 of NC_134356.1, forward strand.
ATCCCATGCTCGTGCAGAGCCATCTCTTTCCTCCGATTCCTCTCAGTCCAGCTATGAGGTACGGGCCATTGTTGGTTCTAAGATGGTTCGTGGTCGCAGGTTCTTTTTGATCGATTGGGAGGGCTACGGTCCGGAGCATCGTTCCTGGGAGCCTGAGGAGGCTGTCAATGCTCCTGACTTAGTTGCCGAGTACCTGCGCCGCCAGAGGGGGGGCCCTTGAGGGGGAGGTACTGTTACGGTTCCCATTTCTGGGGATCTGCGTGTCTCCTTATCCTTTGCTGTGGTCTGGCTATGCTATATCTTGGTCCCAGGTCTGTGTGGCGCTGGAGACTATGTTCTGATTCCATGCTACTGAGCATGTACGAGCGCTGGAGACTAAGTCCTATCTTGGAGCCACTGCACATGTGCGGGTGACATCATCGCTGACACGAGGTCACATGTCTCTGACACATTCTAAGCCGATTGGCCGCTGGTCATGTGCTTATGACGCTTTGCTCTGTGATAGGCCAGCGTGATGTCATTGCTGACGATTCTCGCAGCGGATTGGATGGTGTCCTCCATCTTGGATGAGGCACAGAGTCTATATAAGACCCTGACGCACGCTGCTCGGCGCTCAGTCCTCTTGGTTCCTGCATAGGAGTAGACGCTCTGTGCATGTCCCTTGCGGCACCTATTGTCTATCTAGGTGAGCGTTATCGGTAGGGTAACACTCTTGTACCTTGCAGCTTATGCTGTGGTCCGTATCCTCGCACCTTAGTGGAGCGGACATAGGCAGGTGCTTGCTGCACATGGTCTGACTGGGCCTTGTGGTTCTACTCTGAGGTGAGCGCTATCGGTAGGGTAGCGCTCCTGTACCTTTCAGCCGTACTGTTGTCCGTGTCCTCGCACCTTAGTGGAGCGGACATAGGTAGGTCAGATGGTCGTTGCCTTCTAGGGTAATGCTCTACTACGCTGCCTCCTGCAGCAGTCCGTATCCTCGCACACTAGGGGAGCGGTCATAGGCAGGAGTTTCAAGCTAGCAGCATTGCTGCTGCCCGTATCCTTGCACCACAAGTGGAGCGGACATAGGTAGGTGCCATATTGCACACACTACACCTAGTCTCTGTGACTGTTAACTGAGACAGGTGCTTTCATGCTCACAGACTGTGAGACTTCTTTGCACTTTTATGTTGTATTCCTCACTCTTTTGCATTTCCACTCCTATGTTATTCTAATAAGGTAGTCGCTGTGACTTAAACAGTATACGCCGCTATTGGCCTTGGTGACACTGTGGCGTAACAGTGTCAGTACCGCTTTGGTTGTACAGGTTTCCCCTATCCTCTGCCATACTCTGCAGCAGAGCTCTGCACGTTGGACCCTGACTGTCGAAAAGCCTTCCATTCCCTTATTATCCAACAGCCCCCGTAACAGAATCTGCATCTATGATTATGATTAAACTTTCTTTCCTTTAACTCTAGTGGATGACCCCTTTGTCCTCATCGCACGCCTTGGTGTAAAAAGATCTTCAGAACGAGCTCTGTACTGTCCCCTCATATATTTGTAGATTTTAATAAGATCACCCCTAAGCCTTGGTTTCGCAAGCTGAATAACCCCGAGTGTAATAACCTATCTTGGTGCATTTCCCCCATTCCTTTAATAACCTTGGTTGCCCTTCTCTGCACCCACTCTAGTTCAACCATGTCCTTCTTATACACTGGAGACCAAAATTGTGCAGTGTCCTAAGAGTGGTTGCACTAGTCACTTGTATAGGGGTAAAACTATGTTCTTATCATGAGCATTTCAGCCTCTTTTAACGCATCCCATTATTTTACTGGCCTTGGCAGCAGCTGCCTGACACTGGTCAGTAAAATTGAGTTTGATGTCCACCCATACACCCAAGTGCGTAACCTTACATTTATCCACATTAAACTTCAATTGCCATTTCTCAGCCCAAGCCTCTAGCCTACACAAATCCCTCTGCAATATTAAATTATCCTACTGTGTATTAATTACCTTGCATAGTTTGGTATTATCTGCACAAATTGAAATTCTAATCTCAATGCCCCTTTAAGGTCATTAATAAATATGTTAAAATGAAGAGGGCCCAATACTGACCCATTTGGTTCCCCACTGTTATCCAGTTCGAGTGTGTTCCATTAATAACCCCCCTTTATTTATTATCACTGATCCAGTGCATAACCCAGTTACACATACTTTCCTTTATTCCCATTAATCTCATTTTATGTATTGAACTTTTTGTTTTTTACAGAATTTATCTAATTTTCTATAAGTATTTAATGCCTCCTCACTACCTTTTTGCTTTAATTCTCTAAACACTTTTTTTGTCAGTTATTGCGCCCCTATTTAGCCATAGTGGTTTCCTCCTATATCTCTCTTGTTTATTCCCGTAGAGTATATATTGTGCACAGCTCCTATTTACGAGGCTTATAAAAGTCTCACATTTGCTTTGTACTTTTATTTCTCAGGACAATGTCCCACTTTATAGCACCAAGTTCTTCTCTTTTATTTTGGAAATTCACATTCCTGAAATGTAGTGTCCTTGTAGTCCCTCTACTATATATCTTATTAAAGGGTACATGAATACATATAATTTTGTAATTAAGTGACCCCCCAACTTGCATATTTGATATGCGGTCCGGCCTATTGGTTATTATTAGGTCTAGCAGTGCCCCCTTCTTGTTAGGTCCTGAACCAGTTTTGAAAGGTTCTTCATTGTTGTTTCCTTTGCTAGATATAATGGTTTCTGCTCCACAATTTATATCCGGATAGTTGAAGTCCCCCATGATAATGACGTCCCCCCGATTCACTGCCTCATCTATTTGCTTTATGAGGATACTGTCTTCAGTTTCCTTTATATTGGAGACTTGTAACAAACCCCCATCAGTATTTTATTATTCTTTCACCCTCCCCTTATCTCATATCATAGGGACTCTACATTTTCATTAGGCTCACATAAATTTCCCGAAGGATGGGTTTTAAGGGGAATTTTAAAAATAAACACACATGTCCCTCTCACTGATTTGCACGATCATTCCTGAACAGACTATGTTTTTGTAAATGAACAGCATAGTCATAGCTCTCATCTAGCCAGGTCCTCACTATATTCTGCTCCCTATTAATAAAGCTATTAGCTGCATTCAGTGTAGGGATAGCTGCTGGAGAAGGGATAGTTTTGGATCAGAGGCATATAGACAGGGTATATTGCTTTATAGTCCTTCTATAGGTATACTGATGTTGGAATCTAAAGGCTCCGTCACACGCTACAATATATCTAACGATATATCGGCGGAGTCACGGAATATGTGACGCACATCCGGCAACGTTAGAGATGTCGTAGCGTGTGACATCCCCGAACGACTGTTATCGAGCAAAAATACTCACCTTATTGTTGCTCGTTGACACGTCGTTCATTTTCATAATGTCCTTCCTCTTTCTGTGCTCCGGTTGTTCATCAGTCCCGTGGCAGCACACATCGCTAACTGTGACGAACACAGCTTACCTGCGTCCCGCCGGCAATGCGGAAGGAAGGAGGTGGGGGGATGTTACGTCCCGCTCATCTTTGCCCCTCCGCTTCTATTGGGCGGCCGCTGTGTGACGTCGCTGTGACGCCGAACGTCCATCCCCCTTCAGGAAAAGGATGTTCGCCGCCCACAGCGACGTCGTCTGGGAGGTAAGTACGTGTGACGGGGATTAATGACATTGTGCGCCACAGGCAACTAATTGCCTGTGACGCACAAACGACGGGGTTGGGTACGATCACTCGTGCGATCGCATGATACATCGTACCGTGTGACGGCGCCTTAACTGAGTTGGTCAGGGTACAGTTGATGTTATGGAACACACACAGGTGTAAGGTGTAATAATAAGCAATCATGCTCACCACTGCTTGATTCTCAATGGAGCATCAGGGTGATTGGGTATGCTCGGTGGAGTGCCAAGTATTGCAGGTGCTTGGATTTGTTATTTGTGGATGATCCAACACAAAAAGCCAACTCACTTCAGCAAATGATGGGAGTGGCACTGTAAAGTGCCAGAGAGGGGCAGTCGTGGGCGAGGATCGAGATGGTCCTCAATTAACCCCAGCACAGTACAGACACGGGGGGCAGAGTGGTGTGGGAGGTAGATGGTGTGGAGGTGGTACCTGGTGACTGCTGCACTTCTACATCTTCAGCCAGCTTCTCCAGGTCCCGTACACTTCCATGGGCCTCGTGCCCCATGCGCTCAATAAAGAGACGACCACTGGGTAGATCTTTAACCACTTTACTGAACAGTTGCTTAACAGTCGTTCTCCATTTTCTCAGCACAGAGACGTCATCATCATCATCTTTCAAACACATCAACTTCTGTACCTGGCTCGGCTCTACAGGGACAGCCGTAATGGGGCGACTTATCCTCCCGCTTCGGATCCACTCCCCCAGCATGGTGGTGGATCATTCAGCTCAGCTCACAGATGGATGGACTTTCTTGCCCTCTCGGTGCAACTGCTTTCCCGCAGGTAGCGGCAGATGCCAGCCTAAGGTAGGGGCATCCTAATTTCTCCTTTACGTCTCCATGAGACACAGAACTTACGCTCCACTGTAGATGAGTCCCCTCAAAATATCTTTGCCTTTCTCTTCTTCTGTAATTTCTGCCCTATCTCTGTCCTGCTTATACCACCTCCACCCTGTTGCTCCACTCTGCTCTTCTGACTCTTCTGGTCCTCGACTCCTGTTCTGCACACCACCACAGATTTTTACTAACTCCCCCTGCCTAAGCCAGTCCTGACTTATCCCCTCCTATCCTGGGGACTGTCCCTCCCTGATTAACTCCTGCTACCCTGTCATCTCCCAGTCCATTACCTTCTCACTAAGGAACCCGGGACCCTTGACCTCTGGTGGTAGGCGGCCGTATTACAGGAGGAATATACATTACTGCAAGACAGTTCATACAATTACATCATATTGCAATTCTATCATTCACCCGCTGAGAAGTTGGGGTGGTAGGGCACTGGTCACCCTATTACACTACTGCAGCACCCCAGTGATAGCCGCATTCAGCATCTGAATGGCTCTCACTTAGTATAAAAAGCCCATTGAGCCCATCTGAGCCATCAGTCTGCTCGACTTGAGTATAGCAAAATGGCCACCACCATCAGGTTGCGGAAAGCCTCAGAGTCAACAAGCCTAAATGACATTTCCATGACATGCAGCCAGGATATGTAAGCACATAGCACCCTGTGCACTTTATCCATCTCCACCTGGTCCACATGCAAAGTTTCCTCTTTAATTCTCAGCAGCGAGTGTTTGAGAAGACACAGAGGCGGGATGGTTATGCTGAATATGGCGTCATAGCCTCTCACCTTCTTGGTTGATTAATCAAAGTTTGGTCAGTTGAGTAAGGGCTATCTGATGGCACATCAAAATTTATCAGTGAGGGCCGCCTGATGACCCTCTAAAAATTTGTAGCAAGGATAGCATGATGACCCTGTTTATATGGTAGATGTGGATGAGAACAAGAAAAATTATAAACTATGAACTATATCCCCTTTTTTGGGGGATTTCTGAAGCCTGCCTTACCACCTGCTGTTCTAATCTTCTGACTGAGAGGGCTGTGCATGCACCCTCGCATCGTCTGCCTGCCCTTTTGTGACCGCACAACACAACAGAAGAGGAGAACAGCTGATCAGAGGAAACCGAGCAGCCCCAAGACACCGTGCCAGCGCCAGGTTGAACAAGACAGAAGACCAGGATCGTGGAGGGGTGAGAGGGAGCAATAAAGATGGATTCTCTAAGTGTGTCTGTGTATTTATTTCTAATAAAGTAGGTTTTCTCTGTTTGGTGTCTTGCTTAACCCTTTATTGGAGATTCTTAATGGCCGGGTCAAACTTGGCCTGACATTAAGAATCTTGGGCTTTATATCAGCTGGTAAAACAAAGACGGTATTAACCCCTTATTACCCAGTATGCCACCCACCACCAGGGCAGCTGGTAGAGTTGGATACAGTGCCAGAAGATGGCACTTCTATGACAGCTCCATTTTCTGGGGCGGCTGTGGACTGCAATATGCAGTGAGGGGGCCAGAAAGCTTGGGCCACCCTGCGCTGCGGATACCAGTCCCCAGCTATCTAATTGTACCTGGCTGGATAAAAAAATTGGGCAAAGCTCACATTGTTTTTTTTCCTTAATTATTTCATAAAACTCATGAAATAATTAAAAAAAAGGGCTTCCCTATATTTTTGGTTCCCAGACAGGTACAAATAGGCAGCTGGGGGTTGGGGGCAGCCCGTTCCTGCCTGCTGTACCTGGCTAGCTTACAAAAATATGGCAAAGCCCACGTCATTTTGTTTTTAATTATTTCATGAAATAATTAAAAAAAGAGCTTCCCTATATTTTTGGTTCCCAGCCGAGTACATATAGGCAGCTGCTACCTGGCTAGAATAAAAAAAATATGGCAAAGCCCACATCATTTTTTTGTTTTTTTAAATTAATTAAAAAATGCATGGGCTCCTGCTGCATTTTCTATTGCTAGGTAAGGGTAACCCAAGCAGCTACTGGCTGCTAACCCCACTGCTTGGTGTTACCTTCACTGGCAATGAAAAATCCAGGGAAGCCCTTTTTTTTATTTTTTTGCCCAAAAACTAGAAAAAAATGACGTTTGCTTCGCCATATTTTTGTAAGCTAGTCAGGTACAACAGGCAGGTACGGGCTGCCCCCAACCCCCAGCTGCCTATTTGTACCTGTCTGGGAACCAAAAATATAGGGAAGCCCTTTTTTTAATTTTCATGAATTTTATGAAATAATTAAAAACAAAAACGACATGGGCTTCGCCCAGTTTTTTAATCCAGCCAGGTACAACTACACAGCTGGGGACTGGAATGCGCAGCACAGGGTGGCCCAAGCTTTCTGGCCCTCCCACTGCAAATTGCAGTCCGCAGCTACCCCAGAAAATGGTACTTTCATAGAAGCGCCATCTTCTGACGTTGCATCCAACTCTTCCAGCAGCCCTGGTGGCGGGTGGCATGCTTGGTAAAAAGGGGTTAATACCGGCTTTGTTTTACCAGCTGATATATAGCTCGAGATTCTTAATGTCAGGCCAAGTTTGACCCGACCATTAAGAATCTCCAATACAGGGTTAAAAATAGGAACCACACAGACAAAAAATACTTATCAGAAATAAATACATAGACACACTTAGAGAATCCATCTTTATTACTTCCTCTCACCCCTCCACGATCCTGGTCTTCTGTCTTCTTCAACCTGGTGCTGGCACAGTGTCCTGGCGCTGGCACGGTGTCTTGGTGCGGCTCGGTTTCCTCTGATCAGCTGTTCTCCTCTTGTGTTGTGACCGCGCGCGCCCGCAGTCACAAGAGAGCAGAGGATGTGAGGGCGCATGCCCTGCCCTCTTAGTCAGAAGATTAGAACTGCAGGGGGTAAGGCGGGCTTCAAAAAGATGGTGCCGGAGATAAGCACTATGCGCAGGCGCCAACTCCGACGCCATCTTACTGAAAAGAAAAATTAGCATAGAGCCAGAGAGAGGGAGGAACAGGCGGCGGTGGGGGCAGGAATCATGTGCATAACCCGCCCGGATATTATCTCCTTAGTGCAACTGTCAATCAAAAAGCTGCCTATTTTTAAACTTCACTTTCTTGTATTTGAATAGCTAAACATCCGAGCTGACCACTAATGGTATGTAGGTAATCTGTCTGATAGTGCCAGTACTGCACTGGTTTTAACTTATATACGAAAATACTGATGTTTGGTTCCCTTTAAGTCAATCAATCAGGAGGACCAGAGTGTGGAAGTTGATGATGAAGTCACTCACTGAACCTGGCAAGGTGCCTTGTAGAGCAAGGACAGCAGTATAGAGGTGATGAGATCAGCAGCACCGCAACTGGCAGGAAAAGGCAGTGTGGAGGCCAGAGGGAGTGTTACTGACTCTGCCGGTTTCTGTTCAGACTAGAGATCAAAACCCTGTAATCCCTAGTGGCTACTGTGGTAGTTGGAATACCCCTGACCACAGACTAAACGATGGTAACTCGGGCCTATGCTACTTGATTGGCTAATAAGCACTTTACAAAAATAGCTGGTATTCCACTGACTGGTAGAAAATAACAGCTGCTTTTGTGAAGTGCTTGATGGGCAATCAAGTAGCATAGGCCCGAGTTGCCATTGTTTAGTCTGTGGTCAGGGCTATTCCAACTACCGCAGAAACCACTAGGGATTGCAGGGTTTTGATCTTTAGTCTGTACAGAAACCGGCAGGGTCAGTTGCGGTTATTAGCATGTTACCTTTGTGATGCCCCTGAACTAGTCAGGTCGTTACAAGGTACTGCACGCTCTTTATCTCCCAGTGCGGGACTCAACCCCCCCATGGTTCCGGGTTCCCAACTTGCAGTACTGCCTCCATCAGCATCCACAAATCCCAATCATACTTCGCACCACACCCTGTCAGGCACACCAGTGGGCTGCTAAGCTGGAATAGGCCACCCACCTAGGGGTCAGGCAGAGAGGTGGGAAGTGACAAGTGAGCAGTTGAGTGGTAGCCCTCGAGACAGTGAGGAGCTCGATGAAGCTGGGAGTTGGAGCTCCCAGGGAAGAAGCAGTTTGGGTTGCAGACGGTGGTCTTGACCCGGAGGAGTCGGAGACCCGGTCGTGGGAGATTTGGAATTGGTGCCTGGCTAGTCGAGGAGGACGGTCGGCAGCTGCATTCCAATAGCCGGTCTGGGGCCGAAAGCACGTAGCTTGAACCTCTCGCAGGTAGGACCTCTGTCCCCGTTCCCAGGTTCTCTCTCTGCTGCTGTGCCCCGGACACTAATGTCAGCGAGGTCCTTGATGGTCCACTCACCGGGAAGATTGTTATCAGGTGAGCTTAAAGCATCTTCCTTGACTAGGGCTCTGTACACCGTCGGTGCTCAGTCCAGTAAGTACTTCACCGTACTATCCCTGGCAACTGTACTCCTTTTTACTCACTGCACACTTTCCCGTCAGTACGTCAACTTCTGATTGACTTGGTGTCTGGTTACTTTCTATTTGACAAGATGTTCGTTGTCCATTCACTTCAATGACTAGCCCCTCATTCTCCCAGGGTTTCTGACTAGTGGATTGGATGGGTCCCAGCCAATAGGTGACCACCCGTCACGTCCATCTCTAGCCTGTTACCCAGTCTGGGGAAAAGGGCGGGATTTTGTGTGTGTGTTGTGGTGTTTTACCGGTACTGGTCTTTCAGGAATCCAGGATTGGATGTAGTACCCTGTGGCACCTGACAGTCAGGGGCGCCACATTAATGCTTGATCGATTATTCTTGCAGGAGATAAGACACCTCTAGAGAGGTTTCTCATAAGCTTACTAACCATTTCCTTTTGAAGACACATGCACAGCGAAATCAAGCATGCAAGTGTATGAGGGGTACATTTCTAAAAAAAATTGTTTAAAAGAACTGAAGTCCTCAGTGGTTGATAACTTTTAATGGCTAACTGAAAAGATGGTAATAATAAGCTTTCGAGAATACACAGGTCTCTTCTTGAGTCTCAGTATAACACAAAATCTGAAGAGTCACATATTTCTGGCAGACAGCTATTGAATACTGTATGGCTTTTGGTGACTATGTTCATAAAAAGTTTTTTTTTTTTCTTGAACCATTTTTTTCCCCAGCCTTTTCATTGGACAATACCTAGCTTGGAGGAGATTCCATCAGGATATATTTAAAAAAACCCCTAAACTTCTTTTCCCACCTGACTTTTTCAAAACCTTGATGAGATAAAAACATGCTCGAAAAACTCATATGAATTTCCTAAAGAAATTATTAGGAAAAGTTTGCCAAACATTTCTTAGGAGTGGAGAAGAAAAATCCCCTAAGACCTCCACCAGAACATTCCCTTACAGCTGCATGACGGACGTGCCGGGAGGCTTCACCTCTCCAGGATTCACCAAGGGAACATTGATTGCATCTTACAATTGTTCTCCGCACGGCCTCATTATGTTTTCTTAATTGTTTTTAAATTGTATGTTAGTGGCCGGGGACAGAAGATGTGTATTAATAACGTCAGAGTATAATTATTGTGAGGGAGACCGGGGAGGGGGCGCCTATATCTCTCAGACTTATATATAGACCATGTTCTCTATACAGGACGTTTCTGAAGGACATAATGAGGTAGGTGAGACCATGACTGAGGAAAAACGGGTCCGACATTGATTATCTCATCATTTCTAAAGGCTCATTCAGACATCAGTGACTTTTCTTATTCACAAGCCTGTATTTTCTGTGTAGCACAGCACATTTTTTTCACTTCAACCAGAGTTATACTGGATCAATCCTAAATTTAAACTAGGCGTAAATTACATAAGGTTATACTATGATGACTCTAGAGCTTGAGATGAGCAAATCTTTTGAAATTCAATTAATTTTCCCATAGACTCAATTTGTCGCCAGTTGACTGAGGGTCCAAATCCTCCAATTGCGTGTGTCACATGTTAGTTATGGACATCTCCTACTCCGTGCGTGACAACTGGATTCCTGGTTGACCAAACGCATCTGATGTTGTGATGGGTCAAGGAAATGATCATCTCACACAATGTCTCACCAGCAGGAAATCAGCAAGCGGGGATATACTATATATCTATTTAGAACTGTGTATATAGCAATGGAGGAGATAATACCAGTCACTGTTGGTAAATTACACCTCTCATCATGCCAGGAGTTGCAGTCTCGTAACATTGGAGGAAGGTAGGTCAGTGCCCTATGACGTCATAATTGAGCACATATTCTCCTTTCTCACTCCAGGTTGTTTTCACATCTATACAGAACATTATGGCACCTTCTTGTGATGTTCCCCGTCTCATACTCTGAAGGTAACCTACCTTCCATGGACCTCAGTGGAATTTTAATAAATGGAGATGTCCTTATCGGAGCAGTAATCCCTCTTCACATTGATAAACTGTACTCCCTGCTGACCTTCCAGGAGAAGCCTCCAGCAGACATCTGCACAATGTAAGGTTAAGATTAATCACATGTATCTACTTGGCAACTCTCATGGAACATCATGAAGGTTCCCTAAAAGAGAGGAGACCATTCAGACCTCTGGAGGAGTTGGCCAAGCTTCTATTCACCACCTAGACTCACCGAAAAACAAATAAAAATGAGCATTTCTGGAATGCTTGGATGTTCCATCATTTGCTAGACCTAGGTGCATGAAATTGGTCTTAAAAATGTAGCATGGCTACTAGTGAAAAAATTCCTCACTCAGGATTCTCCTGAACATCTCAAAAGTTGGAAAATTCATTATAACATACAGCCGTTGAATTAAATATGGAACACGTCACCAATTTTCTAAGTCAATATATTTCTAAAGGTGCTAGTGACTTGGATTTCTCACCAGAAATATGATAAAAATAGATGGTGTCATACAAAAGTACAACTGGTCCTACACAAAAAACAAGCCCTTGTTAAGTTATGTCAATAAAAAAAAATAAAAAAAGCTATGGCTCTTTGAATAAAGGGAAGAAAAAATGAAACAGCATAATAAAATATTGCCTGGTGGGGAAGGAGTTAACCCAACATTTGTACACAAGACATTGACGACTCGAGAGGTATATTGCTGACACCAAAAAAAGATGGATAATAGTCCATCTCTGACCACAGATGACTTAGTTCCTTTCCATGCGACCACCTAGATTATAGTGTCCAACTGATGTTTTCTTCACCAAATGCTGAGGCAGGGGACTCACTGTCTAGTCCCTTAGGACCTAGGTCTACTTACCAGGGGCTCAGTGCAGTTATGTGGGATAACTTGTATACAGTATAGATCTAGAGTCCATTATTTATTTGTTTCAGGTTCCGCTTTGAACACTACCAGCAGTTCCAGGCCATGAGGTTTGCCGTGGATGAAGTCAATAGGAGTCCTGAACTTCTCCCCAATGTCACCCTGGGCTTCTATGCTTATGACTCCTGCGCTGTACTACAGAGGGAATTAGAGGGTACCTTGTGGATGCTGTCGGGACTTGATCAAGCCATACCCAATTACTGTTGTCGTAAAAGCCCACCTCTGGCTGCCATCATTGGACACTCATCATCCACCTATTCCATACTAATGGCTCATATATTGGGTTTGTACAGATACCCACAGGTGACGTTACTAAAAGTGTATCGATTGGAAGGTGCTGCATATGAGAATTGAGTGAATTTAGATGTCCTTTATCCTTTTCATAGTCCTTTTAGGTTATAGATGCAATGCTATTCGAGACCTTTTACCGGTGGTCTTGGTTCACGTCTTGGGTCAAACCTCAAGCATTACCATAAAGAATATTTTCTTTCTCTTTAGTCCATCACAAAAGGTTGGTCAGAAGGAGCTAAACAGGGATTAGTGGTTGCTTATGTAGAGCCGTGGATCGAACTGATCGGCCCACGGATACCTTTTATTAATTTGATTAAGGACTTTCATTTCTCAAATTGAATGTTGAATGCATTAAAGAGGTTGTCCACTATTTTAACATTGATGGCCAATCCTTAGGATAAGAATCAATGACTGATCGGCCGGGGTCCAACACCTCGCATCCTCGCCGATCAGCCATTCTGTATGCCGGTGGCAGCAGCTGGTCACCAGAAATGGTCAGTAGCGGAGCTGCTCCGTCTTTTGATAGTGGTCGTGTCCGGATACTGCACATCTGCCTCCCATTGACATCAATAGGAGGCAGATGTGCAGTACCCATCAGAAGACGGGACAGCTCCAAAATGAAGCATTTCTGGCCACAGGCCGCAGCCAACAGCACCGAGAACAGCTGGTTGGTAGGGGTTTGAGGTGTGGGGCCCCTGCCGATCAGATCAACATCTTAAAAGCAACATGGGGGTAAAATGCTTCACATATTGCATCTTAAAGTACAATCTCTTTTTGGTTACATATGGTATAAAAAGCTCCCGACCAAAAACAGCTCTCAACCAATAATTTCAAAATCATGATTTTTTTTTACATTTTTTTAACACAGGGGTCATCTCAAGTTACAGTTGTCTATGCTTGCTAGTTTGTACAGGCCAGATTATCAGCAGGTGGTCACACATGACATTTAATCCAGGCATAAGGTTGGCAACTGCATCGAGTGAGGTACCAAATCATGAAGCACAATGAGGTCTGTACGTAGGGTTGGTCATACAGAGCACCTGGAGATATCATGAAAGATAGGATCAGATTCAGTGGTCAATAAGTCAGATCCTGTTATAAATAGTGTGGATCTAGAAACAATAGCTAGACATTATCATATTAAAGGGGTTGTTCACTATTGGATAACCCCTACTTAATCAAGTCTGCACCTAATTAAAAAAAACACAATGAATTACCAAAGCCATGTAGCGACAGTGAAGATGACGCGGCTACTCTCGGTAGAGGTTGTGAAATTGTTCAGTGGCCACTGGTTGGCTACAGCCCTAACTATTCCATCAGAGCAGATATACACCTTGATGGAATACTGATGAGCCAAACAGTGGCCACTGATTGTCATTGTATTTGGGTTATGTTTCAAAACGTCAACATTTTACATTCAGGTATCATATAGCCAAGATGACTTCTCTATGTGGAAGAAAGTGACCACCTAACCTTATGAAATATTACATTGTAAGAGTAAGGATTAAGACATACCATTATTTTCTACCTCATAGGTCAGCTATTTCTCAACCAGTCCTCTACTGAGTGACAGGACACAATTTCCATCCTTCTTCAGAACAGTTCCAAGTGATGCTTTTCAGTCATTGGGGCTGGCTCAAATGGTGACACATTTTGGATGGACTTGGGTTGGACTCATTGCCCCCGACGATGATTATGGCCGAGAAGGTATTAAGGTCATGAAACAGGAAATTTTAAGGTCTGGAGCCTGCTTGGCCTTCACACAATACATCACAAGTATTCTGTCCTTCAAGAACATTCGAGACATTGCCAAGGTAATCAAGGAGTCAACAGCTAAAGTGGTTGTAGCTTTCTCTACGGACATCTATCTCATCCCATTGTTGGAAGAGATGTTGGTACAAAATGTATCAGGGAAAATTTTTGTTGCTAGTGAAGCTTGGTCCATATCAAATGTGCTATCAGTAGATAAATACTCTTCTATTCTTTTGGGTACCATTGGATTTGCTTTCCACAGCTCTTCGATAAAAGGATTTCAAGAATATCTCAACAATATAAACCCCAACAACATCCCAGGGGTTCAATGGGCTAAGATATTCTGGGAAGAAGCATTTGGATGTTCTTTTGCTATTGAAGATAACCCCAGTGGTTCTAAAAATGAATCAAAATTCTGTACGGGATACGAGGACCTATCAGGAATCCACAATCTCTATAATGATGCTTCAAATCTCCGAACTTCCTACAATATCTATTCTGCTGTACATGTGATAGCAAATGCTTTTGGCGACCTACTGCACTGCAAGGAATGGGATGGACCATTTTCAGGAGGCAAATGCACTGATTTGAAAATGTTTGAAGCATGGCAGGTAACAATTTAAACATTTACAATAAATTTATTTGTAAAAACCCAATTTTTATACAACAATGACTTTTCTAAACTTTCATAAGTTGTCAATCAGGGTGTCACGAGGGTCCCACGAAGGAGAGTGGTCCCTCCTTTTTCTGGTGTCTGGAGATCACAGCTCAGGGCTTCATGCAGACTTGCTCAGGTTAATACTGCTGTCTGTGCAGATCCTCCTTTATCCACCACTGCTAGGGTTAAGTAGATCCTCTGGTCTTCTGAAATGCTGAGTGTGAGCAATAGTGAGCTGTTCTCTATTTCTAATTAGCTCTGCTATAAAGGCTTCTCTCCTAGTCCAGGTAATTGCTGGTGATAGTCTGTGCTATACTTGCTTCTAGAGGGAACCTGTGAGCTGAGGATCAGGAAACCATTCAGAGAACATTGTGTTGTTTTCCCTCCCATAGTCCTTTTTGACTTTTCGCCCCAGGTCCGTTCCTCATTATTACCTCTTGTTATTTTGAGTGCTTTGCATGATTGCTGCTTATTTTACTGTTCTGTCTTATCCACTCTGTGTCTTTAACCAAGAGTGGGACTAGCGTTTCCGCTGCCATACACTATACAGGGCTGAACCCAGGGAAAGACAGGGGTAGGCACATGATTGGCAACGGGGAGAAAGAACCCGTATAGAGACATTAGGAAGTGCAGGGATCAGGTGAGTTTAGGAGGTGCCCCTGCTCCTCTTTCCCTAGCGCACCGGCCCACCGTTGTAACGTTTACCCTGTGTGTTGTGGCTTTTGTTGGAGGTTCCCATGTACTTGGTGGAAGCCCAGTAATCACTGTGTGACACAGGCAATTTAGTCCCAGTTCTCAGATGAAGAACGAGATGTGCATGAGCAATTCCCCTCTACGGACTTGAATGTGGCTTTTGGAAACAAGCAAAATGAGTGTCCTTGAACTGGGGCCCTTGTTCTTAGCAACAGTTGGGGTCCCAAAGAATGAAACTCTCTACTCTTTACTTGACAGGTTCTACTCCTTAACCCTTGTCTGGTACCATGAAAAAAAATGACTAGTTTTACCAATCTGCATTGGGTCATATTGACCCCATGGTACCAGACAAGCGTTAAAAAGAAGTTGTTGCAGGCCAATCACTTTTAGTATGTCACATAATATAGCTTTTAAATGATTATTATAATTTATTATTATAGCGCCATTTATTCCATGGCGCTTTACATGTGAAAAGGGAATACAAAATAGGGACAGATACAATAATCATAAACAATACAAGGCACAGACAGGTACAGGAGTAAGGAGGTCCCTGCTCGTGAGGAGAGGGAGCAGGAGGAGAGGTATGAGGACAAGTCAAGATGGACATGCTGTTCCAGTAGTTTTGAGGCATAGGGGAGAAGGGATATGGGGCTGTGTCGTCCGGGGACCAGGGGTACTCAGATCCGGGCCACAGGGTCACTCCTGTGGGTATCACGGTAGCGTGACCCGGTCTGTGATCCCAGGCTCCACAGTAAAAGGGGGTTTGTTAAGGGAGATTGTCCGTGACGCCACCCACGGTTGTGGTGATTGTGGACACCACCGCTGCTCTTTATGGGGATCCCAGGAGCGGTGACAGGGAGCAGCTTGGTTGTTATTTCTCCCCTCCGTGGGTAGGGGGGTTTGTTGTCCCGGGGCCCGGTGATGGGGTAAGCAGGGAGCAGGGCGCAGTGCTGCAGTGCGGTGCCCAAGGGCACGGGCGTACTCACAAGAATTTCACACAGAGTCACTGGTAACTAGGAATTGCCGGTGTCCGCAGCCTTCGGTACGGGGGTGTTACTGTCCCACACACGGTGCAGCAGCTCCTGTTGTTATTTCCCTACAGCCAAGTGCCTTTCTCTCCACTCTCTTCCTCCTGCTCCTCAGCCGGGAACGGGGAGTCTACTCCCCTGCAGTGATCCGGGTCACCCAGGTACCGGGGGGCCACTACCCTGCCCGGCTACCTCTGGCCCCTTCCTCACTCACAGCCTGTCCCGGCCCTCTCGGAGCACGCTTCACTTTCAGCCTGGGAGCTACAACTCCAGGCTTCTCTTCTGTCTGTCTCTCCAAACACTCTGCTCCAGCCCCTCCCCTCTGCTCTGCTTTTCTCTTACACTGGGGGCTGTGGTTTGTCCTGCTGCACCGGTGTGAGATCAGATTACCAAGGAGGATTAACTCTTTCTGTGACAACCTGGCTTTGCCAGGGCGTCACACACCCCCTTGGTAAAACACGGCCCGTCCTCGGGCCGTCTAGGCACCAACATTTATTAAAACTGGAAAAAGGAAAAATAAACACATTACAATCATACATCTTCCCACATCGGGAGGTACGTTTTCTAAAACTTTAAACCGTTCTGCCACCCCACACCTGCGGAGCAGATGGCCTCCTCCTGAACTTGAAAGCGTTCAACAGGGGTGACAGTCCATAAAACAGTCAACTTTTTAACTTGTGGGTAGCCGTCCATGCTCCACTACCACTGCCGCTGCCGCCACTCCCAGTACGGGGCACGGGTTCCGTGCTCTGCCTCCTGCTCAGAAGCCAGGCCCACTTGGATGCCCTCGGCGCCGGCTACAACCGGCCTCGCTAACTGCCGAGGGCTCCATCTCTCACTGGCCTGCTCCTCCTCTCTGCAGGTGCACTCCGGCTGCTCCACAGCCGTGACGGGGTACCTGGGAGCGGCTGGCGCCACATCTGGGGCGGACTTCCAATCGGGTGCCACCTCCGGTGCGGCCGGGCGGACTGCTGGAGCCAACGTCATCACCGTGGCGGCTGGGCGGACTGCCGGAGCCGGGTAAGATGTCATCGGGGTTGCGGCTACTGCTTGTCCAGGAACGGAATTAGGCAAAGTCCTGGCGTCCCTGCCTTTACAGTCCTGGTCACATGAACTGCAGTTCCTTCCTATTGCTCCCCCTTGGTACTCAGGAGCAGTCCTTCTAGCAACTTTTAAAGTTTTTCTTTCACTTCCGGTCCTCCGGAGCTTCACTTCCGCCCGCGTTCTCAGGGGGCGGAGCCTCTTTTTCGCGCCCGCCGCTCGGAGAAGAAGGCGCCAAGCTGTTGTTTTTGGCGCCTAAAATGGCGGCTAAAATGGCGGACTTCGGGATTTTTCCTCAGCGGGACGCCGCTGACGGACGGGGCAAGGCGCACTTCCACCAGGTAACTGGTTGGGTTCGATCCTGTTCGTGACGCCAAATGTGTGTCTGTGATCCCAGGCTCCACAGTAAAAGGGGGTTTGTTAAGGGAGATTGTCCGTGACGCCACCCACGGTTGTGGTGATTGTGGACACCACCGCTGCTCTTTATGGGGATCCCGGGAGCGGTGACAGGGAGAAGCTTGGTTGTTATTTCTCCCCTCCGTGGGTAGGGGGGTTGGTTGTCCCGGGGCCCGGTGATGGGGTAAGCAGGGAGCAGGGCGCAGTGCTGCGGTGCGGTGCCCAAGGGCACGGGCGTACTCACAAGAATTTCACACAGAGTCACTGGTAACTAGGAATTGCCGGTGTCCGCAGCCTTCGGTACGGGGGTGTTAGTGTCCCACACACGGTGCAGCAGCTCCTGTTGTTCTTTCCCTACAGCCAAGTGCCTTTCTCTCCACTCTCTTCCTCCTGCTCCTCAGCCGGGAACGGGGAGTCTACTCCCCTGCAGTGATCCGGGTCACCCAGGTACCGGGGGGCCACTACCCTGCCCGGCTACCTCTGGCCCCTTCCTCACTCACAGCCTGTCCCGGCCCTCTCGGAGCACGCTTCACTTTCAGCCTGGGAGCTACAACTCCAGGCTTCTCTTCTGTCTTTCTCTCCAAACACTCTGCTCCAGCCCCTCCCCTCTGCTCTGCTTTTCTCTTACACTGGGGGCTGTGGTTTGTCCTGCTGCACCGGTGTGAGATCAGATTACCAAGGAGGATTAACTCTTTCTGTGACAACCTGGCTTTGCCAGGGCGTCACAGGGCGATAGTTTGACACAGAGGAAGGGTCAAGGGAGGGTTTTTTGAGGATGGGTGTAATGGAGGCATGTTTAAAGAATGAAGTGAATACACCAGTTGTTAGTGATAGGTTGATTATATGGGTTAGGGTTGGGATGATGACTGTGGTGAGATGGGAGTGGATCAAGCGGACAGGTAGTGAGATGTGATCTTGAGAGTAGAGTGGAGAGTTTTGTTTTCTGTCATGGTGGAGAAGCTGGATTTGGAGGAAGAGGGATGAGTAGCTATGATGAGGGGCTGTGGTGATTGTGGACCAAAGCTTGCTCTGATGTTGTCAATCTTCTGCTTGAAGAAAGAGACAAAGTCTTCAGCTGAGATGAGAGGAGAGGGAGGTGGTGCTGGAGGACGGAGGAGAGGAGAGGGAGGTGGTGCTGGAGGACGGAGGAGAGGAGAGGGAGGTGGTGCTGGAGGAGAGGAGAGGGAGGTGGTGCTGGAGGACGGAGGAGAGAGTTGAAAGTGTTGAATAGCTGTTTAGGGTTGTAAGAGAGAGAGGATATGAGAGATGAGAAGTAGGTTTGTTTTGCAGCAGTGAGTGCAGACCAGAAAATGGTGAGAGCCTGTTTGTATGTAATGAAGTGCTCAGTGGAATGAGACCTCTTCCATCTGCGCTCAGCAATTCTGGAAGCCCGTCTCTATTCTTTAGTCTGATGCGTGTTCCAGGGCTACCTGTTGATTGTGCAGGTTTTGGTGTGTGTGAGGGGGGTAACTGATTTAAGAGCTGCAGAGATTGTAGTGTTGTATAAAGTGGCAGCAACATCTGCATCATGTAAAGCAATGTCTGTGAGAGGGAAAAGAGACTGAGAGAGTGAGTGTAAATCAAGGTGTTTGAGATTTCTGCGATGGTGTGAAAGTTTGTTGAGGGGGGGTTGTGTACTTGGAGAAGAGAGGGAGGCATATGTTAGTAGGTTGTGGTCAGACAGGGGGAAAGGCAAGTTAGAGCGGTTAGATAGGGAACAGAGGCGAGTGAAGATGAGGTCCAGCGCATGGCCGTCTTTGTGAGCAGCTGCAGGACCATTGGGTGAGGCCAAAGGAGGAAGTGAGTGTTAGAAGTTTAGAGATAGATGAATGGGAAGTGTCAGTGGGGATGTTGAAGTCACCCATGATGATGGTGGGGATGTCAGTAGAAAGGAAATGTAGTAGCCAGGTGGTGAAATGGTCCAAAGAGGCAGTGGCTGGCCCTGGAGGGCGGTAAATCATAGCCAGTTGGAGGTTGGAGGGGAGTAGATGTGTGGCGCCCTGGACAAGCCAGGACATCACAGGTACTGCAATAACACACCCCACACCTCGGATAGGCACATCAGCCGCACACACAAAATCCTTGTTGCCTCCCTCCAGGGGCTGATGTCCACACCAGGTGGGGTGGAGCCAGGCGGTTGGCCCCACCCACCGAGGAGTTCACAGTCCTGGAGGCGGGAAAGGGAGTGGAGTTAGGACAGAGAAAGTGAAGGAGTGAAGTAGTAAAGGAACAGTCTACCGTGTCTGGGTACGTGGCCCGGGCACAGAAACAGCAAGGTTGGCAGACGGTGGTGACCCTCTGCAGGCGAGGCCGATTGAAGCACAACTGTAAGGACCGGAGACGAGCGGTTGCCCGCCGGTACCGGACCGGGGAGCGAAGAGAGGCCAGCACCATTCGGCAGGGCCTACGGACCCTGACCAGGCTTGGAGTCGCCGTTAAACTGGTCAAATCCATCAGCGACGAGAACCTCCGGGGTTTCCCAGCAATAAAGACCCGACTGAAGGCAACCGCTCAACCGTGAAGGGAAATACAGCTACCGCCACAGCTAGAGTTCCCAGGGCCAGCGCCTGCGGGCAAAAGGGGCTCCTCCGGCAAACATACCGCTGGGGAGCGGGTTACCGGTGGGAAGCCATCGGGGCCGAGAACATAACACCGGTGCAGGGAGAGACAGTTACCGCCAACCTACCGGGAGTGACCGTCGCAGCCGTCTGTGGGACACGTCCATCCAGCCGTTTGTTTTACCAGAGACTCCGTGTGCATTACTGGCTGAGTAAGTACCACCGTGCCGTCTGGCACTGCGCTGCCCCGTGACCCTGCACCTGGCCAAGCCCCGCAATCCATCAAACCGACAACTACTCCGGGCCCCGGGACTACCACAACCCCCCTACCCACGGAGGGGAGGAAAACATCCCAGCTGCTCCCTGTCACCGCTCCCGGGATCCCCGTACAGAGCAGCGGTGGTGCCCCAACCTCACCACACACCGTGGGTGGCGTCACAAACTGACACCCCAAACACCAACAAAACACCCCTTTCACTCACGGGCAAGGAGCGCCGCTCGAGTCCCCGGATCCGGCCCACCGCTCGAGCCACCGAGCAGCAGCAGCAGCAGCATGGTGAGCACAGTGCCCTGCCGCCCGCGACAGATGCGGACAGAGTGCACCTCAAAAGAGGGGAGAGTAACAGAGGGTGGCAGTGTAATTGGGGCAAAAGAGGATTGGTCGGACAGGAGCAAACCAACTCCTCCACCATGCTTGTTACTGGTGCGAGGGGTGTGAGAGAGATGGAGACCACCATAAGAAATTGCAGCAGGAGAGGCTGTGTCAGAGGGGGTGAGCCAGGTTTCTGTGATGCCAAGGAAGGAGAGTTTATTAGTGATGAAAAGATCATGAATGTAGGAAAGTTTATTGCAGAGCGAGTGTTCCATAGAGCTTCTGTTAGTGGGACTGGGGAGCGGGGGCTGGGTGAATGGGTATGAGGTTAGAAGGGTTGCATGCAAAATTTTGTCTTAGATTGTGGATGGCAGTGAGATGTGACGATGGGGATGTGGTGAGGAGGGCCAGGATTAGGAGAGATATCCCCAGCAGTGAGGAGAAGCTGAAAGAGTGTTAGTAGGTGGGAGCAGGAGACTCCATGAGGTGGCTGTGTCTGTCTGGAGACAGAGGGTGTTCTGTGGAGGAAAATATCTGAGAAGGTGAGGTGGGTGTTGATAGGATGGAGTGAGAGATGACCAGTTCCTTACTGGGTGTAGGGATCAGAGGGGTGAGTAGAAAGTGAACTATTATTATTACATTTCCCCTGTAAACCTGCATACTCAGCTTGCCTTCTTTTCCTGAGATATGCCATTGGGAGGTCAACACAGATCAGCCTCTTCTATCTATGTAATATAGCAAGCTTGTGAAATTCTTCACACATAATCTTGGTCTGGCACATATTGATGGACAGTCAACTGGACCCCATATTATTTAGGATGCCAGCGAGACTCACTGAAAAAAGTCTATGGCCAATATATCAACCAAAGTTTGGGGCTTCTCTTGGGTCAAGTAAGAGCATAATTTATGGGCGTTCACCCATAGACGATAGTCAAATGCCAATGAGTCGGTCAATCCCAGGAATCAACTAACCTGCAAGGATGAGTGGGCACCAGGCAGACAACTTACATAAGGTAGGGTGCAATATGGTTAAAATAAATAGCTCTCTTCATGAAGAAGGTAGGCTTTTTCTTATTCATATCCAAGGCATACACCAAGATTGTGAAATACGTTTTTCTTTTATTGTTTCCTCAGCTATTATACTACTTTAAGAAAGTACAAGTGTCTTTCAGTGACAAGAAAGAACTGTACTTTATTGAAAATGGGGATCCACCAGCAATGTATGACATTGTCAACTGGCAGAGACATCCCGATGGTTCAGTGGCCCAAGTGAAAGTTGGAAGTTACGACACTGTGGTTGAATCTAACGATAGTTTTACCATCAATTCAAGTTTAGTCTGGTGGTCACATGGAACTCATGAGGTAAGTAGCCAAAATAGTTATTAACATTTTTAGTGGACATGATTCGTACTGGTATTAGGTGGTTAAAGCAGTTGGTAGTATTGTTCTATAGTTTTTAAGGTCACCTATGCCGGTGGCAATAATGGCATGGATAGGAAGCTTAGAATTTCACAGTAATATCATATTTTGTATTCCATTTAGGTTCCTGTTTCCATCTGTAGTGAGAGCTGCCCTGCTGGATTCAGAAAGGCTCCTCGTAGGGGTGAACCTATTTGCTGCTTTGAGTGTGTTCCTTGCCCTCAAGGAGAGATCTCAAACCAAACAGGTGAGAAGTTAAATTGCTAAATACAGATTATGTCATGAAGACAATCTCACTCCATATGTCTTGTCAGGGTATTGTCACGGACTTTCCTCTGTTGCAGATTTTGGTGACTGGGTCTGAGTCTGAGTCTCACTTGTTCTTGAGGGATTCTACTTATTAAATGATTTCCTCCTCAAAGGACAGGCTTAATGCCAGGTTTCTTTCCAGCAGCTCCTGACTTCTGGTCAGGTATTTCCGGTTCAGACTATACCTAGCGCCTATATGACGTGCCCACACGGGGTCACAAGGGTTACTCGTCACTGGGCCAGTGTCGATTTGGGATGTCACAGCGGCCAGGCCCAGTTCCGTGACCCTGGTGGTGTCAATAATAGGGGGGATGGTGTATGGAGTTTGTCTTCGTGACGCCACCTGTTTTGTGCAGCCCAGTATTAGCCGCTGCTGCGTGAGGTCTTCTCTGGGGCAAATGATAATGCAGCTCAGATGGTACAGCTCTCCACAGGCAGAGCTCAGGCCCCAGGGAGGATGTTGGGAGTAGTAGTCACCGATGGCTCAGGGGCGTGATGATGGGAACCCCGGCAGTGATGGGACGACACAGAGGGTGCAGTTTAAGTTCTTTACTCACTGAGATTATACCGTCTTTGGAGCGCCGTGCTCCGCTGTTATGGGCTCCAGCAGATCCCAGATAGTTTGGAGGTCAAGGCCGGTGCTTACTTCTGTGTGTCCTTTCTGGTGTTCTTCCCTCCACCCCAGGTCCTGGGCCGTAGAAAGGGTCACTGGTGCCTGCTGCACTCCCTGCGAACCCTGGGATCCCCCTTCTTCCTAAGAACCCGGGTCGAGCCTCCAGCTCTGGACCACAGGCCACTTTCTGTTCTGTCACTTCTTTTTGACGTCTCTGCCAGAGTCCGACCTGATGCAGACCCCCACCTGGTGCTAACTGAATAATGTGGGAGATGGCTCCTAACTTTCCCTGCAGGTGCCCTGCCTCACTGGTTGCTCAACTAGTGGGCAAGAGGTCTCATACCCCGTGATGGCGACCCCCAACTCCTACCCTGGCCCAGTCTCAGTGAAAGAGCTCCCATGTTATGTGATGAATGTGTGATGGTGGTTTACCGGTGATGACCTCCTCCATATCCAAGATGAATACTGCAACCCGGGTGAGGCGCAGTACCCTGTGGCGCCTGTAGCTGCAGGGGTGCCACATATAGATACCCTCACCTTTCACCAGAGGGGGCCAGTTATTTTCAATCATTTGGAAGCTGAGTCAGGAGGTGGAAGGAGCTGTTGTCTCTCACTCTCAGTTGTGCTTTTGGCTGCAACGTTAGTTTTTTGCTGCAGCATTTCCCAGGTGTATTTGTTTATTATGTGATAGTTTCCCAGTAGTCTGTTTCCTTCTCCCCTTGTTGTTGTTCTTCTTCCAGAAGTCTGTTGTTTCCACTCGTGCACTTTTAGTGGCTCCTTTGTGTGTGGTTGTCGTGTGAACGAGTAGGTGTTGTTTTTGTTGTTACCCCTGTTTATCTATATTTGTTGATGGGGAGTAGTCTTCTGTTCTTGCCCATTTTCCCTGGGTGTTGGGTTGTAATGGGGGGTTCATAACATCAGTGACAAGGACTGGACATAGGGCCTAGAGCGTTGGCCCAGATCTCCCTACCATTAAGGGTACCTCCGAGTGTTAGTGTTAGGGTCAGCCTTAGGGCCAGTATAGGCATCCCTAGGTCCACCTAAGACATCCATGACAGGTATATGGACATAATCAATGCAAAAAAGTTGGCTTTAATCAGGAAAAATTGTCTAACAACGATGTTGGGAGTCCAACTTGGAGCAATTAGTTGATCACCATGATATTTTCAACATTATAGAAGATGTCTGTAATAACATATGTGTTTACTACTTATAACTTGACTTTATTTTTTTTAGATTCCATAGATTGCTCAAAGTGTCCATGGGATATGTGGCCAAACAACCAAAAGGACAGATGCCTTTTGAAACCCATTGAGTATCTTTCCTATGATGAGCCACTAGGATTCATTTTAGCCTCAACCAGTGTTTCTTCTTCTATGGTCCCAATTTCTATCTTCAGACTTTTCCTGCACTACAAAAATACTCCAATTGTCAGAGCAAATAACTACTCGCTCAGTTGTATTTTGTTGCTTTCTTTGACGTTTTGCTTCCTGAGCTCATTGGCCTTCATTGGTTACACAGAAACAGAAAAGTGTCTTTTGCGTCAGGTCGCATTTGGCATGGTGTTTGCCCTTTGTGTCTCTTGTATCTTAGCTAAAACCATCATGGTAGTCTTTGCATTTATGGCTACCAAACCTGGAAGCAGTCTTAAAAGATGGACAAGTCCTCAAGTGTCCTACATGATCATCGTCTGTTGCTCATTCCTTCAATTAGTCCTGTGTGTTGGTTGGGTATCGACTTCTCCTCCATTTCCACAAATGAACATTGAGAGCAAACCAGGAACTATTGTCATTGAATGTAATGAGAATTCACCCACCGCCTTCTGCAGTATGTTGGGGTATCTTGGTCTCTTGGCGTCCATCAGTTTTCTTGTTGCCTTCTTGGCCAGGAGGCTTCCAGATAGTTTTAACGAGGCCAAGTTTATTACCTTTAGTATGCTGGCCTTCCTCAGTGTTTGGGTGTCTTTTATCCCAGCCTCACTCAGCTCACAGGGAAAGTATACAGTAGCCATGGAAATCTTTGCAATCCAGTCATCAAGTTGGGCTCTTGTGATGTGTATGTTCCTACCAAAATGTTTTATCATTGTGTTCCGACCACATATGAACACCAAAGATAATCTCTTGGGTAAGGACCAAGGTCAAAAATAGATTGAATCACAGATCTACATATTGCAAATTTGGCCTATCTACCACCTCCATCTGGTTTACACCACAGCTTACCCCAATCTTGACAAGACTGGATGATACCCTCAAAATGGTACTCAACTCTTGACAAAGATGGATGTGACATGGTTTCCTTCTTTTCAGTTCCTAACATTTCAATGCATGGAAGATGAAAAATCTTGACAAGATTCATATCACCATACCCATCAGGAAAGCTGATGGAGCCTAATATTGATTTTTTTTTTTTCATGTTAAGCACCTAGTGAATACCCAGGTGTTATCCAAGATTAGAGAAACATGGCTGCTTTTTTCAATGGACAAGCCCATACCTGTCAATTGGTACCATATGAACATGTGAATGGAATTGCTACTCAGTCCGCCTACTTGATAGGGCCATTTTTCATTTTTTTTCCTCCCCTTCTTCCCAGAGCCATAACTTTTTATTTTTGTAACAACATAACTGTATATGAGTGCTTGCTAGGACGAGTGTAGAGGGTGCAGACTGGACAATGGGTTCTGGATTTTGATTTCGAGAAGGAGCTAAAGGAGCAGTGTGGCAGTATCACACACCACCTGTGGACGGGTGCGGAGCTGTTTTTTGGAAGCTAGCAGACAGGGTTTTCTAATCCTATACAACTGTATCATGGAACACACACATGCATTGCATTATCAGAGAAAAAAAGATTACAACAAATATTAAGTAAACCTATCTATATATATATATATATAAATATCTATATATATATAGATAGATAGATAGATAGATAGATATAGATATATACATATCTAATATATAAAGCTGAATGTGTGTGTGTGTGTGTGTGTGTATGTGTGTATGTCCGGGATTGGCATCTGCACCGTCGCAGCTACAGCCACAAAATTTTGCACACTCACACGTCTGGACCCCGAGAGCGTCATAGGCTATGTTTTGAGGGGAAATTTTAACCCCGCGCTTTACAGTTATTCGCCAAAAAACCTGCCTCCATTAAAGCGAATGGAGCTGGGAGCCACAGTGCAGCCAGAACTTCAGAAGAATGCGCAGCCACGCCCTTATATGGAATGTTGTCACAATGCAGTCAGGGAAAGAGACAGACACAGACAGGGTAAGAAACATACATAGACAGGGTAAGAGACAGACACAAAGACAGATACAGGCAAAGAGACTGACAGGAAAAGAGACAGACAGGGAAAGAGACAGACAGGGTAAGACAAAGACAGGTAAAGAGACAGACAAAGAGACAGACACATGGAAAGAGACAGAGGGAAATAGACAGAGAGGGAAAGAGACAGACAGGGAAAGAGACAGACAGGGAAAGTGACAGAGATAGATAGACAAGGAAAGAGATAGATAGATAGATAGATAGATAGAGGGATAGATAGTTAGATAGTTAGATAGATAGAGGGATAGATAGATAGATAGATAGATAGATAGATAGAGAGATAGATAGATAGATAGATAGATAGATAGATAGATAGAGGGATAGATAGATAGATAGATAGATAGATAGATAGACACACAGGGAAAGAGATTGAGACAGACGGAGAAAGACACACAGACAGAGAAAGAGACAGACAGACAAAGAGATAGAGAGAGAGACAGAGATATATACAGAGGGGGAGACCGACATTATAATTACATTTCTATCTATTTGTTTTGTGGTTTGTGTGCAGAATACATTTTTGTTATTACATTCTATTTTGTTAACAGCAGTTATTAACCCGGGCGAAGCCGGGTAGTACAGCTAGTATATATATATATATCTATATTTTCTGACAAATATTCCTAAAACAAAGAAACCAAGGAATCTTTCAACGTTTTACCACTGTGATACATACGACCCATGCCCAAGGCTATTGCATGGGTCACATGATGAAAATTTCTCCTCCTTGAGGTATTGTTTTATATCATTTATATGTTAAACCAGTTGGAAAACATCGTCCATAGTCAATGAGTTAAGACTAGAAATGTTTTAAATATGCCATATCATGAAGGCTAAAATTATTCATGTCCTGAGCAAAATAAAGCATTTTATCCACAGTTGAATTTTTGATTGTGTTAGGGGAGCACGGTGGTAGCACTGTTACTTCGCAGCTCTATGGTCCTAGGTCCAAATCCCACCAAGGATAACATCCGCAAGGAGTTAGTATGTTTTCCCATGTTTGCGTGTGTTTCCTCCCAGCCTCCAATTACTGATAGGGAGTTTAGATTGTGAGCCCCAATGGAGACAGTGATGATCAATAAATAAACACGTGCACTCAGCTTTTGTGGTCGACCATGGTGAGGCCTGTTCTGAGTGGATCCTGTCTTGTTATACCCATGTATGGTCTTGGCCACTGTGCTGCAGCTCATTTTTTGGGTGTTGGCAATCCCTCTATAACCTTGGCCTACTTTATGTAGAGAACAATTCTTTTTTCAGTCTATCACAAAAGTGAGTACACACCTCACATTCTTGCAGATATTTTATTAGTTACATCTTTTCATGTGACAGCACCGAAGAACTGACCCTGTGATACAATGTACAGTGTCAGTGTGCAGCTTTTATAACTGTAAATTTGGTGCCCTCTAAATAACTCAACACACGGCCATTAATGTCTAAACCACTGGCAACAAAAGTGAGTACACCCCTAAGTGAAAATAGCTAAATGGTGCCCAATTCGCCATTTTCCTTCTCGACTCATTAATGTTACAAGGTCTCGGGTGTGAATGGAGATCAGGGGTGTTACATTCGATGTTATCGCTCACACACTCTCTCATACTGGTCACTGGAAGAGCAACATGGCTCCTCATGGCAAAGAATTCTCTGAGGAGAAGAATTTTCCATTACAGAAAGTTGGCCAAGGTTATAGGGGGATTGCCAACACCCAAAAACTGAGCTGCAGCACGGTGGCCAAGACCATACATGGGTATAACAGACAGGCTCTACTCAGAACAGGCCTTACCATGGTCGACCACCGAACCTGAGTGCACGTGCTCATCAGCGTCATATCCGGAGATCATCTTTTCAAAATAGACTTATGAATGCTGCCAGCATTGCTGAAGAGTTACAGGGTGAGGGTTCCGCCTGGTAGTGCTCAGACCATACACTGCACACTGCAGAGGTGAAAAGGGTAGGGGTCCACCTGTCAGTGCTTAGACCATACACTGCACACTCCAGAGGTGACAGGGATGGGGGCTCACCTGTCAGTGCTCATGCCATACGCCGCACACTGCAGAGGACACAAAGGTTCTCCCCTGTCAGTACTCAGTCCATACGCCATACACTGCAGAGGTTACATGGGTGGAAGATCTGCCTGTCAGTGCTCAGACCATATGCCGCACTCTGCAGCACATTGCTCTTCATGGCTGTCATCTCAGAAGGAAACCTCTTCTAAAGATGATGCATGAGAAAGCCCACAAACAGTATGCTGAAGACAAGCAGACGACTAAAAACATGGATTACTGGAATCATACCATGTCCCGTGGTCTGATGAGACCAAGAAACTTTTTTGGTTTAGATGGTGTCAAGTGTGTGTGTTGTGGCAACCAGGTGAGGAGCACAAAGACAAGTGCATCCTGCCTACAGTCAGGCATGGTGGTGGAGTGTCATGGTTTGGGGCTACATGAGTGCTGCTGGCTGTGGGAGCCACAGATCATTGGGGGAACCATGAATGCCAACATTTCCTGTGACGTACTAAAACAGACCATGATCCCCTTTCTTCATATTCTAATATGATAAAAATCCCAAACACCTTCAAGAAGACCACTGCCTTGCGAAAGAAACTGAGAGTAAAGTTGCTGAACTGGCCAAGCGTTTGCAGACTTAAACCCTATTGAGCATCTGTTGGGCCTCCTAAACAGAAGGTGGAGGAGCGCAAGGTCTGTAACATCCACCAGCTCCGTAATGTTGTCATGGAGGAAGGAAGAAGATTCAGCGGCTCCTGTGAAGCTCTAGTGACCTCCATGCTGAAAAGAGTTAAGGCAGAGCTTGAATATAATGGTGGTCACACAAAATATTCACATTTTAGGCACAATATGGCCCTTTTTACTTAGGGGTGTGCTCCCCTTTTGTTCCCAGCAGTTTAATAGTTGTGTGTGGAATTATTTAGAGGGCACCAAATGTACACTGTAATACAAGCTGCGCACTGACACTGCACATTGTATCAAAGGGGCAGATCTTCAGTTTTGTCCCATGAAATGATATAATAAAAAAAAAATACAAAAATGTGAGGGGTGTACTCACGTTTGTAATATACTGTAAGTGAATTAAATAAATAAAAGCAGGGTAAGACTGAATAACCAAAAGTCACTGAGTTTAACATCCATGTTGTTACCTGTCCCCTCTGTTTCTGCTACTTATTGAAAAGTCCTCCGAGTAACCGCTGGCTGGTGTTGCAAACTGGCAGGAAGGAAGGTCAGGTATCTGGGTCAGAAATTAGGAGGTACAGGTAGGGACAACATTTTCAGGCAGCTAAGACAATGGTTAGTAAGCGAGCCGGAGTCAGAATCAGTAATATTCACTAGAAACACAAGAGCCAAGAAAAGGGAGTGCACCAAAGCTAGTAAAAAGAGAACTGGTTGAGGATAGTAGAACTTCACGATCTTAAAGTATACCTGTCATGTCCCCAAAATCTTTTAACCCCCTATCTGCAGGTTACTAGCATGCGAAAACTATTTGAGTGCAGCACTGAAATCCTAGCTATTTAGAAGAAGTGATGTTTAGTCCTCCCGTCAGCCTCTGGCGTCCAGTACTAGAGGTGTGCCGCCACGGCTTCAGGCACTGCACACTGCACCTGTGCCGCCCCCGTGCCAGCAGCTGTCGCTGCTCGGGTCCGGACCTTCAGGGGTGGTGGCTCGAGGGTCCCCGGACCCGGGGGTCTCGCGGACACGCCGAATAAAATGGGGGGGACGTAGGTGTGCGGGCTAGGCTGTAATAAGTTTGTGACACCACCCACGGTGTGGGGTGAGGTGGGACACCACCGTTGCTGTTACGGGGCACCCGGGGGAGATGTTGTGCAGTAAGTTGTTAACCCCTCCGTGGGCAGGGATGGTGGCCCCGGGACCCAGTGGATCTGGTGCAGGGAGTGGCGGTCGCAGGGGGATGTTGGTGTACTCACTCTGAAGGAAACACACAAGTCTCTGGTAAACCAAGATGGTGGTGGCCGGTGCCGCGGCCGGTTGCGTTCGGGATCCCCCACCCGGCTGGAGGTCTCTATCCTTTTCTTGCACCTTTTTGTGTTCAATGGACTTCCCCCGTATGAAACTCGGGAGTCTGCTCCCGGCTGGATGTGGCCTAAGGAGCCATGCTCGCAGACGCTGGCCCGTGGGATCTCTGGGCCTTGCCGGTGACCTCTTATCCCTATTCGGTGGGCTGTTGTTTTCTATGAGAGACTTTGAATGGGACAGGACCTCTAGTCCTGGCTTCAATCAGTTAATTAACCAGTTCCAGTAGGTTCTGGTTCCTGGCTTCAGGGTCCGAGTACCCCCCTTTGTGCTATGGTTTCCGGGTCGGCTCCCCGTGTCGGTACCGGCGGGCTCCTACCCTGGACCGGTCCACCTCGGTTCCACCGAGCCGTCTTCCCATCTCCTGTCGACGGAGACCACCATCTGCCTCCTAGCCAAGGCACCAGGGCTCCTACCCTGGTACCTGTCAGTTTGCTTCAGGCCTGACACACAGGCTTGATCTCCACACTCCTCCGTCCTTGAACTCTAAAACTGAACTGACTACTTTTCCCGCCCCGGGCTGTCTGGACCCCTGGGTGGGTGTGTTCCAACTGCCTGGTCATGCCCACTGGTGTGTCTATCTTTCCCTAAGGGGGGTGACAAGGGTTTAATGGTCGGCTGTGTGCTTCCTAGTGAGGGAAGGTGTTATGCAGGGGCCTATTTGTGACTGCCTGGTTTTGCCAGGGCGTCACACACCGACACATATTTCACACCAATGTTGCCAGTGAGACAGTTTGTGCTTTCCCTCTGCTAAAGGAATATCTTTCCTTTGACCCGATATTTTGGTCCAGACTGGAGTGGAGGTAGATGCTTTAGAGGATAGAGGCACGCTTTTGGAAGGTCCACCGTCTGTCACTCAACACCTGTGCGCTTTCTTTTCATGAAAGGTTTCTTCTATAAAGAGGAATTATGATGTCTGCAATCATGAATTGGTGGCAATCAACTGGGACATAGAGGAATTCGGCAAATATAAGGTCACTTTTATCATAGACCACAAGAATATGATGCATCTAGAATTGTCTAAAAGATTATAGCACAAGCACACTAGATGGGCTTTATTATTCTTCAGAGTTGATTTTGTGGTGAGTCAGACCTAACATTCATGTTGATGCTCTTGTTGCATTCTCAAATCATGGACACTGAACAATTCCTTTTTCTTGCTCACAAAAACTTTGTGACTCAAGTTTCTTTGTGTCTGGTAGAAGAAATCTCAAAATTTAGTGTGCCGCCCCCGCAGTGGTCGTTCCGCTCGGATCCGGGGTTGCTGTGGCTTCAGGGTCTCTTGACCCGGGGGTTTGCGGCCACTAAAATGTAAAGAGGACTATTTACAGGGAATAAATGTTCGTGACACCACCCGTGGTTCGCGGTAAGGGGAGTATCGCCGCTGCCAATGGGAGTACCCGGGGAAGATGGATCGGGGCAGCCAGATGACGCTCCCTCCATGGGTAGGGGAAGGCCCCGGGACTCTGGATAAGTTGGAGGTGCATGGATGTGAGATGCAGGCAGCGCGACAGTCAGGACACAGGGGGGTTGCTTACAGCGTACTCACTCAGGCCGTGTGGGTGTTGATGCAACCATCAAACAGACTTTGACACATAAGTAAACCAAGTCACTGAGTGCCGCTGCCTCTCGGGGGGAGCTGCTCGTCCAGGAATCCGCTTCCTTGATGTTGCTGGTGGTCCTGACCTGCCTCCTTGCACTTACTTGTAAATCTTCTGAGTGACCCCTTGGCTTGAAGCTTTCGGGGTCCCGCTCCCTATGCTCGGGTAGGGGAGCTGTATTCTCAATGGCTGACACTTGGGATTTCAGTGGGCCGCATGGGTTGGAAAGCCCTATCCCCTTCTTTGTGTTGGTGCCTTCAATCTCTGAGCTCTTGGGGACAGTTCATAAAGAGACTATCCTCCACAGGTTAATTATCAGGTTGTGTGAAGCTACTCCCTGATCTAGGGGCCAGAACCCTGCTGTGCTCGGTACCAGTCCGGTTACTAGATAATCCGATGCTGACCATTCTCCAAAACTAAGTCTGGCTCCTATCTCCAATACCCTGCGACCAGGTCTCCGACTCCTCCAGTCCCAGACCACCGTCTACGACCTAGCCAATGTCTCCCAGGGAGCTCCAGCTCCCCTCACTCTCTGAAGGCTACCATTTAACTCCTCTCCTAGCTCTCCAGGAGCTGCCACTTCAGCTCCTCTCTCACTGAAAGCTGACACTAAACTGACCTAAGTCCCTCCCACCAGTCTTTCTGACCCCTAGGCGGGTGGTCCTATTCCAGCTAAACCACCCACTGGTGTGCCTGACAGGGTGTGGTGTGAGGTGTGACTAGGATTTGAGTGCTGATAGAAGCAACACCAAAGGTTTGGATCCCAGAACCATGGAGGGTGGGTTCTGCATCATAAGAAAAAGGAGTGCCGTTCCGTGTGACACCCTGACTAGTGCAGGGGCGTCACATTAGCCTCTGACTATAATCCTTCCCAAAAACCTCACGTTTATCCCCAGTTTCATCTGCAAGTTCTCCAGGAGTCTCATGATTCTGTTCCTGTAGTTCATCCTGGAATTAATACTACCATCCAACAGGAATCCAGTAATTTTTGGTGGCAAACCATTATTCAGGATTGTAGGGAATCAATATTTTTTTGTAAATTCTGTGCCAGAGATAAAATGCACCAAACCTTTCTAGTTGCTTACTAACTCTAAAATGTCTTTGGATCAACCTGTCCATGGACTTCATTACTGACCTGCCATCCTCCGTAGGGAAAAATGTTATTTGAATATTTGAGGACAGATTTAGCAAACATTGTTATTTTAGCCCTAACTCCCAAACCTAAAGTTTAAACATATTGTGCCTCTACTTGAGATACTGGAAAATGTTGTGTCCATTTGAGATTGTCTCCAAATCCTGGAGGTCATCCTGAAAAAACATCAACTATTTCGATTTTCTTCTGCTTATCACCCGAAACCAATGGTCAGATTGAACATGCCAAACAAACACTTGGACTCTTTGGTATCATGGTAAGCGCTTTGGTATCTTTGGTAAACTCTTTGGTATCATGGTCTTTAATCATCAGTCTGAGTGAAACACCTTTCTTTACCTGGGTTTGCCCTAATATCAGTACTAAGAGTCCATTAGAACCACTTTGTTCTTCTACAATTTCATATGTTTATTTTGCTTTTATTTTGGCCTCCAAATTCGATAGTTCAGATGTAAATCATAAACACGTTGAAACTTATCTATTCTGAGGTCAAAGAAAATCTGAGAAAGGCAAAGGGTAGACAAGCCTCTTCCGTTTATTTAAGATGGATGAATGGGCCAAGTGTTGGTATTTGGTACAAGCTAGGTGTTAAGCTAGGACCTAAATTCCTTGGTCCATATACAGTTGTGCTCAAAAGTTTATATACCCCGGCAGATTTTTTGCTTTCTTGGCCCTTTTTCACAGAATACGTTTGATAACATACATTTTTTTTCCACTCATGGTTAGTGGTTGGGTGAAGCCATTTATTGTCAAACTACTGTGTTTTCTTTTTTTAAATCATAATGATAACCAAAAAAAAAAGTTCACACACCCCAGTTCTTAATACCGTGTATTGCCCCCTCTAACATCAATGACAGCTTGAAGTCTTTTGTGGTAGTTGTGGATGAGGCTCTTTATTTTCTCAGATGGTAAAACTGCCCATTCTTCTTGGCGGCAAAAAACCTCTGATTCCTGTAAATTCCTGCGCTTTCTTGCATGAACTGCGCGCTTGAGTTCTCCCCAGAGTGGCTAAATGATATTGAGATCAGGAGACTGAGATGGTCACTCCAGAACCTTCACTTTGTTCAACTGTAGCCAATGACAAGTCCCATTGGCCTTGTGTTTTGGATCGTTGTCATGTTGGAGCGACAATGTATGTCTCAAGCGCAGCTTCCGGCCTCATGAGTGCAAATTTTCCTCCAGTATTTTCTGATTATGTGCTGCATTTATCTTTCCTTCAACTTTGAAGTTGAAGTTTCCTGTGCCTTTGTAGCTCACACAGCCAGAGCAGCCAGAAGTGTGGGGGCAAGGGAGTCTGACCACTCCGATACCTGATATTTCCAGTCCTGATTTTACAGACTGTCAGGGTCTCATTTTGAAGCAACTAAAATCTATGAGAGGTAGTCTATTTATGGAGATGGGAAAAGACCTGTATGTGCTGGTCATTAATTTTCTGAGGCTGAAAAAGAAAGGCCGTGCATTCATTCAAACGAGAGAGGCCGTTGTATGGATTATCTTGGTTATTTCTTCCTTTGACCCGGAGAAAGGCTGTACACTGTGTGCAGAATTATTAGGCAAATACGTATTTTGATCACATGCTAATTTTTATACATGTTGTCCTACTCCAAGCTGTATAGGCTTTAGAGCCAACTACCAATTAAGTAAATCAGGTGATGTGCATCTCTGTAATGAGGAGGGGTGCGGTGTAATGACATCAACACCCTATATAAAGTGTGCTTAATTATTAGACAACTTTCTCTCCTTTGGCAAAATGGGTCAGAAGAGAGATTTGACGGGCTCTGAAAAGTCCAAAATTGTGCGATGTCTTGCAGAGGGATGCAGCAGTCTTGAAATTGAAGCGTGATCACCAAACAATCAAGTGTTTCATGGCAAATAGCCAACAGGGTCGCAAGAAGCGTGTTGGGCAAAAAAGGCGCAAAATAACTGCCCATGAATTGAGGAAAATCAAGTGTGAAGATGCCATTTGCCACCAGTTTGGCCATATTTCAGAGCTGCAACGTTACTGGAGCATCAAAAAGCACAAGGTGTACCATACTCAGGTACATGGCCAAGGTAAGGAAGGCTGAAAAAACACCACCTCTGAACGAGAAACATAAGATAAAACGTCAAGACTGGGCCAAGAAATATCTTAAGACTGATTTTTCACAGGTTTTATGGACTGATGAGATGAGAGTGACTCTTGATGGGCCAGATGGATGGGCCAGAGGCTGGATCAGTAAAGGGCAGAGAGCTCCACTCCGACTCAGACGTCAGCAAGGTGGGGGTGGGCACTGGTATGGGCTGGGATCATCAAAGATGAATTTGTGGGACCTTTTCAGGTTGAGGGTGGAGTGAAGCTCAACTCCCAGACCTACTGCCAGCTTCTGGAAGACAACTTCTTCAAGCAGTGGTACAAGAATAAGTCAGTATCGTTCAAGAAAAACATGATTTTCATGCAGGACAATGCTCCATCACATGCATCCAACTACTCCACAGCGTGGCTGGCCAGTAAAGGTCCAAAAGATGAAAATATAATGACTTGGCCCCCTTGTTCACCTGATCTGAACCCCATAGAGAACCTGTGGTCCCTCATAAAATGTGAGATCTACAGGGAGGGAAAACAGTCCACCTCTGGGAACAGTGTCTGGAGGCTGTGGTGGCTGCTGCATGCAATGCTGATCATAAACAGATCAAGCAATGACAGAATCTATGGATATATATAAGCGAATATGTCTGGCTCACAATAGAGGTGTAGGTGCCCAGAAAAAATAGTAAATGATCAATATAGTAATAATTCTGGCACACAAAAAAATTGAAAGTTTATGAAACAACTCTTTGAATGCAAATGTCGTTTATTCATGCAGTAGGTTGATGATAATACATCCGACGTTTCGACCGTTAAAAATGGTCTTTATCAAGGATTGATTTATCTACAGGCATAAGAAATATATACAGAAAAAAAGAATAAAGAAATTAATACAGGATATTACATCAATTGATGTGATTACATACATTACATACATCATGCACATAATCATGTGCTGCACACAATAAACTCAAGGATATATGAACAGGGGTTATATGGAATGTACAAAAAACCTATTCAATATGGAACAAAGTGTGATGATAACAACATGAGTACAGCAAGCACCCACCTATATCAACACTGCGATGGTACACATGTAATGATAGCTGGTCAATATCGGTGAGTATCATGGGATCAGACACTGTGATCCTGGATATAAATAGCAAAATAAAAGAAAAACACGTAAAGCAGTCATCAAGGAACAATAATCATGTATTGATCCAGGTAGTGTGCTTCTCTCAGTCGATACTTCCTTATGCTCACTGTATATACCTTGATTGTAATATTATCATTGCTTTCCATTTAGTCATAACCCTTGACACGTGTCAACCCAAGTCTGGTTGGTTTCCTTATCCCTTTCAGTATCTATAGACAGACACGTGAGGTACACATGCTTTTTGTGAATCTTTTTGATGATACGTCATGCAATACATGATTATTGTTCCTTGATGACTGCTTTACGTGTTTTTCTTTTATTTTGCTATTTATATCCAGGATCACAGTGTCTGATCCCATGATACTCACCGATATTGACCAGCTATCATTACATGTGTACCATCGCAGTGTTGATATAGGTGGGTGCTTGCTGTACTCATGTTGTTATCATCACACTTTGTTCCATATTGAATAGGTTTTTTGTACATTCCATATAACCCCTGTTCATATATCCTTGAGTTTATTGTGTGCAGCACATGATTATGTGCATGATGTATGTAATGTATGTAATCACATCAATTGATGTAATATCCTGTATTAATTTCTTTATTCTTTTTTTCTGTATATATTTCTTATGCCTGTAGATAAATCAATCCTTGATAAAGACCATTTTTAACGGTCGAAACGTCGGATGTATTATCATCAACCTACTGCATGAATAAATGACATTTGCATTCAAAGAGTTGTTTCATAAACTTTCAATTTTTTTGTGTGCCAGAATTATTACTATATTGAGAATCTATGGATAGTCAGCTGCTGAGTGTCATCAGAAAGAAAGGGGGCTATATTGGTCACTAATTTTTTGGTGGGGAGGTTTGCATGTCAGAAATGTCTATTTCTAAATTTTGTGCAGTTATATTGGTTTACCTGGTGACAATAAACAAGTGAGATGGGAATAGATTTGGTTTTTATTAAGTTGCCTAATAATTCTGCACAGTAATAGTTACCGGCACAAACAGATCCTCCTAAGATACCAAATCTAAAAAACCCCCTCCAACTGCCAAAAATATTAAGCTTTGATATTTATGAGTCTTTTGGGTTGATTGAGAACATAGTTGTTGATCAATAATAAAAAACATCCTCTAAAATACAACTTGCCTAATAATTCTGCACACAGTGCATTTGTGTTTGTGGACTAAAGCCCCCAACAGTTGATGTGAAGTTTGCCAAAACAAATGATGGAGATAAACCAGATATTTACCAATGCTGAGTAGCTGGCGGTTGGACAACCCACAACTCTTCTCTTAATGCAGTTTCATCTAAATCAAAAATGTGTCAATGACTCCAACTTTCTTTTGGGTAGATCTTGCCTATCCCCTCTTAGTTGGGCATAATTTTAATTTTATTTTTCAGCCACACAGCTGCATTATCAGTACGCTGTAGATTTTATTAATATAAGATAATGACTAGCCATTTGGGATATTTAATTGGCATTGAGATAACATCCGGCTTTGCATTTGCAGAAAGTTACACATAACAACCCTCTAGCCCCTCAGGGCCAATTATTTTATACCTATATAAGCCCTACTCTGACTGATCCTCTCACTACGTGTTACACAGGTGTTGTGTGTGTGTTGTGTGTGTGTGTCGCCCTTGGCAAGCCAGGGGACACAGATAACAACACCACTACACCCCACACTCCAGGTAGGCACACCTGCTAACCAAAAATCCTTGTTGCCTTCCTCCAGAGGTTGGTGATGCACACCAGGGGGTGGGCCAGGCGGTTGGCTCCGCCCACCAAGGAGCTCACAACACTGGAGGCAGGAAGTAACCAGGCAGTTAGAGTCCAGTCAGGGACATGAACGAGTGAACAGCAGATAGCTCAGGGGAGAGCTTGAGTGAGGAGTAGCCCAGGCAGGGGCTAGAGTAAACAACCAGAAGTGAAAGTGGAAAAGGAGGAAAGCAAGAAGTGGAGACAGCGCAGAGAGTGTGCAAAGCCTGAGAGCCCAGCTGTGTGTAGGGCTAGAACAGCAAGGTCAGCGACGGCGGTGACTGTCCAGAGTGGGACAGTTCGGAAGTTCCTGGAAGGACCCCGTTGGCTGTGTGCCCGGTGGTCTGGAGCAGTGTTCCGAAGGACAGTCAGCACCAGGGCAGGGGCCTCTCGGACCCCGGCAAGGCTAGGAGTCGCCCAATTTGCCGAATCCGTCAGTGACGGGGACGCAGATCCCCCAACAACAAAGTCCCGATTGACGGCAACAGCCCGACCATTAACGGGGAGACACCGCCACCGCCAAGGCACCAGTTTCCCCAGGGCCAGCGCCTGCGGGCAAAGTGTAGAGCTCCTCCGGCCCAGATTGCAGTCGGGGAGCGGGTAACCGGAGGGAATCCACCGATACCACCAGACCACACAGGTGCAAGGAAGAGAGAAGTCACCGTCACCTACCGGGAGTGCAGGTGCAGCCGTCTGTGGGACCGTCCTACCAGCCGTTGGTTTACCGTACAAACTGTGTCCGTGTCAGGCTGAGTGAGTACCATAGTGCCGCAAGGCACAGCGCTGCCCCCGCGCCCCTGCGCCCTCCAGGCCCTACACTTTACATCTCTCCACCGGGCCCCGGGATCACCAACCCCTACCCACGGAGGGGCAACACAACACCTGGCTGCTCCCATCACCATCCCCGGGACACCCACACCGAGCAGCGGTGGTGCAATCACCACAACCGTGGGTGGCGTCACGAACTATAACCCCAACAAACAACCCCCCTTTCACTCACGGGCGAGGAGTGCCGCTCGAGGCACCCCGGGATCCGGCCCGCAGCTCGAGCCACCAGGAGCAACTGCCGGACCCGAGCAGAAGGGGTGAGCGCGGTGTGCTGACACCCTCCTCCCCGCCCGCGACAACTTGGCGTCACGAACAGGATCTTACCGCTCTGCCGTCAGGTAGAGGTGCGCCTTGTTACCGCCGGAGGCATCCGGCAGAAAAATTTCAGAAGCCGCCATCTTTGGCGCGAAAAGTTCCCGCTCGAGCGTCTTCTCGAGCAGTAGAAGCGCGAAGGCCAAAACCCCGCCCCGAGAGAGGAGGGGCCGGAAAGAGCTAAGGGGGACGGAAACAAGATGTCTGCGCCCGACGGAGCCGCTGGAGGAGCGGTGGTCGCAGCCGCAGCGGCACCCGCGGATGGGAATGGGCCTGCCCAGGTCCCGGCCGTACTGGCGGGAGGTGCCGCGGCCCCCGCGCTTGCTCAGGTCATGCCGTTTTCCTTGCCCTATGCGCCCGGAGCTGCCTGGCTACCGCAGTATGACGGGAAACCGGATGCCCTACAGGCCTTCCGGAAAAAGCTTAACCCGTTGCTAGAGCTGTACCCCCTGACTGATAAGCAACGTGCAGCGATAGTGCTAGGCCAGTTAACCGGTGCGGCGGAGCAGGAAGCGGAGACCTGGGCCGAGGGGGACCGGCTCTCTGTAGCCACCATCTTCGAGAAGCTACAGGCTGCCTTCGAGACCCGGACAGAAGCTGAGCTGAGGATGCAGTTTTACCAGTGCCGGCAACGAGCTGGGGATAGCATTCGGGACTATGCTCTACGTCTGCAGACCGCCCTCCGCACGCTGAAGCGGGTGAACTCTATTAATGAGGCGGATAGCAACAAGATGTTGGTGGAGCAATTTGCGCAGGGGATGAGGTCCCCTGAGGATCGTAAACAACTCCGGCTGTGGGCCCTGGAACACCCTGATGTGGACTTTGCTGTGTTAAAGGAGCGGGCTATCAAAGCACTACAGCCCCCAGCTGCTGAAATTCTGGAACCCGTCCCGTGGCCCGTCGAGACAGCTCCCGTTGTGGCGGCTCCAGCCAAACCAACCTCCTTACTACCTGCAGCCTCAAGCAGCACAGTGGAAGAACTGGCAGCCCAGGTCCGTCGCCTGGACGGAGACCTTGCCAAAATCCTTGCTGCACTACAACCCCTGACCAGATCTCAGCCCCAAGCGCAGATACAGCTTGCTGACAGTCCCAAAGATGTTCCCTGGATGCAGCGGAGAAGCGCTAACAACCCGCGGAGCAGACCTCCAATTTGCTACAAGTGCCGTAAGCCGGGCCATGTTTACCGACAGTGCCCGTTAAACGAGCAACCCCTGGGGCCCCGGGCCAATCCTCAGGAGTAGAACACCGTGGCCCCCCGGACTGGCGAGACCGATATGTCGGGGCCCACCCTATCATCCCTGTGGCTGTGGACGGCATACCCGTGATGGCTCTCCTGGACACTGGATCACAGGTAACTACCATACCGTATACCTTGTACCAGCAGTATTGGGCCACAGACGAGCTGGCGCCTCCAGACCCTAGTATAAATTTGATTGCCGCTAATGGACTTCCATTGACCCAGGTGGGGTATAAAGAAGTGGCTATGACAGTGGGGCAAGCTGAACTGCAACATCAGGGCATGATTGTGATCATGAATGAACCCAGTGATCATAACCCGAAAATAGTGCTGGGAACCAATGTGATGGAACACTGCATGACTGATGTGTTGAACCTTTTGCAACGGCTAGCCGCCACGGCGGCGGGGAGCCGGCAGAGGGCTGTGCAGCGTGAGATCCGCGCCCTGATGTACCGCCAGCATGTAAGCTCAACCGGAGGGGAGATTGGTGGAGTGCGAGTGATGGATGTTGCTCCATTGACTGTGCCCCCTAGGAGTGAGATGATGATCTGGTGTAGGGCAGCAGTAGGGCCTCAGGGGCGTGACTACCCTGCGATGATGGAGCCCATGCCTTCCGAGCACTGGCCCACTGTAGTGGCCGCCCGAGGGGTGGTAGATGTGAAGAAAGGGAGAGTGCCTGTGAGAGTGTTGAACTGTGGGGAGGAGGAAGTCAGGCTCCCCCGGTATGCCACCATTGCCAAACTGCTCACCCTGGACCCTCACACTATCCAGGAAGCCCGTCCATCCACACTCCCACCTACCACCAGCACTTCCCCACCCCAGGGGGACACCAAGGAGTGGCACCAACAGCTACATGTGGGCACTGATGATACCCCTACACATCACAGGGCAGGGGTACACAGGGTAGTGCAGGAATACGAACAGGTTTTCAGTAAGCACCCCCTAGACTTTGGGCAGATCAAGGGGGTCCAACACCACATTCCCACGGGTGAACATCCCCCTATCAAAGAGAGGTATAGACCTATTCCCCCTGCACATTATCAGTGTGCCAAGGATATGTTGAAGAATATGAAGGAGGCAGGGGTTATTCGGGACAGTTGTAGTCCCTGGGCCGCTCCGTTGGTACTGGTCAAGAAGAGGGATGGTACCATGCGGATGTGTGTGGACTACCGGAAGATCAACCAGATAACCCATAAAGATGCCTATCCATTGCCTCGTATTGAAGAATCTTTGGCTGCACTGAGAACTGCAAACTACTTCTCGACCCTTGACCTCACCAGCGGATACTGGCAAGTGGCCGTGGCCCCCGA
The DNA here is from genome assembly GCF_048569485.1 of Anomaloglossus baeobatrachus. NCBI lineage: Eukaryota > Metazoa > Chordata > Amphibia > Anura > Aromobatidae > Anomaloglossus > Anomaloglossus baeobatrachus. The sequence goes on from NC_134356.1 coordinate 681,741,124, forward strand.
GGACCGAGAGAAGACCGCCTTCACCACCCCGATGGGGCTCTGCGAATTCAATAGCATGCCGTTTGGGCTGTGCAATGCCCCCGGGACCTTCCAACGGTTGATGGAGTGCTGTTTGGGACATTTAAACTTCGAGACCGTCCTGCTGTATTTGGATGATGTGATTGTTTATTCCCAGACGTATGAAGCCCATCTGGAGCACCTGGCCGAGGTGTTCGCGTCCCTTGCCAAGTTCGGGATGAAGTTGAAGCCCTCGAAGTGCCATCTGCTGAAACCCAGGGTGCAGTATCTAGGACATGTGGTGAGTGCGGATGGTGTCGCCCCCGACCCTGAGAAGATCACTGCCATCCAGAGCTGGCCGAGACCAACCACAGTGAGGGAAGTACGGCAGTTCCTGGGTCTGGTAGGGTACTATCGGCGTTTTATAAAGGGGTACACGAAGATGGCTGCCCCCATGCAAGATCTCCTCGTGGGACAGACCAAAGGTGGTAGACCCATTGGAGCCCCACTGTTGTGGGAGGACCAGCACGAGGAGTCCTTTGGCCAGTTGAAGGCGGCCTTGACCGGAGAGGAGGTCTTGGCGTACCCTGACTATGGGCGCCCGTTCATTCTCCACACGGACGCCAGTAACGTGGGGCTAGGAGCGGTCTTGTCCCAGGTCCAGGATGGAAAGGAGAAGGTGATTGCCTACGCCAGCCGAAAACTCCGGCCGACCGAAAGGAACCCTGAGAACTATAGCTCCTTCAAACTCGAGCTATTGGCGTTGGTGTGGGCTATCACAGAGCGGTTCCGCCACTACCTGGCGGCAGCAAAATTCACCGCGTTTACGGACAACAATCCGTTAACTCACCTGAATACGGCCAAGTTGGGCGCGCTGGAGCAGCGGTGGGTAGCACGGTTAGCCAACTATGATTTCACCATAAAGTACCGAGCTGGTCGTGTCAACATCAATGCAGATGCACTCTCCTGGATGCCCCATTTGTCAGAAGAGGGGTGTGAGGACGACGACCTCGAGGAGATTGAGTTGCCTGCGTTTCACCAGCCGCCTACTGAGAGGGTACAGGTATGTCAGCAAAGGGTGGATCTGGACCCGCGGCCCAGTCAAGAGTGGCAGGACGCCCAGGACCAAGCGCCGGCTGTCCGCCTTGTCAAGACTCTGGTGGAACAAGGCGCCATGGGAATGGACCCCAGCGCTCCAGCCGAAGCCCAACGCTTGTGGAAAGAACGGAAACGGCTTTACCTACACCAAGGGAGGCTGTACCGTGAGCTGATCAACCCGAAGACCCATGAGAAAATATGCCAGTTAATCGTTCCTCAGGCTGATGTCGCTACTGTACTGCGGGCATACCATGATGGTGCTGGCCACTTCGGGTGGAAGAAGCTGGAGATGCTGTTGAGGGAGCGGTTCTATTGGAGTGGGATGCGTGGATCGGTGGAAGCCTGGTGCCGAGAGTGCGGTCCTTGTACGCTGAGGAGAAAGGACGAGACTAGCCAGAGGGCACCGCTACATCCCATCGTCACCCATCAGCCGCTGGAACTGGTCGCCCTAGACCATGTTAAGCTCACCCCAAGCCGAAGTGGGTACACCTACGCATTGACCATGGTAGACCACTACTCAAGATTTATGGTGGTAGTCCCCGTCAAGGACCTGACTGGTCGAACTGCTGCTCGTGCGTTCCAGGCTTATTTCTGCCGACCTCATGGGTACCCCGAGAAGGTGCTGACTGACCAAGGCCCGGCTTTTGAAGCAGAGGTGTTTCACGAATTCTGCCAGTTGTACGGCTGCAAGAAGATCCGGACCACTCCGTACCACGCCCAAACCAACGGCATGTGCGAGAAAATGAATCACCTGGTCCTGGGGCTCCTCAAGACGCTACCGCTGGAAGAACGGAACATGTGGCCGGAAAAGTTACCCGACTTGGTCGACATGTACAATAATATCCCAACCAGCTCGACGAAGTGCACCCCAGCGTATCTGATGAGGGCCCGGCCTGGCCGCCTGCCGGTGGATCTGGAGATGGGGTTGGAGGCTCCGGAAGCACTCCCTTCAACGGCAGAGTGGGAGAGTCGGAGGAGGGCCCAGTACCGGCAAATCCAGGAGTATGTAGAGAAGAACCTCAGTCGAAGTCGAGAACAGCAAGAGCACCGGTTCAACCAGAAGGCGCCTGCAGGTCCTTTCCAGCCAGGAGATGTGGTGCTGAAACGGAAGAGAAAAGCCCACAAACTGGATGACCAGTGGGAGCAAGTCCCTTACGTCGTACAACCCACCGAGTGGGACAATGGGAAAACCTACCAGATCAGTCGCGACCAAGGGGGCACCCTGGCCACAGTTTCTCGGGACCATCTAAAAAAATGCCCCCCAGTATTGAAAGCAGAAGCTGAAGTACCGGTTTCTCCACCAGTGGAAAAGGCAGCAGAGGTAATCCACACTGTAATGGGTGACTTCCCAGCAAACTGGCCTACACAGAACGGCGCGGTGATACTTCCAGTGATACTGTTCCCACAACCCGTGGATGAAGAAGTAGTGGAAGCGGTTAACCGTGAGCCAGAACCAGTGCCAGTGCCCAGGGATGAACCTGTACCCAGCCCCCCTGCACCTCCGCCTGCCCCACACTGTAGCAGGGAGGAGGAACCGATTGTTCCCTCTACCCCACTGTCTAGCACCACCGACACCGGGCCCCGAAGGTCCACCCGTTCCAACCTAGGTAGACCCCCACTTAGGTACAGGGAGACCGTTCTATGAGTGAAAGGGGTCCGCAAATGTAAAAGGTTGTTGTGTGTGTGTTTGAAAAAGTTTGAAAGTTTTGAAAAATGAAAAATGATTTACCGAAGTTTACCTGATTGTCTGCAGTGATTAGCAACCGGCAGGAGCCGGCACCGTTGTCCCCGTGGGGACCGTTTAAAGTTTAAAATGCATGGGAACTATCCATGGACGGGCCTGTGAACTCTGCAGGGCAACCACAAACGTTAGTGGCTTGTAAATATGTTGGGTGCCGTTACCGTTTCCGCAATGCCGCCTCCGGAGAGGCAGGTTGGAGGGAGGGCCCTGAGCAGAGCAGGCCAGGGCCCAGCCACCAAAGGAACCGGTGGCCACCCTCTGGAGGGGAAGGACAGATCCCGCTCGGGTAACTTGTGCTGGACTGTGGGTCAAGGGGTGCTGCCTGGGTTTTAGGGGCAGCATCAGGGCCAGGTTGCTTGGGTGGGAGAGAGCGGAAACCGTGACCGTACACCGTTGAAACGTTAAAAGTAAAATGTGCCTCCCGTCTTGGGAAGAGTTGATTAAAAATGTTATGCTTATGTTATGTTTAACCCTGTTATCCCCTTTTTACAGAAAAATAAAACCGGTGTAGGACGGCAGCCCGCGGACGGTCTGCATTTTGCTAAGGGGGAATGTGTCGCCCTGGGCAAGCCAGGGGACACAGATAACAACACCACTACACCCCACACTCCAGGTAGGCACACCTGCTAACCAAAAATCCTTGTTGCCTTCCTCCAGAGGTTGGTGATGCACACCAGGGGGTGGGCCAGGCGGTTGGCTCCGCCCACCAAGGAGCTCACAACACTGGAGGCAGGAAGTAACCAGGCAGTTAGAGTCCAGTCAGGGACATGAACGAGTGAACAGCAGATAGCTCAGGGGAGAGCTTGAGTGAGGAGTAGCCCAGGCAGGGGCTAGAGTAAACAACCAGAAGTGAAAGTGGAAAAGGAGGAAAGCAAGAAGTGGAGACAGCGCAGAGAGTGTGCAAAGCCTGAGAGCCCAGCTGTGTGTAGGGCTAGAACAGCAAGGTCAGCGACGGCGGTGACTGTCCAGAGTGGGACAGTTCGGAAGTTCCTGGAAGGACCCCGTTGGCTGTGTGCCCGGTGGTCTGGAGCAGTGTTCCGAAGGACAGTCAGCACCAGGGCAGGGGCCTCTCGGACCCCGGCAAGGCTAGGAGTCGCCCAATTTGCCGAATCCGTCAGTGACGGGGACGCAGATCCCCCAACAACAAAGTCCCGATTGACGGCAACAGCCCGACCATTAACGGGGAGACACCGCCACCGCCAAGGCACCAGTTTCCCCAGGGCCAGCGCCTGCGGGCAAAGTGTAGAGCTCCTCCGGCCCAGATTGCAGTCGGGGAGCGGGTAACCGGAGGGAATCCACCGATACCACCAGACCACACAGGTGCAAGGAAGAGAGAAGTCACCGTCACCTACCGGGAGTGCAGGTGCAGCCGTCTGTGGGACCGTCCTACCAGCCGTTGGTTTACCGTACAAACTGTGTCCGTGTCAGGCTGAGTGAGTACCATAGTGCCGCAAGGCACAGCGCTGCCCCCGCGCCCCTGCGCCCTCCAGGCCCTACACTTTACATCTCTCCACCGGGCCCCGGGATCACCAACCCCTACCCACGGAGGGGCAACACAACACCTGGCTGCTCCCATCACCATCCCCGGGACCCCCACACCGAGCAGCGGTGGTGCAATCACCACAACCGTGGGTGGCGTCACGAACTATAACCCCAACAAACAACCCCCCTTTCACTCACGGGCGAGGAGTGCCGCTCGAGGCACCCCGGGATCCGGCCCGCAGCTCGAGCCACCAGGAGCAACTGCCGGACCCGAGCAGAAGGGGTGAGCGCGGTGTGCTGACACCCTCCTCCCCGCCCGCGACATGTGCGTGGGTGGAATACTTTTGCACATATGATGGAGACTCTGGGACTAGTTATGTTATAATATGTTTTAGGCCAAAATTTCTTTTTGAGGGGGGTTTTGTAATGTTGGAATATATCGTTTTCTGCAGGTAAAAACACAAGGAATGGGTTTTTTTGGGAACTAAAAGGACTTTTTGTGAGTAACCGGACATATGGTATATTATTGTTTAAGTGACTAACTTTGCCAAAAGGGAAAAGAGGTGAAGATAGTAGACAAAAAAGGGAAGGAGAAATAGAAAAGTAAGTAAAAACAAGAGGGAAAATATAGGGTATCAAAGGTCAAGGCGAGGGAGGGAAGTGTGAAGAAGGGCAGGGGAGAAGAAAGGGGGGAACGGTAGTGAGGGGAAGAAGGAAGGATGGATGAACAGGAATCAGAGTAAGGTAAGAAAAGGGAAGGGAAAGATAGAAAAGGAAGGAAAGGAAAGAAAAGACAAGAGAGAAAAGAAAGGGTATCAATGGTCAAGGCGAAGGAGGGAAGTGCGAAGAAGGGCAGGGGAGAAGAAAAGGGGGAACAGTAGTGAGGGGAAGAAGGAAGGATGGATGAACTGGAATCAGAGTAAGGTAAGAAAAGGGAAGGGAAAGATAGAAAAGGAAGGAAAGGAAAGAATAGAAAAGACAAGAGGGAAAAGAAAGGGTATCAAAAGGTCAAGGCGAGGGAGGGAAGTGCGAAGAAGGGTAGGGGATAAGAAAAGGGGGAACAGTAGTGAGGGGAAGAAGGAAGGATGGATGAACGGGAATCAGAGTAAGCTAAGACAAGGGAAGGGAAAGATAGAAAAGGAAGGAAAGGAAAGAAAAGAAAAGACAAGAGGGAAAATAAAGGGTATCAAAGATCAAGGAGAGGGAGGTAAGTGCGAAGAAGGGCAGGGGAGAAGAAAAGGGGGAACAGTAGTGAGGGGAAGAAGGAAGGATGGATGAACTGGAATCAGAGTAAGGTAAGAAAAGAGAAGAGAGGAAAAAGAAAGGAAGAACGAAATTGAGGGAAAGGAAAGGAGAAGAATCCTGGGAAGAAAAATAAAGAAAGGGGTAGAGAGGATCAAAGGGTGAGAAGAAGTAAAAGAGAAGAGAGTGTAGAAGGGAAAGGAGAAGAGGAGAAGTAGAAAAGAGATGAAAAGTAAAGAGTTAAGGAGAAAAAGGTAAACGAAAGAGAGAGAAACAAAAAAGGCAAAGCAAAGAGGAAGTAAAAAAGTAGAAAGAATCGGAAAGGAAGAAACAAAGGGGAAGGGATCAAGGATGGAATCTGCCAAACCCTTCTCTTGTGCCTGTTTCTTTAACGTAGATCTCTTATTAACTATGTGAGATTAAGACTTAGGGAAGTCCTCTACAGGTCTTCTATATTTTACTGATGATAGTCAATTAACTTTTCTTTGTGACATTACTTAGGCCTTTAATATATGAAGACAGCATTCTCTTATTGGAAGATTGTCCACGATATGAGTAGAAGATACAACTGACTGTGGCTCATTGGGATGGTCTTCCTCATCTAACCAACATTTGAACCCCGTATCTCCATGTGAAGGCCAATCATGATATATTATCCAATTTTTGATCTGCTAGTTTTGATTGTAACCTTAAGACATATGAAGTGGCTGTATAGGACCCCATATCTGCTGCTTTGTGAGGTTTGGCTTTTGTATACCTGTGCTGTGCAAGTGTGTGAAGGTGTGAAGTCCACTGCAGGCTGCCACATACCGGGTGGCAATATCAGTGGGTATCTAGGTCAGTTTGGAGACCTGGTCATAGGAGGCACGTTCCCTATTCATGTGGACAGAATCTATACAGAAACCCATTTTACAAGCAAAGCAGAAGATCTTAAGTGTCAACTGTAAGTCTATCGAAAATAGTCAAGGGTTACACTTCTTTTGTTTTGGCAGAGGGTAATTTTAATATCAAGTACTTTGGTAGGAAGGGCTCAACACCAAATATCCATTACAAGGTTGTTGTAGGATGGGAATTGGCACAAGAGAACAAAAAGCGCAAGGGTGGATTATGATTCTTCAGAGAAGATATAGTTGGAAAACCCAATGGCCTATACCAATACCTAGTATGTGGTCATTGTTAGGGCCAGTAAAAAATTAGCCTTTTGAAGGATCATGATCCATGGATCCCAACACATTATATAGTTAATACATACATGGAAACTTTTCAGACAGTATGTATGAATTCCCATCATAGTAAGTTTCATTGACCAACCTTCCTTTCATCTCATACCATGGAGGTAATGATTCACTATTAGTGTAAAATGGAATTCTGGTCTAAACCCTAAATAGATTTGAGGCATGGCCACTAATGATACAAAGGACTTGGTTTTTAAAGTGTCATACCTCGTTTTTGGAAGTCAATCCGGAGAGCTCTGGCTGCGTGGTCGGTTTCCTTCCATGCTAAGTGACAGCCTTATCAGTCTCTGTCCAACTGCTGATGTTTCTCTTGTCTTTGCTTTTCTTCCCTTGCTTTGCTGCTAGTCATGCGTTTCTCACTTTCTTATTTTGTCTGTTATATTACAGCTTGGGGGGGCTATTCATACTCACCTTGCACCAGCCTTCTTTGCTGACTATAGTTTTTGAAGGATGTTTGCAAAGGTGATCCAGCCCTGCAATTAAGGGATTTTGGGACTTCTCTGCATTTTCTTATTTAACTTCCCAATGCCTTGCCTCTGTCCTCAGATTGGTGGGAGGTTTCCCTTACTTTAACTTATTATTCTCCTTTTCCCACTGTTGCACAAGCTGTAATGAAGTTGTCCACTACTTTTACATTAATGGCCTATCGTTATGTAGATCTTCAATGTCTGATCAGCCAGGGTCCGATACCTGGCACCTCCAAAGCTCAGATGCTTTTTGGGCTGGTGGAGGCAGCAGACAGCCGGAAATGCTCAGTCCTGGAGCTGCCCCATCAATAGGAGGCGGATGTGCCGTACCCAGCCGCAGCCCAGTTGATGGGGTAGCTCCGGAACTGAGCATTTCCATCTGCCAGCTTCCACCACCAGCACCAAAAACAGCTGATGGATGGGAGGAGAGGGGTGTTGGACCCCGGCCGATCAGACATTAATAACCTATTCTAAGGATAGGCCATCAATATAAAAGACAACCTCTAAATTTCCTCATCTTGGGTCCCTATCTACCTCTGGAAACTCTTAAGGGTGCTTTACACGCTGCGATATCGGTAACAATATATCGTCGGGGTCACGTCGGTAGTGACACACATCGTTACCGGCATCGCAGCGTGCAGCACCAATGAACGACGATCAACGAGCACAAAAACTTTAAAAATCGTTGCTCGTTGACACGTCGCTCATTTCCTTAATATCGCTGCTGCCACAGGTATGATGTTGTTTGTCGTTCCTGCGGCAGCACACATCGCTGTGTGTGACACCGCAGGAGCAACAAACATCTCCTTACTTGCGTCCACCGGCAATGCAGAAGGAAGGAAGTGGGCGGGATGTTACGTCCCGCTCATCTCCGCCCCTCCGCTTCTATTGGACGCCTGCCGTGTGACGTCGCTGTGATGCAGCACCAACCGCCCCCTTAGAAAGGAGGCGGATTGCCGGCCAGAGCAACGTCGCAGGACAGGTAAGTCCGTGTGACGGGGACTAACGAGGTTGTGCACCACAGGCAGCGATTTGCTCGTGTCGCACAACTGACGGGGGCGGGTACGCTCGCTAGCGATATCGGTACCGATATCGCAGTGTGTAAAGTACCCTTTACTCTCTTGATTAGTTGTGAGTATCAGCCTTCGCTTTGGTTCCTCAAGGAGGAACGAGAAACCACTCGATGGCCTTTCAGGGAGGCAGTTCTGAGTTGGTGCAGCTATGGGATTTCTAGTCTGTGCAGGAACCAGTAGGATGTAGCTAGAGCTGCAGTGTTGTATGCCTTTTTCTCCCTTTACCCATGCTTGAGTTAGGTACATGCATAACATTATAGTCAGCCCAAATTAGTGTGCTGGGTTATTATTATAGCTCTTGTTAACGCCTTGGCCTTGCAACTAGATGCCTTGTCCCTGGAAGTGGCGGAAATCAAGCACCAGCATGCATGTTCTGCCACTATAGAGGATTTTATCTATCTAAACTCCACATTAGAACCTAAGATAACATTTCCGAAATGCTTCTATGGGGATAGAAGTAAGTTTTTAATTTTTCTGCCTTATGCAATTTGTACTTTTGCCTCTGTCCTATTTTTTCTGGGTGTAATAGGTAAGGAGTAGGAATTGTTTTGTCTTTGCTCCATGTGGAGCTGCAGGCTTAGGTATTTTCTTTGCCCAATGATTCCCCAGCATTTTCCTCTGTTGAGGCATTTTTCCCAGCTCTTAGCCAAGTCTAAGATGACCCTGACAAAGTCACTGTTGCTGAATCCAAGATCCATATGCTAGTTCAGGGAGGCCATAGAGCTGAGGACTACTGCTCACAGTTTAGATGTTGGGCAGTAGAGACCTCCTAAATTACTCTGCTCTTCTCAGTCAATTATGTCAGGGACTTTAAGATTAGGGACATGAGGGTTTACAGTCCCTGCTTGCAGTCTCTGGAAAAAGCTATACTACTGGCTGTTTGGATAGATGCCTGAGAGATAGAGACATTTAAAGGCAGTTCAGTGGCATATTCCTCTCTACCAGTTAACACCTATGCAAATTGGTGTTTGCAGAGACATTAAAGGGGGAAATGAACCTGGATTATTTGTTTGGTTCTGTTTATATTTCGTTGGTTCTAGTCACATTATAATTTAATGTTTCTATAACCTCAAAAGGAAAAATAAAAAGTCACTTGTAGAGATGCAGGTTCCAAGAGTCTGAGAACGTCTCTGATACATTCATGTGTTTTGTGTTTCTTACAGGTATCATTTGAGATGAGGTCAGGTTTTCTTTCCACGTCTACATTTGTTGATTCAGGTTCTACCTTGAGTCTTATTGATCATGACTGTGCTGTATATTGTGGTTTTAATTTCTCATCTCTCAACTTACCTATTCAAGTTTCTGATATTGATAACTCTCCTCTTTGACAAAGTCACATTACTATGGAGGTTGAGAATGTACAGCATGTATCAATGTAGGAGGGTTACAAACGGAATCCATTTCATTTATGGTTCTACCTTCTCTACCTACAAAGGTTGTGCTTGGCCTGCCAAAGTTATTTATACACAATTTAGTCATCAATCGGGAGGCTTAAGAGGTTAGGTCATGGAGTGACTCCTGCATTCTGAGTGTCTCTTGAGATCCTCAGCTCCGATAACTTGTCTCCCCGAATCTAAGAATGTTAAGCCTTGTCTCATAGCATTGTCCCAGAATTGAGGGATAAAGAACCAGTCGGGGTTCTTCGTGGAGGGTTGGTGCTTGGTGCCCTGAGCGAGGATCTCAAACTGCGCATTCAGAATGCTCTGGACAGTGCGGTGGAAGATTTACCTATAAGCTATCTCTATATACTGCTCTCTTTCCAATTAGATCTGCTTAAAGAAATGCATGGTTGAGTTTTAGCAAGGCCTTCAGATTTTTTTGCCATTTGGAGGTCTCTTTCTAGATCCTTTTGGTGGCAGAATGCTCCTAAGGATCCTGAAGAGTATATTCTTAATTGCAGTGTCTACCAGGGCTAAGACCTCTTCTCATGTCCCAGCAAGTTTACTCTCACCTACCAAGGTTCAGTCGCAACCCAGTACTAACTTGACCTTAGACTTTGTCACTGATCTGCCTAACTCAGAGGAGGAGACACTTACTTCTCAATTAATTAAAACCAGGAAATAGTTAAGCGGCTTTACACCCTGCAACATCTCTAGCATCGTCTAGCGATGTCGAGCGCGATAGCACCCGCCCCTGTCGTACGTGCGATATTGTGTGATCGCTGCCGTAGCGAACATTATCGCTACGGCAGCGTCACACACACTTACCTGCTCTGCGATGTTGCTCTGGCCGGCGAACCGCCTCCTTTCTAAGAGGGCGGTTTGTTCGCTGCCACAGCGACGCCACACGGCAGGCGTCTAATAGAAGGGGAGGGGCGGAGATGAGCGGCTGGAACATGCCGCCCACCTCCTTCCTTCCGCATTGCCGGTGGAGGCAGGTAAGGAGATGTTCTTCGCTCCTGTGGTGTCACACACAGCGATGTGTGGTGCCGCAGGAACGAGCAACAACATCGCTAATAAACAGAAAACGATTTTTTTGTTTCAGGATGACCTCTCTGCGGCAAACGATTTTGACCGCTTTGCGATCGTTTATGGTCGCTCATACTTGTCACACACTGCGATATCGTTAATGACGCCGGATGTGCGATACAAACACCGTGACCTCGACGATAATTCATTAAGGATATCGTAGTGTGTAAAGTCCGCTTCAGAATAAGGTCTTTTGGCAACCAGTGACTAGGCAAAAAAAGATGCCAACCCACAGACATAAAAAGGATCCTATCTTTAGGGTGGGGAAGTTTGTTTGGCTGTCCTCAACAAATCTATGTCTTAGAGTGGCATTTAGGAGGCTTGCCCCCAAATTTGTAGGCCCTTATAGGATTATTGAAGTTTTGACTCCTGTGACTCTTAAACTTCAACTCCTTTTGGCTTAGAAGATCAAAAATTCCTTTCATTTTTCCATTTCTAAAAAAAATATGAAGGGACACCTGATCCTCAAGAAATAATTAAGCGTGATTTTGAGGAGTATCAAGAGTATGAAGCAGAGTAAGTACTGAGTTCCAGGAGGATCAGGTGATGTTTACAGTATCTCGTCAAGCGGAAAGGTTATGGTCCTGAAGATAACTCTTGAGTTTATTCAGGGTCTCTTCATGTTAATTGCTCGGTGAGCGAGTTCCATAAGCAACATCAGATGGAGGGTGCTGCTGATTGTCTGGTGACCCATCGTAGAAGGGGGGTACTGTCATGCCTCCGTTTCAGGACTTGATGCGTGGAGCTCCTGCTGCGTGGTTGGTTTCATTCTCTGCTGAGCCACAGCTTGCTCGTTCACGTTCCAATTGGTGATGGTTCTCTTATATTTGATTTTTTTTACCCTTACTTTGCTGCTAGTCAGGTGTTTCTCCCTTTCCTATTTTGTCTCTGTCCTATCACAGCTTGGGTGGGGCTATTTATACTTACTTTGCACCACCCTTTTTTGCTGGCTACAATTCTTGGTTTATGCTTGTGTTGTAGCTGTTCTGTTTTGTCACAAGTCAGCTTATGGGATCACCAGTGAGGTCCTCTGAATTAGGCCTCTTCAGACCTTAATCCAGATCGAGCGCTCGGAGAGAAAAGACCAGCATCCATGTGGGCATGATCAATGTCTTCTGTTTATTTATTCAAAGTACAGTTTATTTATACCATTTACAGATCAATGTGATATTGCAAAAGAAAAAGAAAAAAACTTCTAGCTGAACTTTACTAGTTGCTCATATGACCTTTAAGTTTTAGCAAAACAAAAATGTAGAGTCATGCATATGAGATAAGAAGAAGATAAGAAGAACATTTAGAGACCATAATAATCCTTGAGCCTGTCTCTTATTCCGTAGGCTCCATGACTATGAACTACCATCAGATATACTTACTAATAACAATAAATCTTTAATGAAGAAATAGAGAAACTATTAACCCTTCTATATCACTTGCTAAGCATATATAGCCCTGCAACAAAGGGATTTTGCCTGCTAGATAGAGACCAGTCTCTGTGTTTTCTTGTTTATCTTCCCAACACTTTTCCTCTCTCCTCAGGTTGGTGGGAGATTTCTCTTACTTTCATTTATTGTTCTCCTTTTTCTTCCTTTGTGCACGTACTTTGTTTCCTCACCTTAGGTCTGTGTCTTCTGCTGCACACTTTAATTCTCCTTGTTTGTTGTGCATAGCAGATTTCTCACTGGTTCCTCAGGAGGAACAATAAACCACTCAATGGCCTTTCAAGTAGCCGGGTCCGAGTTGGTCATTTTTAGTAGTGTGGATAGGGGTTTTCTAGTCTGTACAGGAACCAGTAGGGTGTGGGTACAGTTTCTGTGCTGTAGTCTTTATTTCTCCCTTTGCCGTGTTTGAATTAGGTATGTGCATAACATAAAGTCCTTGAACAGAAACTCAGTAAAAAATAATGTTGTGGAATAGAACTTGTTTCAGTACTACCGGAGATAAGGAGCTATCTTCTTACTGGAGAAAATTGCACATACCAAGTCTCTAATTTCTTAACCAAAGAAGTAGGTAATTATTAAAATATACTCCATCATCTTTTTTAGGAAATGAGAAGAGTTACATTGACTTGAGTACGTACTCCTGCTAGAGGAGACCGAGGGAAAGACGTGAATTTAACTAGTCTCGTTAAATTAGGTGATTGATACATTTTCTGCAAATTGGAAATGGAAAATTGAGCAGGGACAGCATGTCCAAATAGGGTTTTTTAAAAAAAAAAAAAAAATCTCATTTTTTTATTGCTCTGGTCAAGCGATCTAAACTAGACCTGGTTACACCTTTAAGACTGTACATATAGTGGTGCTGCCCATAGAGCCGGCCTAGGGTAATTATGAAAAGGAATTGGGCATGATACTAGACCTGTATAACCTAGAGAGAGTGTCAGAGTGTCAACATGTTCAAAGATGAGCTTGACGTGTTCTACTACATAGATACAGAGATGTACTTCAACCATTTACATTTTTACTCCATTAGACTTGAAGTTCAAAACTACCAGAGCATGCAGGCCCTTATATTCACTGTGGATGAGATCAATAAGAATCCAGATCTTCTTCCCAATATCACTCTGGGATTCCAGATTTATGACACTTGTACTGTCGTGAGAAGAGCAGCAGAAGGCACCTTGTGGATGTTATCTGGAGAGGAACCAAGTGTCCCAAATTATCGTTGTGGTGAAGGAGGAACACTTGTTGGGATTGTTGGTGATTCTGGATCTACACGCTCAATCCTCATGGCTCAAATCTTGGGTCTATTCAGGTATCCGCAGGTAAGGTGAACATTGCACTGTTTGTTTGAGGAGCAGTTTATGCTCCAGAGCTATTTTTTCCTACTCTAAATTACAAAGATAAAGACACTTTCTTGGTCCTTATTCACATATCCCGTTTCCTGACCACATTGTATGTTGTCTTTAACTTGCTTTGTGTTACGAGGGGACTGGCAGATTAGGATAAGGTAGTGTATTTCCAATCGCCAGTCGGGGTCCACCGTGCTCCCAGATGGAAAAGGAGCTGCTGTCAACCCAAAAGGTTAGGCAGAGAATACAGAGCTGATGACTTAGGCTAGTTTCACACTTGCATTGTTTTGACGCAAACGGAATCCGTCAGTAATGTAGTACAGTTCATTTATTTACATTGGAAGCGCGTTACTATGGCGTGTGTGTGTGTCATGCAGTACCCGCTTGTGTCCACATGATGTCGCACTTCCACTGTAAATAAATGAACTGTACTACATTAGTGACAGAACCCGATTCCGTCAAAATAGCGTAAATGTGAAACGGCCCTTAGAGATAACCCAGGAGACCTGGGAACCGGTCATGTGTGTAGGGACACGTCAAACCGGACGACAACCCAGTTAGCGTTTTGATGGAGGGGGCGCTACTCCAACCACATGTGTAGGGAACACGTCAGGCCAGATGGTAACCAGTTAGCGTTGACCGAGAAGACCGCTGCGACAGCACCCTGTCGGCCACGTGTGTAAGACACGTCAGGCCGAGCGGTCCTCCGATTAGTGTTTCTGGTCACCACTCGACTGGCCACGTGTGTAAAGGACACGTCAGACCAGGTAGTCACACCAGTAGCATTTGACTGGGAAGCCGAGGAGAGAAATAGGGTTCACACACCCAATCCAGGAACACCCTGTTATCTCCACAGGGGTTCTGGAATATGCTGTCCGTGCGCGTAGAGGGCACAACTGGACCGGTCACGCAGCAGATACGCTGTCCATGTGCGTAGAGGGCACTCTCAAACAGGTGACGCAGCAGGTAAGCTGTTCGTGTGCATAGGAGGCACAAATGGACAGGTGACACAGCAGCCGCAGTACAGTTAACGCTACTGGACTGCTATAGCACAACTGGAATGGCAGCAAGGAAGCAAGGCGCCTGACCCTGATGTGCTGAGCCACGGGTGTCTTGGTGTGACAAGCACCGGACGCCTAACCCTACCTACCGATTCAAAACAAAAGCTTATGCCGCAATGGGCTCTAACATGGAGGTGTGCTCTGTCTGAGCATAGGTGAAGACTAGAGATGAGCGAACCAGCTGTGGTTCGGCTCGAGTTCGGTTCGTCGAACGGAGGTCCTGTTCGAATTCAGTTCGTCGAACGTTCGCCGAACTGAACTCGAACCGCATAGGAAACAATGGCAGGCAATCACAAACACATAAAAACACCTAGAAAACACCCTCAAAGGTGTCCAAAAGGTGACAAACAACTCACAACACAACACAAACACATGGGAAAGTGACAAGGACATATACTCAAGCGAAAACAAAAGAGCTGGACAAGGAAAAAGAGGAGGAGACACAGATATAGGCATGACACGCCCTTCTAAAATCATGTAAAACACCACAAGGTGACTCCAAGCGGAGTTCTCCCTTTTTTCCAAAAATTGGGCCACACACACACCCACCCCTTCAGTGGCAGCACTTGTGCCCTAGTTGTACACTTCACAGCTAGATTTGCATCAAGCACAATCAAAAATACGCCATACTTAACCGTTTCCAGGATGACCCCGGGGTAGGTAGCAAAGTCTTTCCTGATCCCAGATCTGTTCATCTTGGATCATTTTTAAAAACAATGTAAGCAAGGGTTACTCCAAGCTGAGTCTCCCTTTTTTCCAAAAATTGGGCCACACAGATACCCACCCATCAGTGGCAGCACTTGTGCCCTAGTTGCAAACAGGATGTTTTGATTTGCATCAAGCACATTCCAAATCCACAAGCATTTACTCTCCCCAGGATGACACAGGGGTAGTAAATTCCTTGTGGATCCATGACTTGTTCATTTTGATGAACGTCAGTCTGTCCACATTGTCACTGGACAGACGCGTGCGCTTATCTGTCAGCACACACCCAGCAGCACTGAAGACACGTTCAGAGACAACGCTGGCAGCTGGACACAACAAAATCTCCAAGGCGTAACTGGAGAGCTCTGGCCATTTTTCAAGATTTGAAGCCCAAAAAGAGCAAGGCTCCATTTGCAAAGTCATGGCATCGATGTTCATTTCGAGATACTCCTGTATCATCCTCTCCAGCTGTTGACTATGTGTCAGACTTGTTGTCTCTGGTGGCCTTGCAAAGGACGGTCTAAAAAAATTATGAAAAGATTCAATAAAATTGCTGTTACCAGCACCAGATACGGTGCTACTGGTACGGGTAGACTGTTGAAGATGATGAGACCGTCCCATGTTGGTCAAGTTACAACTGGGAGATTCACTCCCTGCACCTGCACGGTTGTTTGGTGGAAAAGCCGAGCTAAGATCGAGTAACAGCTTCTGCTGATACTCCTGCATACGTGCGTCCCTTTCTATGGCTGGAATTATGTCACAAAATTTGGACTTGTACCGGGAATCTAATAGTGTGGCAAGCCAGTAGTCATCATCACTTCTAATTTTGACAATACGAGGGTCATGTTGGAGGTAGTGCAGCAAGAAGGCACTCATGTGTCTTGCGCAGCCATGCGGACCAAGTCCACACCGTGTTTGTGGCATAGAGGTGCTAACCGTTCTTTCTTCCTCTGACATCTCCCCCAACCTCTTTCAACTGAAATTTGACCAAGGTCTCCCTCATCCGCTGAGTCTTCCATGTCCATGGACAGTTCGTCCTCCATTTCTTCATGTTCTCCTGCACCTTCCTCAACATTTCGCCTGCTACCATGCGCCCTTGTTGATCCCTGTCCCCCATGGTCCCATGCCTGCCGCGTTGGTGATGATGAACGTCTGGACCTTGGTGATGTTGTTGTGTCTTGCGCATATGAATCCTCCTGTAGTTCCTCCCCTTCCTGTTATCCCACTCCCTGACTCCGAATAGTGTTTAGTGTGTGCTCCAGCATGTAAATGACTGGAATTGTCATGCTGATAATGGCATTGTCAGCGCTAAACATATTCATCGCCATGTCGAAACTGTGCAGAAGGGTGCATAGGTCCTTGATCTGAGACCACTCCATCAGGGTGATCTGCCCCACCTCTGCATCTCGTTGGCCCAGGCTATACGTCATGACGTATTGCACAAGGGCTCGGCGGTGCTGCCACAGTCGCTGTAACATGTGGAGA
The DNA here is from genome assembly GCF_048569485.1 of Anomaloglossus baeobatrachus. Taxonomy (NCBI): domain Eukaryota; kingdom Metazoa; phylum Chordata; class Amphibia; order Anura; family Aromobatidae; genus Anomaloglossus; species Anomaloglossus baeobatrachus. The sequence continues at coordinate 681,757,966 of NC_134356.1, forward strand.
GTTGAATTCCAGCGTGTCGCCACATCGCATTTCAGGCGATGAACCGGCAGGCCAAAAGACTTCTGGAGCGATGCAAGTCGCTCAGCTGCGGCGGTTGAACGGCGGAAGTGAGCAGACAGTTTTCGTGCCCTGGTCAGAAGGCCATCTAGGCCGGGATAGTGTGTTAAAAATTGCTGGACAACAAGGTTCAACACGTGAGCCATGCAAGGCACGTGTGTCACCTTGCCCAGGCAAAGGGCCGCACCCAGGTTTGCAGCATTGTCGCACACGGCCTTACCAGGCTGTAGGTTGAGTGGAGACAACCATTTATTAAACTCAGTCTCCAGAGCTGCCCACAACTCAGCCGCTGTGTGACTCCTATTTCCAAGACATGTCAAGCTAAAGACCGCCTGATGCCGTTGTGCTCTGCTGCCTGCATAGTAATGAGGGGTGCGTGATTCCTTCTGTGCAGTGAGAACACTGGTGGCCTGACCAGGCAGGCTTGGGGCGGAGGTGGAGGACCCAGATGAGGTGATGGAGGCAGAAGCAGTGGCGGAACTTGGACAGACAGAGGATTGACACACAAGTCCTGGGGACGGCAAGACTTGTGCAGCAGACCCTTCACCATCTATCACCATAGTTACCCAGTGCCCAGTCAGCGACATGTAACATCCCTGTCCATGCTTACTGGTCCAAGTATCGGTGGTGAAATGCACCCGTTCACACACAGAGTTTCTCAAGGAAGTGGTGATGTTGTGTGCGACATGCTGGTGTAGCGCGGGCACACCTTTCTTAGAGAAGTAGTGGCGACTGGGCATCTGGTACTGGGGCACAGTGACAGACATAAGGTCTCTAAAATATTGTGTGTCCACCAGGCGGAAAGGCAGCATTTCGGTAGCCAAGAGCTTACAGAGGGATAAAGTCAACCGCTTAGCTTTGTCATGGGTCGCAGGAAATGGCCTTTTATTTGTCCACATCTGAGGGACAGAGATCTGGCTGCTGTGTGTAGACGGTGTTGAGTAGGGTGTCTCTGGAAAAATGCAACTTTGTGAGGAAAGTGCAGGCGTAGACATGATGTTGCCTTCATCCAACGTTGGTGCTATCGATGTCTGAGAGAGCTGTACACACGTACTTGTATCCCCTTCCAAACCAACTGACGACCTACCAAGCAAACTGCCTGTTGCGGTTACAGTGGTGGAAGTTGTGCGTGGAAAACCAGGTGTGACAGCTGTCCCCACAGTCCTAGAAGATGAAGAGCGCGCGGATGCACTAGAAGGGGCAGGCGGTGGATGGTTCGCTCCGCTAGGCCGCATTGCAGCACGGTGAGCTTCCCAATGGGACATATGATATTTATTCATGTGACGATTCATGGAAGAAGTTGTCAAACTGCTGAGGTTTTGCCCTCTACTAACAGAATCATGACAAATTTTACAGATCACATAATTTGGGCGATCTTTTGCTATGTCAAAAAAGGACCAGGCTAGGCAAGGCTTAGAGGGCATGCGACCTGCTGAGCCCCCTCGACTAGTGCTCAGAGGCAGAGTGGTGGCTGAGGATGCAGTTGTAGACGTGCTACCAGTGCTCCGACTCTGTCCAGGAAGGCGCAAGGTAACTTCGTCGTCGGTTGCATCCTCCTCCACCGCCTCTGTTGACCTCCTCGAGTGCCTGACTGTGGGTTGACAGCAGGTGGGATCTAGAACTTCCTCATCAATTGTTGTGTTTGCACTCCCCTCCCCCTCAGACCGAGCATCTTCTTGCCCTGACCGAATATTTAAGTTGTCATCCCAATCTGGTATCTGCGTCTCATCGTCATCAGTATGTTCCTCATTGTCAACAACAGGTGTTACAGTTTGTGAAAAGGGGTCAACATTATGCTCAGAAACTTGGTCCTCACGGCCTGAATCAGAGTCACAAAGGTTCTGGGCATCACTGCAGACCATTTCCTGTTCTGTACTCACTGTAGCTTGGGAGCAGACCTCTGATTCCCAGGCTATAGTGTGACTGAACAGCTCTGCAGACTCAGCCATCTCAGTTCCACCATACTGTGCAGGGCGGATGGAGACTTCAGAGCTGGGAGAATTCAAGTGTGATTGGGCTGACAACTCAGAGGACTGGTGTTTTTTGGATGCGGTAGTTGAGGTGGCGGAGAGGGCACTTGTTGGACCACTTGAGATCCATTCAAGCATTTTCCTTTTTTGGCCATCATCTACCTTTGTTCCAGTTGTTCGTGTCCGTAAAAAGGGGAGCACATCGGATTGTCCACGGTAAGTAGTAGACATCTTACTTTTGCTGGAAGATGGTCTATCTTCAGCAGATGTTAATGGAGCTTTGCCACCTTCCCCACAGACAAACCATTTTTTTCCTTTTCCAACACGCCTCTTCCCCTTTCCACCAGCATCTGTCATTTTGCCACTCATTTTGATTGTGACAAGATTGTGCACTTAAAATGTGGTAGTAAAAATTGAGAGGTGGTGTAGATTGCAGCGGTGGCCTAGCTTTATTCACAGGAGAATAAACAACAATAATTATCCCTGACAATGCAACTACGGCCCTTAAACTGGCAGCATAGTTTGCTAGTATAATGGCTTAGTAACAATGAGTTTAAGTGTGCAATGCAGGCAGACGTGCTGCAAATATCTTTGCACTAGTGGGACAATAATGAAGTCCAACAGCCACTTTTAGGATGCCACTAAGTTTCCTCAGTGTTTGCTAGTATAATGGCTTAGTAACAAATGAGTTTGAGTGTGCAATGCAGGCAGAGGTGCTGCAAATATCTGTGCACTAGTGGGACAATACAGAAGTCCAACAGCCACGTTTAGGATGCCACTAAGTTTCCTCAGTGTTTGCTAGTATAATGGCTTAGTAACAATGAGTTTGAGTGTGCAAAGGGCAGGAGGGTACAGTGGCAGGGTTGTGCGTCTGGGTAGAGGAAAGGAAGCCTCCCTTTCTATCCCTCCTAATGGGGAAATGCAGCGAGGAAATCCCTGACCTTAGCTACACAGACGCTGTCATCTTGTGTAGCTGTTAAAATCTGTTTTCACGGACCTCACTGTCACCTATGGCTCTGACCCTGCCGGTATTAGCCCTTAAAAGGACTGATAGAAACTTCTATCCCTATTCTGTACAGAACTGTGTATAGAGCGTACACAGCAGTATCGGAGACAGGAGCTACGCCAGCAGTGACTGACACCCAGACGCAGAAGGCAGATAATGGCGTATTGGAGGAAAATGTCCGTTTTTATAATGCAGGGACATGTGACATGGACATCCTATCACACATGCCGTTGCTTCTCTGGCTAAAAGTCCACTTAGCTGTGTGTGTGTCTGGGATTGGCTGACATGCTGGCCCGCCCCACTACACGTGCGCGCTTAGGGAAGGAAGACAAGGAAAATAAAAAAAAATGGCGATCGCCATTATCCAAACAGCTGTGATCTGAATGCGCTGTTCCCGCACACTATACACTGAAATTTCATAATAGTGTGAGTCACAGAGTGACTCACACTATTACAGCGGAAAGCCAGCTAGGAATTAGCTGGTCTTTTTGCTGCTAGAACTGTTCTCGAACGTATCTAGAACTATCGAGCTTTAGCAAAAAGCTCGAGTTCTAGTTCGATCTAGAACAGCCCCCAAAATCACTCAAGCCGCGAACTGTAGAACCTCGAAAAGCGAACCACGCTCAACTCTAGTGAAGACTGCGCACCTCCATGTTGTCTCCAGCCCCTTTTATAACCTGGGTCCGCCCCAAACCCAGGATGGACTACAATGGCACCTCCAGGGACCAATAGCGGAGTGCCACGTCATCAGTGACAACACCAGCGGTCTATCCGTCACCGCCACGTCATTGATGACATCATGGCAGCCACGCCCCAAACACCTCACCAGTCATCATCTGACGACCAAAGGTGGGGTGCTGGTCATAGCGGCGGGCCTCCAAGAGCCAGTCTGGAGTGGCCATATCATCAGGACACCTGATGCCCTCTGGCCTATCAGGGCCTGCCACCTCACGGACATGCCCAGTGAAGTCCTTCCCGAACTTCGCCTCCAATGCACTAAGTGCCTGAGCATGCTCAGTAGCCTGAACAACAGTTTCAGAAATCAGACTATCAGCCTGAGCATGCTCAGTAGGCACAACACAGGTCTTAGACGTGGCATAGAGTCCAAGTACCTGTGCAAAGAGGCTATTCGCATTAAATGTGAGAGCATGCTCAGAAGCCCTAACTGAGGACTGAGCCTCAGAAATGACACAATCAGACTGAGCATGCTCACTAGGTGAAACACTGTACTTTGGCTCTGGCTGGGGTAAATCAGCGCGCGCATGCGTACTAGCCGCCTCTCAACACTTAGACGTGGAGGAGGAAGCAGCCAGCTGGACGACCCGAGGCACAGCCAAAAACGGCAGCCGGTGCCTGGGCGCAACTAGAACTGCAGCATGCTGCTTGTGGCTATGGTGGCGCCGATTCGTAACACTTTGATTCACTCATACAACAAGGGACCACATGACAGCCCACGAGTTAGACAAATCAAGGTTTGTCAGGTCAAATATTTCTAGTGCTTACCTTTCTAGATTTGATTTAGTTGACATGACCACTGTTACTGATTCCATAATCACTATGGCCACTATATTGCTCCAAAACAAGTGACAGTCAATTCTGATGGCCCTTGTGTGTGAGAAAACTGCATTGTATTTGTTAAAAAAGTTGTTTTGTTTCATTTTTCTACAGATAAGTTATTTTGCCACCAGTTCGTTCCTCAGCAATCGGAACTTGTTCCCCTCTTTTTTCCGCACAGTCCCAAGTGATAAATTGCAAACTAGAGGTCTAGCTGAGCTAATCCTGTACTTTGGTTGGACATGGGTCGGATTACTGGCCACCGATAACGATTATGGTCAATTTGGGATTCAGGTAGTAAAGCAAGAAATAGTCCAAGCTGGAGCTTGTGTGGCCTTCATTGAGAATATCATGACTGGACAACCCAACAAAGGTGCTCATCATATTGTTAATGTTATCAAAGACTCATCAGCCAAGGTGGTGCTAGTCTTGTCTTCAGATTCTGATTTCATGCCTGTGGTGGAAGAGTTGGCCAAACTAAATATTACTGGAAAAATCTGGATAGCCAGTGAATCATGGTCAACTTCTACCCTTCTTAACAAAGAAAAATTCCAACCAGTCTTGATGGGTACTATAGGTTTTGCTATTCATGGGGGAAAGATGGCTGGATTTGTAGATTATCTAAACAACTTGCAACCCTCAAAGTCTAGAAATGATCCCTTTTTACTTGAGTTTTGGGAGGAGACATTTTCTTGCAAGTGGACCGACCTCCATCCTAGAGCTGAAGGCTCAACCAAACCAACAACGAATGTATCGGAAATGAAAATTTAGAAAGTGCCATGGGTAATGTGGACCTTAGAATAACATTTAATGTCTACAGAGCAGTTTATACCTTTGCATGGGCCATACAGAACTTGTTGCAATGTGAAACAGGAAAGGGTCCTTTCCTTAATGGTGCTTGTGCCAACATCTCATCCTTACGTCCTTGGCAGGTAAGGAACTTGTATAAATATACTTCTAACTTCTAAAGGCTTCTGCGCTCCAGTAAATGGGCAATGAGTAGTTCTCACAACACATAATGACTAGTGATCAGTGAATATATTCAGCACTATTCGTTACTTGCACGAATATTACGGTATTCACTATATTCTTTACTCATCGAGTATTTTTGTATTTGCCTTGTGAGTTTCGAGTCACCACCCCCACATGTTTAGCGCCTGATTTTCAGCCACTAAATATGCGGGGATTGCCTTAGCCATCTTTGCTACTGCCATTACTGTGATTGGGAGGCGTAGTGACAAAATAAAGGCATGTGGTCATTGAAGCAAGAGAATAATACTTACTGAATTTCCCCACAGCTGTCAAACTGCTTCCTAGTCTGATCAATAGAGTTCATGAATAGGCACTGCTTTCCCCTCTGTAACAGTGTCTGTGATGATTACAGTACTGCTTCCCCTCACCCACCCTCTGTGATATGGGGAGATAAGGTATGCACACCAGTGACTATGGAAGGGGAATACATGGAATAGCAGAAACTGCTGTGTGAATACTGACATGAAAAATTCAATAGCTATTTGTAAGAATGAAATGTGAAAAATGGAACCTGCATTACTGCCATGAATATATGAATAAAGAGAAATTTAGCTACTGAATTGATCAATGCAGAAGAGCCCCAACACTACGCCAAAGTATTTCTCTACGTTGGGGTCCCTAGCTTGTGTGTGTCCTCTCATGCAGTTAAAAAACTTACCGTGTATGGGACGCTGAGACCCAGGCTATGGGGCTCTTCTGCATTGTATTATACACTACACTTGTGCGTTATATAATAGTTTGGTAAAAACGCACACAAGTGCACCTGTACGCTGCCACCGACAGGCACACACGTGCGGTTTTTAAATGCAAGCACGGACGCACTAAGAACCTAACAGGTTTTTAGGAGCGACAATTACTGAGAAGTCTGACACTATCTGGACTGTTTTAGACTGTGTACACCAGCCCCAGATATGATGAAGGCTGGTATACGGTCACTACTAGGAATGGCTATATACCCTGCCTGCCTGCCTGTATATAGCTACAATAGTCCTGACAGGGACTCTTCTGGTCACTAGCCTGTATTCCGACCTGGCTATACCCTGCCTGTATACAGCAACAATAGTCCTGAGAAGGACTCTGCTACTGTACTCCGACCTGGCTATACCCTGCCTGCCTGTATACAACTACAATAGTCCTGAGAAGGACTTTTGGTCACACTGTTTGCAGCCCTGCTACGGAAATAGCTATAAAGGGCCGCAAACCTTTCCCTGAAGCAGCAACCCTCTCCCTGCACTGACTGTCTGGATGGCTGTGAGCAGAGCACAGCGCGCCGGCCGGTATAAAGGCTCGGTCACGCTGTGCGGGCCGGCCAATCACTGCAATTCCACAACTAACAGGGCTGTGGCATTGCAGTGGTCTGCCAGCCAATCCCTGCATGAGGGCTGGCTCTCAAAAGAGCGCCAACATGCAGGGATGAAGACCACGAGTACAGCACGAGTATCGCGAGATTACTCGGTCCCCGCCGAGTAGCCCGAGTACAGTGATACTCGTGCGAGTACCGAGTAGTAACAAGCATGCTCGCTCATCACTAGTAAGAAGCAAAAGGGAATATAAAGAAGATTAGGAGAAAGGAAAGATATAGCAAAGTAAAGAAGGGGAAGGAATAGAGAAGGGGGTATGTAAGAAGAATGGGGTCTATGAATCCTTTGCTTGAATGTGCCTGGATCTCTATGGTAGGTCTCTTATTACCAATTTATGACTAAGGGAAGTCTCCTCTTTAGGCCTTTTTCTCGTGGCATCATTGAGACTTATAATAAATGAGGACAACATTCTCTTATTGAAAGATTTTATAACATTTGAGTACAAGGTAGACCTGATTATAGCTCTTAGTCTTCCTCACCTCATCAATATTCGAGTCCCATATCTCTATGTGAAATCTGATCATGACATATTATCTCAATTGTGATCTGCTAGATCTGATTGTAACCTTACGACACATGAAGTGGCTGTATAAGATCACATTTCTGGTGCTTTGTGAGGTTTAGCTTTTGTATACCTGCGCTGTCAATGAATGTGAATGTGTGAAGTCCACTGCAGGCTGCCGTATACCGGGTGGTAATATCAGTGGGTATCTGGGTCAGTTTGGAGACCTGGTCATAGGAGGAACGTTCCCCATTCATGTGAAAAGGATTTATTCAGAAACTCATTTTACAAGCAAACCAGAAGATCTGAAATGCCAACAGTAAGGGCGACTTTGCACACTACGACATCGCAGGTGCGATGTCGGTGGGGTCAAATCGAAAGTGACGCACATCCGGCGTCACTTGCGATGTCGTAGTGTGTAAATCCTAGATGATACGATGAACGAGCGCAAAAGCGTCGTTATCGTATCATCGCTGCAGCCTCCGACATTTCCATTATGCCGGTGCAGCGACAGGTGCGATGTTGTTCCTCGCTCTTGAGGCAGCACACATCGCTTTGTGTGAAGCCGCAGGAGCGAGGAACTCCAACTTACCTGCCGCCGGCTGCAATGAGAAGGACGGAGGTGGGCGGGATGTTTACATCCTGCTCATCTCCGCCCCTCCGCTTCAATTGGCCGCCTGCCGTGTGACGTCACTGTGACGCCGCACGACCCGCCCCCTAAGGAAGGAGGCAGGTCGCCGGCCAGAGGGACGTCGCACGGCAGGTATGTGCGTGTAAAGCTGCCGTAGCGATAATAATCGCTACGGCAGCTTTCACTAGATATCGAATGTGCGACGGGGGCGGGACTATCGCTGCAGCATCGGTAACACATTGTTACCGATGTTGCAACGTGCAAAGCCCGCCTTAGTCTATCAAAAGTCTACAAGGGTTACATTTGTTTTGGTTTGGCAGTGAGTAGTTATCAATTCCAGCACTGGTGGGGAGGGTTCACCAATACCAAATATCTGATACACGCAAGTTGAATGATGGAAATTAATATAGCAAAATGAGGACACAAGGACCGGGTATCGTTCTTAAAAGTTGACATATATGGAAACACAATGGCCTATGCCAATACCTGGTATGTGGACTTCACAAGGGAGAGCAGCAAAGTAGGTCCATGGACCGCTATACAATAAAGTTATTCCATATGTGATCACCTTAGATTGTTTGTATGAAGTCCTTAAACACAGTAGTAGGTTTCATTGACCAAACCACTGACCAAACAATCAGTTAATCTCATAATGTATCATTATTGTTCTTGGTTAACCCTAAATCCTAAGTAGGTTGTGTGCACCACCAACAATGGTACATATGTCAGCAAAGACCAAAGGCTTTGGTCTTAACATACTTAAAGAGTATAACTTTCTTTACCAAGATACCAAATAATAATGAAAATGCGGTGGAAGAGAAACCTTAGTTGTTCTGGTCCTACTGGTTTACCAATTCAGGGAGCAAAAAGCTAATGTCGGTTCGGTGGTTGCCCTTTCTCAGTTCAGAAGTAAATTTACTAGTCAATAATGGACACAACATTCTTTTTAGGAAAGTTAAATTTTTCTTACTTGAGAAGGTCTAAGGAGAGTTGTTTGAAGGAGTGAAGCTAACAAGCTAGGTAATATTAGTGATATATTTCCTCCAAATTTGGAATAAGATGATGACCTCGGACCATATCGTAATACAAAAATGCTTTTCAGATAAAATTCTTACTTGTTGTTCCAATAATGGTCATACCCTCAATGCAATAGTGTCAGCTAAGGGTATTTAAGAAAAGAATATGACATGCTAGTCTATCTATAAAAACAGAGAGGGACTTAAAAGTGCCATCATGTCTCAAGGATGAGGTATCCTTCAAAGGAAAGTGGATAGTCAGAGTTGAGCCCAACATGTTCTACTATATGGCTACAGGTGTATGCCAAAAAACATTCAACCATCAATGTTTTTACTCCATTAGACTTGAAATTGAATCCTACCAGATCATGCAGGCCCTTATATTTGCCGTGGAGGAGATCAATAAAAATCCAGATCTTCTTCCCAATATCACTCTGGGATTCCAGATTTATGACACTTGTACTGTCTTGAGAAGAGCAGCAGAAGGCACCTTGTGGATGTTATCTGGAGAGGAATCAAGTGTCCCAAATTATCGTTGTGGTGAAGGAGGAACACTTGCTGGGATTGTTGGTGATTCTGCGTCTACACGCTCAATCCTCATGGCTCAAATCTTGGGTCTATACCGGTATCCGCAGGTAAGGTGAGCTTTATCATTCTTGTAGGAGGAGCAGTTTATGGCATAGATCTGTTCTTCTTAATCTATATAAGTCCTTGTCCAAATATCCCCTTTTTCTCACCACATGTTATTTATGTTACAGTACTACAATGTGGATTTATCTGAATTGGTTCACTCAAACAGCAAGGGTACTTGACAGCCCATATGTAGCACACATATAGATTTATCAGGTCACATTTTTTCAGTGCTTGACTGACTAGTTTGGATTAGTTGTGTTGGCCAAAGTCACTATTGATCCAAAATAGGAATAAACAAAATCCGATGGTCCTCAAGTAGGAGTAGGCTTCATTGTATTGGCTAAAGCTGTTTTGGTTTCTTTTGTCTACAGATAAGTTATTTTGCCACAAGTCCGTTCCTCAGCAATCGGAATTTGTTCCCCTCCTTTTTCCGCACAGTACCAAGTGACACATTTCAATATCGAGGACTAGCTGAGCTAATCCTGTACTTTGGTTGGACATGGGTCGGGTTATTGGCTACCGATAATGATTATGGTCAACCTGGCATTCAGGTAATTAAGCAAGAAATAGTCAGAGCAGGAGCTTGTGTGGCCTTCATTGAGAATATCATGACTGGACAAACCAACAGAGGTGCTCCACGTATCATTAATGTTATCAAAGCCTCATCATCAGCCAAGGTAATACTAGTCTTGTCTTCAGCTTTTGATTTCATGCCTGTGGTGGAAGAGTTGGCCAAACAGAACATAACTGGAAAAATCTGGATAGCCAGTGAATCGTGGTCAACCTCACCTCTTCTTAACAAGGAAAATTTCCAACCAGTCTTGATGGGTACTGTAGGTTTCGCTCTTCACGGGGGGCAGATGGCTGGATTTGTAGAACATCTTAACAATTTACACCCCTCAAAGTTTCCTAATGATCCCTTTCTACTTGAGTTTTGGGAGGAGACATTTTTTTGCAAGTGGATCGACCGCCATACTAGATCTGAGAGCATGCGCAACCAAACCATCAAAGAATGTATCGGGAATGAAAACATAGAAAGTGCAAAGGCTAACGTAGACCTTAGAATAACATTTAATGTCTACATAGCAGTTTATGCCTTTGTGTGGGCCATACAAAACTTGCTGCAATGTGAACCAGGGAAGGGTCCTTTCCTTAATGGTACTTGTGCCAACATCTCATTCTCACAACCTTGGCAGGTAAAGTAGTTTTGTGTTCATATTTGTGTGAGTATTGAATGCTTTTCAGCTTCAGCAGATGAGCAAACATGGGTTCACGCAAGCATGTACCGTATTTAAAGACGGTAGAGAGGTAACAGTAACACCCAGGCCAAAGTGTCTGAGAAAACCTAACTGTTAGTTTGTTATTTTGGGATAGAGCAGGACAGGAACCTCCTATGTTGTTCCTTATGCTCACCTCCAGATTACTCCTAATGGTGGAGATGCCGGAGTCCCATGCCCTACTATACTCCTGAGAAATACTACTCCAATACCACCCTCCCAACCGGGGATGAATGGGGCAGGAACAAGGTGGTAAACAGATAAGGACAGACAAGGGAAAAACAAAATGCTGACACACTGCACACACAGGACTAGACCAAAAGAGACTCAGGAGAAAAACAAGAACAGGAGGGTAGCAGCAAAAAGGCAATAAGGGGTACTTTGCACGCTGTTGTTCAGGGCACGTGTGATGTTTTGTGACACGTGGTTATGCAACGCGGGGACGGCACACCGGGAGAAATAGTGGCGGCTGGGGACCGAGTAACGTGGGACAGCTGCCGCCATCAGGTCGCGGAATGCTTCTGTCTCCACCAGCCTAAAAGGCAACATTTCCAGCGCAAGCAGTCGCGAAATGTTAGCATTTAGAACTGTGGCATGTGGGGTGTTGGCAGTGTATTTGCGCCTATGTTCAAAGGTTTGCTGAATGGATAACTGAAAGCTGCGCTGGGACAAGGACGTGCTTGATGATGGTGTTATTTCTGCGTAGGCAACTGCAGGTGCAGGACCGGAGGAGGCTTGTTCGCAGGCAGCATGGACAGGGGATTGGCTCGCATGCACAACCAGCGAAGACGTAGCAGTGACATCAGCAAGCACTGCTCCTCGACTCTGTTGTACTTCCCACAAAGTCGGGTGCTTGGCTGACATGTGCCTGATCATGCTGGTGGTGGTCAGGCTGCTAGTTTTGGTACCCCTGCTGATGCTGGCACGGCAGGTGTTACAAATGGCCTTTTTAGAATCATCTGGAGCCAACTTAAAAAACTGCCAGACTCGGGAAGACCTAACATTTGTACAGGCACCTTGTGTCGTGTTGTTGTTCCGGGGAACGGTTGCCTGACTTCTGCCTGGAGCCACCACCCTGCTTCTTACTGCCTGTTGGGATGCTACGCCTCCCTCCCCCTGTGCACTGCTGTCCTCGCTCTGCATATCCTCCTGCCAGGTTGGGTCAGTTACTGGATCATCCACCACGTCGTCTTCCTCTTCCGCACCCTGCTCCTCCTCCTGACTTCCTGACAATTGTGTCTCATCATCGTCCACCCCTTGTTGAGACACGTTGCCAACTTCGTGAGAACGTGGCTGCTCAAATATTTGGCCATCTGTACATACGATCTCCTCATGACCCACTTCAACATTAGCTGGCGAGAGGCCAGAATGTGCGAATGGAAACGTGAACAGCTCTTCCGAGTGTCCAAGTGTGGGATCATTAATGTCCGAGGACGTGTACTCAGCCTTGTGGTAGGAAGGAGGATCAGGTTCTGAAATGTGCGGTGCAGTATCACGGCTACTGACACTTGACCGTGTGTAAGACAGAGTGTTTGTGGTGGTGCCAATCTGACTGGAAGCATTATCCGCTATCCAACTAACAACCTGTTGACACTGGTCTTGGTTCAAGAGCGGTGTACTGCTGCGGTCCCCAAGAATTTGGGACAGGACGTGCGAGCGACTAGATGTGGCCCTTTGTTGTGGCGAAATTAGAGCTTGCCTACGACCTCGGCCTCTGCCTGCACCACCATCACGTCCACTTCCTTGTTCCTTGCCAACGCCCTTGCGCATTTTGCAATGCTGTGCTGACGTGTATTCACTAGACTTGGGCGCTATATCCAAGTTTGTGCAAATCGTGCACCTGTACGCTGCCACCGACAGGCACACACGTGCGGTTTTTAAATGCAAGCACGGACGCACTAAGAACCTAACAGGTTTTAGGAGCAAAAATTAATGAGAACTCTGACACTATCAGCCACTGCTGACTGACGTGTATTATACACTACACTTGTGCGTTATATAATAGTTTGGTAAAAACGCACACAAGTGCACCTGTACGCTGCCACCGACAGGCACACACGTGCGGTTTTTAAATGCAAGCACGGACGCACTAAGAACCTAACAGGTTTTTAGGAGCGACAATTACTGAGAAGTCTGACACTATCTGGACTGTTTTAGACTGTGTACACCAGCCCCAGATATGATGAAGGCTGGTATACGGTCACTACTAGGAATGGCTATATACCCTGCCTGCCTGCCTGTATATAGCTACAATAGTCCTGACAGGGACTCTTCTGGTCACTAGCCTGTATTCCGACCTGGCTATACCCTGCCTGTATACAGCAACAATAGTCCTGAGAAGGACTCTGCTACTGTACTCCGACCTGGCTATACCCTGCCTGCCTGTATACAACTACAATAGTCCTGAGAAGGACTTTTGGTCACACTGTTTGCAGCCCTGCTACGGAAATAGCTATAAAGGGCCGCAAACCTTTCCCTGAAGCAGCAACCCTCTCCCTGCACTGACTGTCTGGATGGCTGTGAGCAGAGCACAGCGCGCCGGCCGGTATAAAGGCTCGGTCACGCTGTGCGGGCCGGCCAATCACTGCAATTCCACAACTAACAGGGCTGTGGCATTGCAGTGGTCTGCCAGCCAATCCCTGCATGAGGGCTGGCTCTCAAAAGAGCGCCAACATGCAGGGATGAAGACCACGAGTACAGCACGAGTATCGCGAGATTACTCGGTCCCCGCCGAGTAGCCCGAGTACAGTGATACTCGTGCGAGTACCGAGTAGTAACAAGCATGCTCGCTCATCACTAGTAAGAAGCAAAAGGGAATATAAAGAAGATTAGGAGAAAGGAAAGATATAGCAAAGTAAAGAAGGGGAAGGAATAGAGAAGGGGGTATGTAAGAAGAATGGGGTCTATGAATCCTTTGCTTGAATGTGCCTGGATCTCTATGGTAGGTCTCTTATTACCAATTTATGACTAAGGGAAGTCTCCTCTTTAGGCCTTTTTCTCGTGGCATCATTGAGACTTATAATAAATGAGGACAACATTCTCTTATTGAAAGATTTTATAACATTTGAGTACAAGGTAGACCTGATTATAGCTCTTAGTCTTCCTCACCTCATCAATATTCGAGTCCCATATCTCTATGTGAAATCTGATCATGACATATTATCTCAATTGTGATCTGCTAGATCTGATTGTAACCTTACGACACATGAAGTGGCTGTATAAGATCACATTTCTGGTGCTTTGTGAGGTTTAGCTTTTGTATACCTGCGCTGTCAATGAATGTGAATGTGTGAAGTCCACTGCAGGCTGCCGTATACCGGGTGGTAATATCAGTGGGTATCTGGGTCAGTTTGGAGACCTGGTCATAGGAGGAACGTTCCCCATTCATGTGAAAAGGATTTATTCAGAAACTCATTTTACAAGCAAACCAGAAGATCTGAAATGCCAACAGTAAGGGCGACTTTGCACACTACGACATCGCAGGTGCGATGTCGGTGGGGTCAAATCGAAAGTGACGCACATCCGGCGTCACTTGCGATGTCGTAGTGTGTAAATCCTAGATGATACGATGAACGAGCGCAAAAGCGTCGTTATCGTATCATCGCTGCAGCCTCCGACATTTCCATTATGCCGGTGCAGCGACAGGTGCGATGTTGTTCCTCGCTCTTGAGGCAGCACACATCGCTTTGTGTGAAGCCGCAGGAGCGAGGAACTCCAACTTACCTGCCGCCGGCTGCAATGAGAAGGACGGAGGTGGGCGGGATGTTTACATCCTGCTCATCTCCGCCCCTCCGCTTCAATTGGCCGCCTGCCGTGTGACGTCACTGTGACGCCGCACGACCCGCCCCCTAAGGAAGGAGGCGGGTCGCCGGCCAGAGGGACGTCGCACGGCAGGTATGTGCGTGTAAAGCTGCCGTAGCGATAATAATCGCTACGGCAGCTTTCACTAGATATCGAACGTGCGACGGGGGCGGGACTATCGCTGCAGCATCGGTAACACATTGTTACCGATGTTGCAACGTGCAAAGCCCGCCTTAGTCTATCAAAAGTCTACAAGGGTTACATTTGTTTTGGTTTGGCAGTGAGTAGTTATCAATTCCAGCACTGGTGGGGAGGGTTCACCAATACCAAATATCTGATACACGCAAGTTGAATGATGGAAATTAATATAGCAAAATGAGGACACAAGGACCGGGTATCGTTCTTAAAAGTTGACATATATGGAAACACAATGGCCTATGCCAATACCTGGTATGTGGACTTCACAAGGGAGAGCAGCAAAGTAGGTCCATGGACCGCTATACAATAAAGTTATTCCATATGTGATCACCTTAGATTGTTTGTATGAAGTCCTTAAACACAGTAGTAGGTTTCATTGACCAAACCACTGACCAAACAATCAGTTAATCTCATAATGTATCATTATTGTTCTTGGTTAACCCTAAATCCTAAGTAGGTTGTGTGCACCACCAACAATGGTACATATGTCAGCAAAGACCAAAGGCTTTGGTCTTAACATACTTAAAGAGTATAACTTTCTTTACCAAGATACCAAATAATAATGAAAATGCGGTGGAAGAGAAACCTTAGTTGTTCTGGTCCTACTGGTTTACCAATTCAGGGAGCAAAAAGCTAATGTCGGTTCGGTGGTTGCCCTTTCTCAGTTCAGAAGTAAATTTACTAGTCAATAATGGACACAACATTCTTTTTAGGAAAGTTAAATTTTTCTTACTTGAGAAGGTCTAAGGAGAGTTGTTTGAAGGAGTGAAGCTAACAAGCTAGGTAATATTAGTGATATATTTCCTCCAAATTTGGAATAAGATGATGACCTCGGACCATATCGTAATACAAAAATGCTTTTCAGATAAAATTCTTACTTGTTGTTCCAATAATGGTCATACCCTCAATGCAATAGTGTCAGCTAAGGGTATTTAAGAAAAGAATATGACATGCTAGTCTATCTATAAAAACAGAGAGGGACTTAAAAGTGCCATCATGTCTCAAGGATGAGGTATCCTTCAAAGGAAAGTGGATAGTCAGAGTTGAGCCCAACATGTTCTACTATATGGCTACAGGTGTATGCCAAAAAACATTCAACCATCAATGTTTTTACTCCATTAGACTTGAAATTGAATCCTACCAGATCATGCAGGCCCTTATATTTGCCGTGGAGGAGATCAATAAAAATCCAGATCTTCTTCCCAATATCACTCTGGGATTCCAGATTTATGACACTTGTACTGTCTTCAGAAGAGCAGCAGAAGGCACCTTGTGGATGTTATCTGGAGAGGAATCAAGTGTCCCAAATTATCGTTGTGGTGAAGGAGGAACACTTGCTGGGATTGTTGGTGATTCTGCGTCTACACGCTCAATCCTCATGGCTCAAATCTTGGGTCTATACCGGTATCCGCAGGTAAGGTGAGCATTATCATTCTTGTAGGAGGAGCAGTTTATGGCATAGATCTGTTCTTCTTAATCTATATAAGTCCTTGTCCAAATATCCCCTTTTTCTCACCACATGTTATTTATGTTACAGTACTACAATGTGGATTTATCTGAATTGGTTCACTCAAACAGCAAGGGTACTTGACAGCCCATATGTAGCACACATATAGATTTATCAGGTCACATTTTTTCAGTGCTTGACTGACTAGTTTGGATTAGTTGTGTTGGCCAAAGTCACTATTGATCCAAAATAGGAATAAACAAAATCCGATGGTCCTCAAGTAGGAGTAGGCTTCATTGTATTGGCTAAAGCTGTTTTGGTTTCTTTTGTCTACAGATAAGTTATTTTGCCACAAGTCCGTTCCTCAGCAATCGGAATTTGTTCCCCTCCTTTTTCCGCACAGTACCAAGTGACACATTTCAATATCGAGGACTAGCTGAGCTAATCCTGTACTTTGGTTGGACATGGGTCGGGTTATTGGCTACCGATAATGATTATGGTCAACCTGGCATTCAGGTAATTAAGCAAGAAATAGTCAGAGCAGGAGCTTGTGTGGCCTTCATTGAGAATATCATGACTGGACAAACCAACAGAGGTGCTCCACGTATCATTAATGTTATCAAAGCCTCATCATCAGCCAAGGTAATACTAGTCTTGTCTTCAGCTTTTGATTTCATGCCTGTGGTGGAAGAGTTGGCCAAACAGAACATAACTGGAAAAATCTGGATAGCCAGTGAATCGTGGTCAACCTCACCTCTTCTTAACAAGGAAAATTTCCAACCAGTCTTGATGGGTACTGTAGGTTTCGCTCTTCACGGGGGGCAGATGGCTGGATTTGTAGAACATCTTAACAATTTACACCCCTCAAAGTTTCCTAATGATCCCTTTCTACTTGAGTTTTGGGAGGAGACATTTTTTTGCAAGTGGATCGACCGCCATACTAGATCTGAGAGCATGCGCAACCAAACCATCAAAGAATGTATCGGGAATGAAAACATAGAAAGTGCAAAGGCTAACGTAGACCTTAGAATAACATTTAATGTCTACATAGCAGTTTATGCCTTTGTGTGGGCCATACAAAACTTGCTGCAATGTGAACCAGGGAAGGGTCCTTTCCTTAATGGTACTTGTGCCAACATCTCATTCTCACAACCTTGGCAGGTAAAGTAGTTTTGTGTTCATATTTGTGTGAGTATTGAATGCTTTTCAGCTTCAGCAGATGAGCAAACATGGGTTCACGCAAGCATGTACCGTATTTAAAGACGGTAGAGAGGTAACAGTAACACCCAGGCCAAAGTGTCTGAGAAAACCTAACTGTTAGTTTGTTATTTTGGGATAGAGCAGGACAGGAACCTCCTATGTTGTTCCTTATGCTCACCTCCAGATTACTCCTAATGGTGGAGATGCCGGAGTCCCATGCCCTACTATACTCCTGAGAAATACTACTCCAATACCACCCTCCCAACCGGGGATGAATGGGGCAGGAACAAGGTGGTAAACAGATAAGGACAGACAAGGGAAAAACAAAATGCTGACACACTGCACACACAGGACTAGACCAAAAGAGACTCAGGAGAAAAACAAGAACAGGAGGGTAGCAGCAAAAAGGCAATAAGGGGTACTTTGCACGCTGTTGTTCAGGGCACGTGTGATGTTTTGTGACACGTGGTTATGCAACGCGGGGACGGCACACCGGGAGAAATAGTGGCGGCTGGGGACCGAGTAACGTGGGACAGCTGCCGCCATCAGGTCGCGGAATGCTTCTGTCTCCACCAGCCTAAAAGGCAACATTTCCAGCGCAAGCAGTCGCGAAATGTTAGCATTTAGAACTGTGGCATGTGGGGTGTTGGCAGTGTATTTGCGCCTATGTTCAAAGGTTTGCTGAATGGATAACTGAAAGCTGCGCTGGGACAAGGACGTGCTTGATGATGGTGTTATTTCTGCGTAGGCAACTGCAGGTGCAGGACCGGAGGAGGCTTGTTCGCAGGCAGCATGGACAGGGGATTGGCTCGCATGCACAACCAGCGAAGACGTAGCAGTGACATCAGCAAGCACTGCTCCTCGACTCTGTTGTACTTCCCACAAAGTCGGGTGCTTGGCTGACATGTGCCTGATCATGCTGGTGGTGGTCAGGCTGCTAGTTTTGGTACCCCTGCTGATGCTGGCACGGCAGGTGTTACAAATGGCCTTTTTAGAATCATCTGGAGCCAACTTAAAAAACTGCCAGACTCGGGAAGACCTAACATTTGTACAGGCACCTTGTGTCGTGTTGTTGTTCCGGGGAACGGTTGCCTGACTTCTGCCTGGAGCCACCACCCTGCTTCTTACTGCCTGTTGGGATGCTACGCCTCCCTCCCCCTGTGCACTGCTGTCCTCGCTCTGCATATCCTCCTGCCAGGTTGGGTCAGTTACTGGATCATCCACCACGTCGTCTTCCTCTTCCGCACCCTGCTCCTCCTCCTGACTTCCTGACAATTGTGTCTCATCATCGTCCACCCCTTGTTGAGACACGTTGCCAACTTCGTGAGAACGTGGCTGCTCAAATATTTGGCCATCTGTACATACGATCTCCTCATGACCCACTTCAACATTAGCTGGCGAGAGGCCAGAATGTGCGAATGGAAACGTGAACAGCTCTTCCGAGTGTCCAAGTGTGGGATCATTAATGTCCGAGGACGTGTACTCAGCCTTGTGGTAGGAAGGAGGATCAGGTTCTGAAATGTGCGGTGCAGTATCACGGCTACTGACACTTGACCGTGTGTAAGACAGAGTGTTTGTGGTGGTGCCAATCTGACTGGAAGCATTATCCGCTATCCAACTAACAACCTGTTGACACTGGTCTTGGTTCAAGAGCGGTGTACTGCTGCGGTCCCCAAGAATTTGGGACAGGACGTGCGAGCGACTAGATGTGGCCCTTTGTTGTGGCGAAATTAGAGCTTGCCTACGACCTCGGCCTCTGCCTGCACCACCATCACGTCCACTTCCTTGTTCCTTGCCAACGCCCTTGCGCATTTTGCAATGCTGTGCTGACGTGTATTCACTAGACTTGGGCGCTATATCCAAGTTTGTGCAAATCGTGCACCTGTACGCTGCCACCGACAGGCACACACGTGCGGTTTTTAAATGCAAGCACGGACGCACTAAGAACCTAACAGGTTTTAGGAGCAAAAATTAATGAGAACTCTGACACTATCAGCCACTGCTGACTGACGTGTATTATACACTACACTTGTGCGTTATATAATAGTTTGGTAAAAACGCACACAAGTGCACCTGTACGCTGCCACCGACAGGCACACACGTGCGGTTTTTAAATGCAAGCACGGACGCACTAAGAACCTAACAGGTTTTTAGGAGCGACAATTACTGAGAAGTCTGACACTATCTGGACTGTTTTAGACTGTGTACACCAGCCCCAGATATGATGAAGGCTGGTATACGGTCACTACTAGGAATGGCTATATACCCTGCCTGCCTGCCTGTATATAGCTACAATAGTCCTGACAGGGACTCTTCTGGTCACTAGCCTGTATTCCGACCTGGCTATACCCTGCCTGTATACAGCAACAATAGTCCTGAGAAGGACTCTGCTACTGTACTCCGACCTGGCTATACCCTGCCTGCCTGTATACAACTACAATAGTCCTGAGAAGGACTTTTGGTCACACTGTTTGCAGCCCTGCTACGGAAATAGCTATAAAGGGCCGCAAACCTTTCCCTGAAGCAGCAACCCTCTCCCTGCACTGACTGTCTGGATGGCTGTGAGCAGAGCACAGCGCGCCGGCCGGTATAAAGGCTCGGTCACGCTGTGCGGGCCGGCCAATCACTGCAATTCCACAACTAACAGGGCTGTGGCATTGCAGTGGTCTGCCAGCCAATCCCTGCATGAGGGCTGGCTCTCAAAAGAGCGCCAACATGCAGGGATGAAGACCACGAGTACAGCACGAGTATCGCGAGATTACTCGGTCCCCGCCGAGTAGCCCGAGTACAGTGATACTCGTGCGAGTACCGAGTAGTAACAAGCATGCTCGCTCATCACTAGTAAGAAGCAAAAGGGAATATAAAGAAGATTAGGAGAAAGGAAAGATATAGCAAAGTAAAGAAGGGGAAGGAATAGAGAAGGGGGTATGTAAGAAGAATGGGGTCTATGAATCCTTTGCTTGAATGTGCCTGGATCTCTATGGTAGGTCTCTTATTACCAATTTATGACTAAGGGAAGTCTCCTCTTTAGGCCTTTTTCTCGTGGCATCATTGAGACTTATAATAAATGAGGACAACATTCTCTTATTGAAAGATTTTATAACATTTGAGTACAAGGTAGACCTGATTATAGCTCTTAGTCTTCCTCACCTCATCAATATTCGAGTCCCATATCTCTATGTGAAATCTGATCATGACATATTATCTCAATTGTGATCTGCT
This sequence comes from Anomaloglossus baeobatrachus, assembly GCF_048569485.1. NCBI lineage: Eukaryota > Metazoa > Chordata > Amphibia > Anura > Aromobatidae > Anomaloglossus > Anomaloglossus baeobatrachus. The sequence goes on from NC_134356.1 coordinate 681,778,873, forward strand.
AGATCTGATTGTAACCTTACGACACATGAAGTGGCTGTATAAGATCACATTTCTGGTGCTTTGTGAGGTTTAGCTTTTGTATACCTGCGCTGTCAATGAATGTGAATGTGTGAAGTCCACTGCAGGCTGCCGTATACCGGGTGGTAATATCAGTGGGTATCTGGGTCAGTTTGGAGACCTGGTCATAGGAGGAACGTTCCCCATTCATGTGAAAAGGATTTATTCAGAAACTCATTTTACAAGCAAACCAGAAGATCTGAAATGCCAACAGTAAGGGCGACTTTGCACACTACGACATCGCAGGTGCGATGTCGGTGGGGTCAAATCGAAAGTGACGCACATCCGGCGTCACTTGCGATGTCGTAGTGTGTAAATCCTAGATGATACGATGAACGAGCGCAAAAGCGTCGTTATCGTATCATCGCTGCAGCCTCCGACATTTCCATTATGCCGGTGCAGCGACAGGTGCGATGTTGTTCCTCGCTCTTGAGGCAGCACACATCGCTTTGTGTGAAGCCGCAGGAGCGAGGAACTCCAACTTACCTGCCGCCGGCTGCAATGAGAAGGACGGAGGTGGGCGGGATGTTTACATCCTGCTCATCTCCGCCCCTCCGCTTCAATTGGCCGCCTGCCGTGTGACGTCACTGTGACGCCGCACGACCCGCCCCCTAAGGAAGGAGGCGGGTCGCCGGCCAGAGGGACGTCGCACGGCAGGTATGTGCGTGTAAAGCTGCCGTAGCGATAATAATCGCTACGGCAGCTTTCACTAGATATCGAACGTGCGACGGGGGCGGGACTATCGCTGCAGCATCGGTAACACATTGTTACCGATGTTGCAACGTGCAAAGCCCGCCTTAGTCTATCAAAAGTCTACAAGGGTTACATTTGTTTTGGTTTGGCAGTGAGTAGTTATCAATTCCAGCACTGGTGGGGAGGGTTCACCAATACCAAATATCTGATACACGCAAGTTGAATGATGGAAATTAATATAGCAAAATGAGGACACAAGGACCGGGTATCGTTCTTAAAAGTTGACATATATGGAAACACAATGGCCTATGCCAATACCTGGTATGTGGACTTCACAAGGGAGAGCAGCAAAGTAGGTCCATGGACCGCTATACAATAAAGTTATTCCATATGTGATCACCTTAGATTGTTTGTATGAAGTCCTTAAACACAGTAGTAGGTTTCATTGACCAAACCACTGACCAAACAATCAGTTAATCTCATAATGTATCATTATTGTTCTTGGTTAACCCTAAATCCTAAGTAGGTTGTGTGCACCACCAACAATGGTACATATGTCAGCAAAGACCAAAGGCTTTGGTCTTAACATACTTAAAGAGTATAACTTTCTTTACCAAGATACCAAATAATAATGAAAATGCGGTGGAAGAGAAACCTTAGTTGTTCTGGTCCTACTGGTTTACCAATTCAGGGAGCAAAAAGCTAATGTCGGTTCGGTGGTTGCCCTTTCTCAGTTCAGAAGTAAATTTACTAGTCAATAATGGACACAACATTCTTTTTAGGAAAGTTAAATTTTTCTTACTTGAGAAGGTCTAAGGAGAGTTGTTTGAAGGAGTGAAGCTAACAAGCTAGGTAATATTAGTGATATATTTCCTCCAAATTTGGAATAAGATGATGACCTCGGACCATATCGTAATACAAAAATGCTTTTCAGATAAAATTCTTACTTGTTGTTCCAATAATGGTCATACCCTCAATGCAATAGTGTCAGCTAAGGGTATTTAAGAAAAGAATATGACATGCTAGTCTATCTATAAAAACAGAGAGGGACTTAAAAGTGCCATCATGTCTCAAGGATGAGGTATCCTTCAAAGGAAAGTGGATAGTCAGAGTTGAGCCCAACATGTTCTACTATATGGCTACAGGTGTATGCCAAAAAACATTCAACCATCAATGTTTTTACTCCATTAGACTTGAAATTGAATCCTACCAGATCATGCAGGCCCTTATATTTGCCGTGGAGGAGATCAATAAAAATCCAGATCTTCTTCCCAATATCACTCTGGGATTCCAGATTTATGACACTTGTACTGTCTTGAGAAGAGCAGCAGAAGGCACCTTGTGGATGTTATCTGGAGAGGAATCAAGTGTCCCAAATTATCGTTGTGGTGAAGGAGGAACACTTGCTGGGATTGTTGGTGATTCTGCGTCTACACGCTCAATCCTCATGGCTCAAATCTTGGGTCTATACCGGTATCCGCAGGTAAGGTGAGCTTTATCATTCTTGTAGGAGGAGCAGTTTATGGCATAGATCTGTTCTTCTTAATCTATATAAGTCCTTGTCCAAATATCCCCTTTTTCTCACCACATGTTATTTATGTTACAGTACTACAATGTGGATTTATCTGAATTGGTTCACTCAAACAGCAAGGGTACTTGACAGCCCATATGTAGCACACATATAGATTTATCAGGTCACATTTTTTCAGTGCTTGACTGACTAGTTTGGATTAGTTGTGTTGGCCAAAGTCACTATTGATCCAAAATAGGAATAAACAAAATCCGATGGTCCTCAAGTAGGAGTAGGCTTCATTGTATTGGCTAAAGCTGTTTTGGTTTCTTTTGTCTACAGATAAGTTATTTTGCCACAAGTCCGTTCCTCAGCAATCGGAATTTGTTCCCCTCCTTTTTCCGCACAGTACCAAGTGACACATTTCAATATCGAGGACTAGCTGAGCTAATCCTGTACTTTGGTTGGACATGGGTCGGGTTATTGGCTACCGATAATGATTATGGTCAACCTGGCATTCAGGTAATTAAGCAAGAAATAGTCAGAGCAGGAGCTTGTGTGGCCTTCATTGAGAATATCATGACTGGACAAACCAACAGAGGTGCTCCACGTATCATTAATGTTATCAAAGCCTCATCATCAGCCAAGGTAATACTAGTCTTGTCTTCAGCTTTTGATTTCATGCCTGTGGTGGAAGAGTTGGCCAAACAGAACATAACTGGAAAAATCTGGATAGCCAGTGAATCGTGGTCAACCTCACCTCTTCTTAACAAGGAAAATTTCCAACCAGTCTTGATGGGTACTGTAGGTTTCGCTCTTCACGGGGGGCAGATGGCTGGATTTGTAGAACATCTTAACAATTTACACCCCTCAAAGTTTCCTAATGATCCCTTTCTACTTGAGTTTTGGGAGGAGACATTTTTTTGCAAGTGGATCGACCGCCATACTAGATCTGAGAGCATGCGCAACCAAACCATCAAAGAATGTATCGGGAATGAAAACATAGAAAGTGCAAAGGCTAACGTAGACCTTAGAATAACATTTAATGTCTACATAGCAGTTTATGCCTTTGTGTGGGCCATACAAAACTTGCTGCAATGTGAACCAGGGAAGGGTCCTTTCCTTAATGGTACTTGTGCCAACATCTCATTCTCACAACCTTGGCAGGTAAAGTAGTTTTGTGTTCATATTTGTGTGAGTATTGAATGCTTTTCAGCTTCAGCAGATGAGCAAACATGGGTTCACGCAAGCATGTACCGTATTTAAAGACGGTAGAGAGGTAACAGTAACACCCAGGCCAAAGTGTCTGAGAAAACCTAACTGTTAGTTTGTTATTTTGGGATAGAGCAGGACAGGAACCTCCTATGTTGTTCCTTATGCTCACCTCCAGATTACTCCTAATGGTGGAGATGCCGGAGTCCCATGCCCTACTATACTCCTGAGAAATACTACTCCAATACCACCCTCCCAACCGGGGATGAATGGGGCAGGAACAAGGTGGTAAACAGATAAGGACAGACAAGGGAAAAACAAAATGCTGACACACTGCACACACAGGACTAGACCAAAAGAGACTCAGGAGAAAAACAAGAACAGGAGGGTAGCAGCAAAAAGGCAATAAGGGGTACTTTGCACGCTGCGACATCGCTAGTCGATGCTAGCAATGCCAAGCGCGATAGCACCCACCCCCGTCGCACATGCGATATCTTGTGATAGCTGCCATAGCGAACATTATCACTACGGCAGCTTCACACGCACTTACCTGCCCTGCGACGTTGCTCTGGGCGGCGACCCACCTCCTTCCTAAGGGGGCGGGCCGTGTGGCGTCACAGTGACGTCACACGGCAGGCGGCCAATAGAAGCGGAGGGGCGGAGATGAGCGAGACGTAAACATCCCGCCCACCTCCTTCCTTCCACATAGCCGGTGGAGGCAGGTAAGGTGATGTTCCTCGCTCCTGCGGCTTCACACACAGTGATGTGTGCTGCCACAGGAACGAGGAACAACATCGTATCTCCTGATGTAGCGACATTATGGAAATGACTGACGCTACACAGATCACCGATTTACGACGCTTTTTCAATCGTTTATCGGTGCATCTAGGCTTTACACGCTGCGACGTCGTTACCGGCGCCGGATGTGCGTCACTTTCGATTTGACCCCGACGATATCGCAGGTGCAATGTTGCAGTGTGCAAAGTACCCCTAAGGGTTAACTCCACAACCACACACAGCAACAGGTATCACACCAGATAGTCTGGATCACCACACCTCCCAACACCAACTAAGGTAAACTATAGCTGGCATAGGAGGAAGGATCCAGCCAGCACATTTAGGACGAAGCAGATATGACTGGCTCCCACACAGCAGGTGATCAAAGGAGCCTATTAAGCAGACTAGTAGATATTAACGCCTGATAGCCTGCCTCTGAATTAGCACTCAGCATGTTGACACCCGGTCTGCCTGCGTAGATCACAGACACCAGAGGAGTCATGTACACCTCTACTGGGCAGAGCTTACTGTAGACAACATTTGAGTGACCTCTTCTTTGTGTTGCTTCAGTAAAGAGAAAATCTTTGTATATTCATGGATTAGAAAATAAATTAATGAATCCTTTCTGTTTCTTCAGCTCCTTCATTACATTAAGACTGTAAATTTTGAGACTAAAGACAAAGCTCACATATTTTTTGACAATAAGGGAGATTCTCCAGCCCTCTATGACATTTTAAACTGGCAACTGAGTGCCACTGGTTCCATCAAGCAGAAGATTGTGGGAAGTTATGATTCCAGTTCCCCAGAAGGAATTCAAATGAAAATTAATAATGCAGCCATTGTATGGGGATCTGAGGTAGGACATTATATTATATTCAGGTTTAATCCTACACATAAGTAGTTTGGAGTAAGGGAATGGGAGATTTGGCAAGAGGAACCTTCTGGTGCATTCCGTTTCAAACAACTGAGGAGTAAGGTTTGTTTTGACCAAGTCTTCATACAGTAGGTCATTTTACCGAACTGTCTCCGATTGCCTTCTTTAACATCTCATATCTCCTTCCCTACATATTCCAAATTTCCCTTTACCCTTTCGCCCCTCCACACGTATACTTCTCATGCAAAATGTCCTAAAAAAGTCCTCTGGTGGCCTCCCTCATCATTGTGCTCCTCATGTGAAGGTCAAGGTGGCCATATACTTTTGACTATTGTCGGAAGACCATTTCTTAAAACTAAAACTTAACATGGACAAAACAGAGTTCATTGTCTTTCCTCCTCCTCACTCATCTCCTCCAACAAGCCTTTCCATCAAACTTGATGGTTTCTCACTCACCCCAGTCTCACAAGCTCGTTGCCTTGGAGTAACCCTCGGCTCTATCCTTCAAGCCACACATCCAAGCCCTCTTCAACTCATGCTGATTACAACTCAAAAATAACTCCCGGATCCGTGCTTTCCTTAACCAAGAATCTGCAAAAACATTAGTGCATGCCCTCATCATCTCCCGCCTTGACTACTGCAACCTCCTGCTCTCTGGCCTCCCTTCCAACACTCTTGCACCCTCCAATCTATCCTAAACTCTGTGGCCCGCTTAATCCACCTCTCCCCTCGCTACTCCCCAGCCTCGCCACTCTGCCAATCCTTTCACTGGCTTCCCATCGCCCAACGACTCCAGTTCAACACATTAACCATGACATACAAAGCCATGCACAACCTATCTCCTCCCTACATCTGTGACCTAGTCTCCCGGTACCTACCTGCACGCAACCTCAGATCCTCACAAGATCTCCTTCTCTGCTCCTCTCTTATCTCCTCTTCCCACAATCGCGTACAAGATTTCTCCCGTGCATCCCCCATACTCTGGACGGCTCTACCTCAGCACGTCAGACTCTCCACTACCGTGGAAAGCTTCAAGAGGAACCTCAAGACCCATCTCTTCCAACAAGCCTACAACCTACAATAGCCCTCAGTCCAGTAGACCACTGCGCAACCAGCTCTGTCCTCACCTATTGTACCCTCACCCATTCCCTGTAGACTGTGAGCCCTCGCGGGCAGGGTCCTCTCTCCTCCTATACCAGTCTGTCTTGTACTGTTAATGATTGTTGTACGTATACCCTCTCTCACTTGTAAAGCGCCATGGAATAAATGGCGCTATAATAATAAATAATAATAATAATTTCTTTGGAGGTTACTCTATCTTCACTCATGGCAGATGATGTAGGAAATAAGACTTGGGCTGTTGGAATTTAACATGCCAGATCCTTTTGTTCTCAGGGAAGATAAGCTGCTACTAGAGGTGGCTCCAAGTAGTTTACTCCATTTTTCCTCATTCGAGACCTGTAAACTAAATGAGAGTGCATTTCTATTGATAAGTAGGGAAGAATGGCGGCAAGGTGTACCGTTATATGAACTGTATGGCCAGTTATGGAGTTTCTGTAATTTGTAAATGTATTCCTCCCACTGAGATGCAGTCCCAGGCGCCTGCCTATTCTGTTTAATGTTCTCCCACCATTGCTTAGTCCAAATACAACACTCCACATCTTTAGCAGAAAACATACAGGAGAAATGTCATGCTTTGCCTTGTAAGTCTATAATATTTTGTGCTGCAGCTTTCAATATGTATTCATTCATCAGATAAAATTTTATATGTAGGATCCTCAATCAAAATGCAGTCCGAGTTGTCCTTTGGGATCCAGAAAGGTAACTATTCCGGGAAAACCCACCTGCTGCTTCCAGTGTACCCAGTGCCCAATAGGAGAGATTGCAAATGAGACAGGTACCATAAACACAATCAGCTGATGTCATGTATTCTTATATGTGGAATTTACAAACAATTTGACTCCCATGTTCTTTACTAGATGCTGTGGAGTGCCAAAAATGCTCTTGGGACACTTGGCCCAACACTCAGCAGGACATGTGCTTACGAAGAACCATTGAATTTCTTTCCTATGATGAAGCCATGGGTATCAACCTGGCAGCCCTGTCTATTGCTTCATCTCTCATCCCCATTGGCGTTCTAGGAGTCTTTATTCGTTATAACACAACACCGATAGTCCGAGCCAATAACTGGTCCCTTAGCTGTCTTCTCCTCATTGCCTTATTTTTCTGCTTCCTTAGTTCATTGGCTTTCATCGGATATCCACATCCTGAGAAGTGCCTGTTACGTCAGGTGGCATTCGGCTTGGCTTTCACTCTTTGCATCTCCTGCGTCTTGGCCAAAACCATAACAGTGGTTATTGCTTTCAAAGCCACCAAACCTGGAACTAGTTTACGACGATGGACTGGGGGAAAGGCGTCCTACACTCTTATTGTGATTTGTCTTCTCATCCAGACATCTGTCTGTGTGGCTTGGCTTTCTTACTCTCCTCCATTTCCCGCGTATGACACCCAGACTGCATCAAGGGTCATTATTCTTTACTGTAATGAGGGGTCTCCTTTTGTATTTTGGGTAATGTTGGGATATTTGGGTTTTCTTGCCGCTATCAGCTTCATCGTGGCCTTCTTGGCTAGGAGACTTCCTGACAGTTTCAATGAGGCCAAGTACATTACCTTTAGCATGTTGGCCTTCCTTTGTGTCTGGATTTCCTTCATCCCAGCATATCTCAGCTCCCGTGGGAAGTACACAGTGGCCATGGAGATCTTCGCCATCCTTTCCTCCAGTTTGGCCGTTGTTGTTTGTATATTTTTACCTAAATGTTTCATCATATTGTTTCAACCTCACTTGAATGTAAGGCAAAACTTAATGAGAAAAGAGATTAGCCATCATCAGGACATCCGAGTTCAATCCTTGACCTGAATCATATGTGATGACTTTACCAACAACCTCTACTAGACTTTGCTTAAAGAAGCCTTCTCATTAAATTAGTTTTTTCTTTAAATCTGTGTATATGTGCATGCAGTGTAGTGTTTGTTAATATACTCACTTACAAGGGCACAACGATAGCTTTCGTAGAGACTGCGACTACAACCAGGCCTGGCTGGGTTAGGGGCTTGGCACCTGCCCTGCAGGAAAGCAGCCGGAGAGGAGCTGCGCTGTTTAGTGGCAAAACACGCGGCCGCTATGGGGCCCGTAAGTCAGGGGGGCCTGGTGCCAGGTGGTGGCAACGAGATCCCCTCGCCCGCAGGCCCTCACCCGTCATCGCACCAAGTAATGATGAAGGATGGAGCGACGTGCTCTGCTCCATCCTTCTTCTTTTTCCCATGTGCCTGCGCCCGACATCTCAGTGCAGCAGAGCATGGTGGCATCACTACTGCTGAGCTGAGACTGCAGAGCGTGGGACACTGATCATAGCAGCGGGGGAACGAGGTAGAGGTGAGGACTTGTTTATTTTTTTTTAATCAGTGAGTACACGATAGCCAGAGGTCTATGGGGGTGCATTAAATGGTATCCCGGCTGTATAATACAATATGAAGGACACCCTATATTTGCACTTTGGGCGTGCATTATAATATAATGAGGCCTATGGGGTGCATTAAACAGTATGGGGACTGCATAATATAATATGAAGGACTATGGGACTGCATCATAAAACATGCAGGACTATGGGTGCAGTATAATATATGGAGGACTATGGGGTACAGTATAATATATGGAGGACTATGGTGTGAATTATAATACATGGAGGACTTTATGGATTCATTCTAATATATGAAGGGTTATGTGGGGCCTATTATACTATATGGAAGGGTATGTAGGGGTCAATATAGTATTTGGAGAGCTATATACGCGGGGGGATAAAGATAAAAGCATGGGATGGGAAAGTTTTGTTCTGAGGGAAGAGGCTGTTTCCCTCAGCATCTAGCTCACTCAGAAGAGGAGCAGAGCAGAGCTGGATACCAGAGAAGACCACGGTAAGTGAGTATATTAACACACACACACACACTACAATACATACACAAATGTGTAGTTGTCTCATTAATTTTATAGACTGTGAATGAGGCCATTTTTTACAAAAATGCTACTTTATGCACTTTAAATGGTCATGCCCCTATTAGTAAGTGAGATTAAAAGTGCAAATAGATTGTAGTTAAGACCCCAATACATATTGGACTAATGTCAATGGAATCAGACGATATTGACTATCAGTTTAATGTATATGGAGGAATCCGGCATGTCCAATTTTAGACTGAAAATCCTTTTGTTACGTAGTTACTTAGGTTGAAAAAAGACCTAGGTCCATCTAGTTCAACCTTCCTCCACCTGTTCTAAACTTCCTCCACCTGTTCTCTAAAACCTGCTTTACACGTTGCAATTTCGCATATGATATCGTATGCGATTTGCGACGCCCCCATCGTACGTGCGGCACGTTCAATTTGTTGCCAGTACCGCACAAACTATTAACCCCCGTCACACGTACTTACCCGTTCATACGACCTCGATGTGGGCGGCGAACATCCACTTCCTGGAGTGGGAGGGACGTTTAGCGTCACATCGACGTCACGCGGCATCCGGCCAATCGAAGCGGAGGGGCGGAGATGAACGGGACGTAAGCATCCCGCCCACCTCCTTCCTTCCGCATTGCCGGCCGGGAGCCGCGGGACGCAGGTAAGATCTGTTCATCGTTCCCGGGGTGTCACACACTGCGATGTGCGCTGCCCCGGGTACGATGAACAACCTAACGTTCAATTCATGAGGAATGAACGACGTGCATGCGATGAACAGTTTACCGTTCAATCGCAATCGCACGTAGGTTTTACACACTACAATGTACCTTACGATGCCGGATGTGCGTCACTTACGACGTGACCCCGCCGACACATCGTAAGATATATTGTAATGTGTAAACGGACTTTAGAGATAATCAGCAGCTAGAGATGTCTGACAGTAGCTCTCGTAGAAAACACAGAAGCGCTCGGCATATTGAACGCTCCTTGGAATGGGAGAGTTGACCAAGATAGCTTCAACCAAAGAACCGTTCAAAACATTGTTAAGCCGACATGTATGTAAACTGACACATTGAACAAAGTCATAAGGACTATATTTTTAGTTTTTGCGTTATTCATGTGTGCAATGGACAACATATTGGCCCTTCAGTCTATTGTCAAGTCTTAAAAATTAAGCATTTCAACATCTACATTACTTCAGGAACAGAAACACAATCAGTGCATGAATATAGTACAGCAATGCAGCAAAAGAACCACCATCATTATATGAATACAGTGATAGAAACATCATCAGTACAGGAATACAGTGCCAGTATTATCATTAGATAAGGAATACAGCACCAGAACCTATCATCAGTACCCAAATACAGCACCAGAACCTCCATCAATACAGGAATAAACCACCCCAACACCAGCTTTACTTGAATTCATCACCAGAACAACAATCACTACATGTATAAATCATGAAGCTCAGTACAGCTGTAAGGTTTCATATGGCCAAGTTTGATTTGGAAAATCTGAACACCTGTACAACTTTTGATGTAGAGACAATGTCTTCCCTAACCCTATTGTTAGTGTTCCCATAGCAACTGAAGGCAAGAGCCTGTAAAGTAATTAGAGTTACATTATAGTTAACTACAAAGTTTTTTACTGAGGTAGAAGTTGAAAAGTCATCACATGTGTGCCGCCCCTGCGTCAGCAGCCGAGCTGCTCAGATCCGATCCACGGTGGGATCAAGGGGTCCCCGTGTGGCCACTCAACACAGGGGATGGTGTTGAAAGTTTGTGACACCACCCGTGGTGTGTGGTAAGGATGAAGTACTACCACTGCGACTGGGAGTACCCGGTGGCGATGGTGTGGGCAGCCAGGTGTTTAACCCCTCCACAGGTAGGGGGGATGCCCCGGGACTCGGTGATGGTGTCGGTGAAGTGCTGCTGGGCCAGTAAGGGTTAATTGCGTACTCACTCACTCCAGTAACGCTGATGCTGACAACCGTGGTAAACCAAAGTTCTTGATGCCACTGCAGCAGGGAGGGAGCATGCCTGGATCCCTTGCCCATTGGTGTTGATTGTTAGCCTGTGACCTTGACCTTGGCACCTCTTTACTGTAGTTGGTCCCTTTTAGCTTAGAACTAAACGGGTCCCGCTCACCAGTATGGCTACCGGAGTGAGCTTGCTCTCAGGGTTCACGCTTGGGATTCTCTGGACTATGCAGTAGGAAAGTCCTATCCCCTTATCCAGAACTGTGGACCGAACATTGGATCTAAATCCTTCCCTCCAGGATTCAAGTGCCTTATATTTTCTCACATTTATTCATTGTTTTATGTTACGTTATATTAATTTTTTGCTCTGAACAATACTTGGAAGGTGTGCATTGTGTTTCTTATGCTATTTTTCACTACAATAAAAAGAATATTGAAAAGAAAAGGAAAGTCCTATCCCCCTTGTTGCACTGTAAGGGGTAGTCGGACCCCTGGTAGTGAAGGAGCTGTTTTTCCCCCCCTGAAGACGCCACAGTAGTATGGTGGCAAATGGTAAATGTTAAATGGTAAAATGTTACCTGTCGTTTTAGTGATTAAACTGTTTCCCCACTAGGTGCCAGTGTAGAGCAGTGGTTCCCCTGGTAACAGTGGCAGGGAAGGAAGGGGCAGGGCAGCCTAGGTGGGGAAGGAAGGGTTCGGAATGCAGAGTCCAGTGTGCAGTGAGATGTGAGAGGCGAGCAAGCTCGGTCTGAGGTGACGGGGCAGAGTGTGGGAGTGAGACGAGGCAGTCAGCCTGAGTGAGTACTCTTGGCTAGAAAGCAGAGGAAACCCATGAGAAACGGTGGAAGAGTTGGGACTAGTCCGGAGCCGGTGGTGTGTACTAGAGTGGAGTGCAGCTATCAGGGGGATAACAAGTGGCCCCTGCAGGCGAAGGTTAGTGCCCTGACAAAGAAGTGGAGAGGTGAGAACTTATCCAGAGCCGGTAGTGTGTGCTGGATCTGCCCTACAGTAAATCCGGGTTAGAGCGCAGCTACTAGGGGGTTAACGTATGTCCCCTGCAGGCAAAGGAAAGTGCCCATAGAGAAAAAGGAAACCGTTTTTGTAGAAAAGGACCTGTAACTTGTAACGTACTAAAGTAAACCTGCTGCAAACAAAAAGATGGAAGCTTTGTTTAATAAAACGGTGTTTGGTTTATCCGCTGCCTGCAATTGTCTCTTTCCTGAAAGTGAAGAAGGAGCTGGAGAGCACAGAAAGAACGCTGTCATGAATGGGCCCCATGCATCCACACTCTGCCCCAACAACACACCTGTTTTGCAAGTGACGGCCGGGCCGGGGTTCAGCCTGCGGCCCACAAGGCGAGGGGACCCGACTACACCCCCTGAGGCGCCCTCTGCCCCCGTTACAGCACTAGTACCCCGATTTTGGAGCAGGTGGAGAACGGATCTTGAAGGCTCCGTCCTCGTTGGGTGAATTACCAGGACGCTTGAAGCTACTTCCTAGCCTAGGGTCTACGTACTTCGTCATGCCCTGGTCCCTGCCCGGTGATGGCACAAGGCCGCCGGCTGTCCTCATCGACAATCCGTGCCCCTTGTCACGATCCCCTGCAACCGGGGTCCAGCTCCCACCAGGCCCAGACCAACGTCTGCCACCCAGTAGTAAGGCTGGTTTCAGACGTCCGTGTTTTAGGTACGTTTGACATCCGTTTTTAACACGGATGTCACACGTACCCATGTTACCCTATTGTGTACTCACATGGCCGTGTTTTCACACGGACCGTGTGGCCCCGCTATTTCACATGGAGACGTGCCCGTTTTTTCTCCAGCAGCACGGGTATCACACGGACCGCACACTGATGTGATCCGTGTGACATCAGTGTGACATGTACCGGAGAAAGCAAGGGTTTTTAATTAAAAAGATTTTCTATATTTGCCTGTTCCAGCGATGGTGTCTCTGGCTCTGCTGCCTCCTGCTCCTGACCCCCGCTCATTATTTTCATTGATTATTCACCGCAGTGAGCAGCTGGGAGCAGGGGCATCGCGGTGACAGCGCAGGAGACAGCACCGCCGGGGACAGCACCGCCGAGGACAGCATCACTGGGGACATTGCTAGTGACAGGTGAGTATCCTGCCAGCAGTGTGTGCAGGGACGTCCAGGAGATCATCGGATTTCACAATGAACTCTGATGACCTCCTGATGACACCCCTGCGACAACTGCGTTACAGCTAGTGTCACGATGGTGACTTCCAGGGGTTCATGAGAGTTCATTGGGAACCCTGATGAGTCCCCTGGATGTCACTGCACAAACTGCTGTATACTCACCGGCGATGTCCCCAGTGATGTCCCCGGCGGTGCTGTCCTCGGCTGTGCTGTACCCAGCCAGTCCCAGCGATGCGCCGGCTTCCAGATCCTCAGGCAGTGAATAATCAATGAAAATAATGAGCGGGGATCAGGAGCGGGACGCAGCAGAGCCGGAGACAGCATCGCTGGATACAGGTAAATACAGAACATCTTTTCATTACAGAGACACGTGTTTTACCCGGTACGTGTCACATGTATGCAAACATGGATGTCACACGTGTAACACACGTATGGCACACGTATGACCATAACCATGCGTGTGACTGGTACCTGATTAAACACGGACATCTGAAACCAGCCTAAAAAGGAGCCCAGCTCCTGATTTCTCCTCTCGAGAGTCATTGCTCAACTGTCTGTCTCCTTACACTCCTGACCCCCCCTTACCAACCCCCCAAGTGGCCAACCCTATTCCCTTCAGGCTGTCCACTGGTGTGTCTGGTGGGTGTGGTGAAGAGTGTTCCTAGGGTTTCGATTAGCTTGTTCTTAGCAACACCAAAGGTCGGGGACCCGTAAGCAAGGAGGAGATGGCTATCATGCAGAAGGGCAGATTGCACAATACCCTGTGACGACCTGATAGGCCAGGGCGTCACACATGTAACTGGGATCAGACTGGATGGTATTTACAATTGGATTTGCAGGGTTTTCACATAGTTGGTTATTGTCACGAGTGTCTCCAGTTCTCGGGAGACTTGTGACAGCTCTAGGATCTGAGTCTCACATTGCCTTGTGAGACTATGGGTTTTAAATGTATTTGCAGCAAGGGTTAAGTACTCTTTCCTTGCTGGGAGTTCCTTAGTAGTTCATCTCAGGTGCTGCCGGTTTGTGACCACTCGTCTCAACCTTAAATAGTGACATGTTCCATCACCTGATGCCGAGTATAGAGATCTATAGAATTATAGAATCATAGAATTTTAGAGTTGGAATGGACCTCCTGGGTCATCTAGTGCAACCCCCTGCTCAAAGCAGGATTCCCTAAATCATCCCAGACTGATGTCAGTCCAACCTCTTTTTAAAGACTTCCACTGAAGGAGAACTCACAACGTCTCGTGACCGCCTGTTCCACTCATTGATCACCCTCACTGTCAAAAAGTTTTTTCTAATATCATATTTCATATTTCAGATTCATTCTGAACTGACCACCTTGGAGGAAGGAAGCTTCTTATCGATGCTGGAATCCTGTTGCCTGCAGCCCTGGTGTATGGCTGCAGCTTTGAAGTTGAAGTATATCCTTTTTGTCTATGTTCCCCTGTCTTTCTACCTTACCCTGTGTCAGACTCTTGTAGAGATGAAATCTAGTGCACTCACCAGTCTTTGTATTAGCAGGGTGAGTGAATGGACAGACAGGGACTAGGCACGTGATGGCGACAAGGGGAAGGACTCGTATAGGGATGTTAGGGGATCTCAGGGTTCAGACACAGGTTAGTGTCAGGAGGTGTCCCGACCCCACTCTCCATCAACAGGGCCTTCCTCTCCTTTTCTATCCCCGCTATATCTCTGTGTTGTCTGAGAGTGACAGTAATATGGCAGGGCACTATAGGGACCTGCATCCTCTTGGGGATGCAGAACCTACCCCCTGGGACCTGGAGTACCGGTGCCGATTCCATCCAAACATGACCAAAATCCTAGTTCACCACTCCACACTGGGCATAGAGGGTTAACCATGTAAGGGGATGGTCGCCATGGGAACAAGTCCCTGGGTATAGCCAGCCTGGTGGGAGGGGTCAGTCAGTTAGTCTGTGGTGAGGAGAGAGTCAAGTAGCACACAGGAGAGGTGTGTGGATGTGCCTGAGCTGGGTCCATGTAACGGTGACCCCAGTAGCACAGGAGAGAGGTCGCCAGGACGGGTACCGGTGAGCGGGGTACAGGGCCCTAGGTCAAGCACAACTTTAGACTGTTGGGCAAATACCTGCCCGGTGAGGACACCTTCACGGACTTCACCGAACCAAATAATCAGGGGGCATCAGCAGTAAACTAGGATCGGGATTCAGACACTTACCTCCCCACAGGGTCCGCACTCCCTGCCTCCAAGGGACCTGAACCAGCAACCCCTGAGTCCACAGTGACTAGAGACTGTTAAAGACAATCTGGTGTGGTCTCCGTTATTGCCCCGTTACATCTCCCAGGCACAGCCCTGCCTGCGCAGCACCTGTACCGCCCCGGTATGGCTCGAGGGACTCTACCGGACCCGGGGGTCATGTGGACACTTCGAATAAAAGGGGGACGTATTTGTACGGGGGTTGTTTAAAACTGTCTGTGACGCAACCTACGGTGTGTGGTGAGATGTAGCACCACTGCTGCTGCTGTGGGAACCCCGGGGGTGATGGGCTGGCAGCTGGATATTAACCCCTCCGTGGCTAGGGATGGATGCCCCGGGGCCCAATGTCTCTGTGCAGGGGATGATAACGGCAGGGGCCGGCGCACCCGGTGAGGCCGCGAAAGTTACTCACTGTTGAATCAATCACACGAGTCTTTTGGTAAACCAAGGAGATGGTGGCCGGCTGCCACAGACGGGTGTATCTGGTCCCATACCCGGGCTGGTGGTCAATGCCCCTTTCCTCTGCACTTTGTGTTTTCTTATGTAGACTTCCCGGTGTGAAACACGGGAGTCCGCTCCTGGTCCTCTGGTTGGGAGCCGTGCCCGTCAGACGCTGACCCGTGGGATCTACCGGGCCCTGGCGGATGCCCTATCCCTCTCTGTGGGTGGTTGTCTACTTTCTTTATTATTTCCCCCTCTTTATTATATCCCCCACACTGGCTGCAGCAGCTACATTTCAGATGCTCCCTTGAGGCAAGACATAAGATTCCTTCTCTAAATCTTCCGCACTTGGCCACTTGCACTCCCCCACTGTTACAGGGCAATCTCGTATCGTCAACATCAGTCTCAGAAGTCAGGACTACCAATAGCTCTGCTCCAGCGTTGCTCTCACTTATGCTCCTGTTTGGGCCTCTCACAGCTTCTACTAAGGTGTACTCACTTCCAGGAGAATGCTTCTGCCACTTCTTCTGGATTCCTGATCTTGTAGACTTTGCTTTCTGTCTGGCTGATGCTCACTGTGCTGTAACTACAGGCACTCTTATGTACTAGGCCTCAACAGCCCTATATAAAGCTGAAGACCCTCCCTGAACTTCCCACTAATTCCTAACCCTTTGTTACCCAAACCTCCTGCAGCTAGCAATACACTTATAAATCAATGCAGCTGCTGAGAAATGCATCAACATAACCCAGTACAATTATTATTATATAATCTTCAGGGGGTGCCGATCACTTACCCACCCTCTTACACAGCAATAAATTACAATGTCAGGTCAGCCCTATATACAATTCTATCTCATGGACCTTTGTTGTTACCAACCATCATCAGACTGCAGAGCATACAGGAACCACAGTGCTGATTAGACACAGGCAATAGATCTATTAAACATTTAAAGGAAAAATTAACTTTTGGGAGATATTTTACATGTTTTAGGTGTCACGCAGTGGACTTGGGGAAGGTCCGGCGTGAGGCGAGACACAAAACAAGTAGGGGTTTCACCACAACAAACAAGAGGTACACCGGGGACACTTAAACAACGGTGGGCCCTGGTTCTAGGGAAAGGGATGATGGGACACCTCCTGCACTTACCTGCAGCTGCACCCTGCACTCCTAGCCAGTCCCTATACAGGTTCCGTACTAGTCACAGAGCAGGATACCTGAAACCCTGAGAGACCCTGTTATAACCCTGGCTAGTGAGCTGGCAGGTGACGATCACTAGTCCCAACACTGCACTAATGCAACAATAGTGCGACAGACAGGGGAAACAACAAAGGATACGCCCAACTTCACTGCTGCAGTCAGACACCAGGACTGCAGTCTACACCGCTTCACTGCAACATGGGCTCCAGCAGCTCCTTCCATCTCGAGGCCTAGCTACAGAATGAATCAGAATAACCGGAACCTTCTTTTGGAAGATGTGAACATATATAGGCTAAGGGAGTAGTCACCAACCAGGCAGGGGTCAGAAGCTGCTGGAAAGTAAAACTGACATTAACCCTTTCAGCACCAAAGGAAAGGGAATACGTTTAATGGGAGGAGACTTAGATGATAAAGAGAGACTATGGCCCAGATCTTGTCACAAGTCTCAAGATGCAAAGAGACGGCCGTGACATTAGGTCCTTTAATTCTGAGGCGATCGGTGGGTTCCGGGTCCTGAAATCCCAGGAGTCTATGACTTCTTACTGCATCTCATGCCACTGACTTGAGTTGTGCACTTTTATTAAGCCTGTAGAGCAAGTAATGGAGGTCTCTGGACCTAGACCCCAAGACATATTAAAAATCTCTCAAAAGTTTATTTGCTCTTTAAGAGTATCAGTCTTTTACACTGCAGATGATGATCGTAAATTATTGGTCTTATCTAAACCGTTAAGCACCTGATTCATGATAAACAATATGTTCCTTCGCTGGGTGAAATAATTTTTAAGCTTTCTTATGTGACGCCCTGATAAAACCAGGTAGTCACAGAAAGAGTTAATCCTCCTTGGCAGCTACACAATCCCCACACAGATGTACAGCAGCCAATCAGGCCCTACTCACCCCCTCCCAAGGAAAAGGGAGGGGGCGAGGGGAGTTAAGGAAGTGACAGAGCAGAATTTAGCTCAGTTGTGCTGTAGCCAGTGGAAAGCTGACAGGGGAGGCTTGTAGCTCCCCGGAGAAAGTGGTAGCTGGGGTTAGAGCCCTGGACTACCGGACTAGGTGGCTGTGAGGGCCACAGGCACGGAGATCCGGCAGCGGGGAACCTGAGGCGACCGGGACAGGGTTGTAGCCCGCCGGTGGTGGGAGAGGGACCCAATCCGGAGGCCGTTCAAATGGACTAGTCCAGACAAAAGAGAGACAGACAGAGTGTAGAAGGAAGGGCCCCTGGCTGTACATCTGGGTGAGGGACCCGAAGACCCCCGCCAACGGTGACCGGCCATTTGGCAAGTTGGTTTACAAAGGACTCTGTGTTTTCTGACCACACACATCAGCCTAGCTTTATCCAACACCAAGACAACTGAACTGTGTGTTTCCTGATCCCTGCCACCACCACAACTCCCAATTGGGCCCCGGGACTACACCTCCCCTACCCATGGAGGTGATACCACCTTGCTGTCCCACACCACCAGTCCCAGGCACGGTCCCCAGAGGCAGCGGCGATGCCACCATTTCATCATCGCAACCGACGGGTGGCATCACAGACAATCCCCCTTTACATATTCCCCTTTTGTTGTGGAGACTGGGATCACAGACCGGGTCACGCCACTGTAATACCTCTAGAAGCGACCCCATTGGCCCAGCTCTGAGTACCCCCTATCCTTGGGCGACACACTTATATTTCATTTTTCTCGTCAGTAGATCACCCTGTATAAACGTGCTGCTGAGAACAATGCACAGCGAGCATTCATGTAACAATTATCCTGTGCTCATGAACATGTGCTCGGTTTAAACAAACAATTAAAGACTGGCGATCTTTTAAAACCTGGGTGCCCCCTTAGATCCAGGTATCTTAAAGGTGTCATTTTGCTCTAATTGGAGTTGTCCTTATTCCTTTCGTCTTCATCTAGCCCTGATAACATGGTGACTTTTCACATCCAAAGCTCATCGCAGCAGACTTCCCTCTTCTCCACTTTTCTGCACATCCTGATATAATACCCTTAAAAATAACAGTGATATAAAGCCCTTTGAATTATATATCTCCCCACACTGTACCCTAAATAAATCCTATTCTGTAACTCTGAATAAATAATTGCCCTTCACTGTGCTCCCTACTTCAAAAATGTCCCCACACTGCCCTATTATGGTACATGGCCTCCACGTTATTCTTTCCTATTGAGTATTGTATCCATCACTATCTTATATATAATATGAGCACCATCTTGTCCTCCCTTATGAACTATAACTGCCACATTTTCCTTAAAGTAAAAGCACCACTTCGTCCTCTGTTGTGAATGTCATCTGAGTGGGTGCTGGTGTGAAGCTCCCTCTGGTGGCCAGGAATGGTAATGAAGCTGAGTTTAAATCTGTGATTCAAACAGGTGATGGAATTAATTGGTAATCCAGGAAATCCTATTGCAGATCAGCCAAGTCTATTTAGGAGAGCATTTTGTGCTTGGCGGTCACCGACGATAGATGTTTCCTGCCTGCTTCTGAAGGTGGCAGGGAGTTTTCCTTTCTGTTTCTCCCGTTTATTCTGTGCCCGAATCCATTCCAGATAAGTTTACTGTTTCTGTGCTTAATTGCTGGATTTGCACTTAAGAGTGTTTCTGCTTATTCCATTTGGTTCTGTGTTCAGTTTCTTGTATGTGAGGATCTGTCTTTCTGCTTTTGTGAGCAGGGTAGATCCTCCAGCAAGAAATGGAGCTTGCTCCCTGTTCATGTTTGGAGTATTTGCACTTTAGAATATTGTTTGTTGTGTGATTTTGTTTCTTCCCATTATATCTGCACCTCTGTTTAAAGTGTCTGGCACAAGAGTACCTGATAGAATGGGGGAGAGGCCCAGTGGTCTCAGATCTTTTTTCCTATCAGGAGATTGGTATTTTTTTGCAGGTTTTTTTGCAATCAGTTATCTATCCTGTCCTGTTCTATCAAGTAAGTCGGGCCTCACCTTTGCTGATCTATATTTTCTATCTGTGTATGTCTATCTGTTCTGTATATTGACTCTGCCTATTCTGTGGCCTTACTCTCTGTACTGCCCACCATACAGTGCCCTCACTCTCTATACTGAGCACTCCATTTTTTCCTGTAAAATCCCTCTGAATATTCAGCTTTATATGTGCATGCCTCCTCCTGGCTTAGGAGATAAGATGTGGACATTGATGTGGAAAGTGGTTTGGATCCACTCAATGTAACAGTGATTGAATTCACAGTGGCTCAGTGGTTACCATTGCAGTCTTGCAGCGCCCGGGTCATGGGTTCTAAAATCCCACCTAGAACAACATCGTCAAGGAGTTTGTATGTTCTCCCCATGTTTGCGTGGGTTTTCTCTAGGTTCTCCGGTTTCCTCCCACACTTCAAAGATATTGAGAGGAATTAGTGTGGGATCCCCATGACAGTCAAATACACATGATGTTGGGAGAGTGAAGGATCCGGCCTGCTGGATTTCAGAGGCTAATTTATACTTTTTGCTTGGTGCGATTATAGAGTTTACCCCTGTTGTCTTGTTACTTCCTTCCTGCTCTTGATTTCAGCCTGAATCTCTTATGGTCTTATCATTTGTGTGTGCGTGCTGTGTAACAGAGTTTTGGTTTTTCTCTTGTATGTCTATTTCTGTGGTTTCAACACAGTCTTGTCCTGTCCATCCTTGGAGGGAGGGGAAATTAGATCAAAACTGATCAGCAGGAGGGCCAGGAAGGAGACTCAGGCATCTCCACCATCAGGAGTATCCCTGAGATTAGGGGTAGCATAGGATCACAGTGACATTTTGACATACTTTAGACTCACTGCGAATCGTATCGCTCACAATCAATTTTTTTTAGAAAAATTTGGTGAAACTGAAAATTTTGAACTTAACTCATCTCGATCATAGATTGTTCTCCTTACTCACCGAGCATAATGTGTCTGTACAATAATAGACAGAAGAAATTTTCATGGACCAGTTTAGCACATGGACAATACTCATTAGTCACTGGGCCCCCCAAGCAGGTCTAAGTCCCCAATTTATCTATACAGAAAGCAGAAAGGTGAATTCTCAAAATTTCAGGTGTTCTCAAGATTAATTGATCCAAAGGGGTCCCACAGATGCAATCAAGTTGGAATCTGTAAACGATCATAATCAGAGGGTATGGCTACACCTGGGACATGGAGCCTTATGGAGGTTAGTATTACAAAAAACAGGAGGGGGTTTGGGTACCCCATTACAAATTTTGTATTTGGGTCCCAGTTGCTTCAAGTTAAGCATCTGGACCTAGTTGTATATATAACCCTGGTAGACCCTGGTAGATCTGATGACATTTTCGAACGGAAACCTTATTTAAATCCAAATCACCATAAATATCAATGTCTAATTTGATGGTAATTCCACATCAATGACCTGAAGTTTAACTATTTTTTTGTTAAGTGGCCTTATGATTTTGTTCTTATAAGTCCTTATTGAGATAGCTGAAGGACCCATCTATAGATCAATGAATAGTCTCACTGGTACCGCTATGACTTACGTTCAGATTTAACAAAATCCATGTTTGGATGTTCTCCACTTGATGGCATCTGTTTTCCAAAACCATAATTAACTTCTTACGACATTGGTGTCTTAGCTTTAAATGCGACGTTCAACTTTGGCCCCTTTTATTCCACCATTATCTTTTTGACGGTCCATAATTGAAGGAAATCCCATTTGATAGCCCAGCTGGTGACCATGGTCCCGAGACATTTTCTATCCCCTTGGTGTTGGTTGAGCACAGGAAGACTATATGTATGCAATTAACTTAATATGTTATCCCTATGGGCAGCTTGTCATATAAAAAGACATAACACTTCTCAACAGTCAACAGATAGAGGCCGAGAGTGAGAAAAAGTGTGCATCTTCCCTTCAATCTCCTCGAACTCATTTATTAATCTTGTAGACCATTTCTTTCCTCGGGGCATCTCAGTAAATTGCTTTCTCCTTCTTATTCCCGGTCTTGGCAAGCTATGCTGGTTCCTTCTCTCTTGAAACCGGTCGTGTTATTCTGTGGTGCCCTTTTCTACCAGAGGTTGTCTCGAGACTTGTTGCTCTTAGCTTGTCTTCTGATTCCAGGTGCTGGAGGATTGGTGATAGATCAAGGGTGTAAGATTCGAGGGAATAATATCTCTGGCCTGTATCGCGATGGAGACATTATCATTGGTGGTATATTTCCTGTCCATGTGTATAGGACCTACCATGAGTTGACGTTCAAAAACCCACCACCTCCAGTGACCTGCAACACGTGAGTAGAACACCAGTTATATTTTAGATACCGATCTCAGCATAAAGGAGTACACCCCACATCAAAAACTACTAAATCTAATATTTGTATGACCTCCATGATTTGTAAGAACAGCATCAAGTTTTCTAAGGCATGGAATGAACAAGTTGGTAACATGATGCAACTTCTATCTTTTTCCATTCTCCAGGAACTTACTCTTTTAGAGAATTAGATGGTTAATTGAGAGTGATGACAGCTTGTCTCTTCAGAACTTCCCATAGGTTCTTGGTTAGGTTCAGGTCAGGAGAAACTCGACCACTAAATTATTTCACCAGTTCTCCTTCAGAAATGCAACAGTGGCCTTAGATGTGTGTTCTGGATCATTGTCATGTTGGAAAAGTGTACATGTACCAAGGGCATGGAGTGATGGCGGCATCTTCTCCGTCACCGTAGAGCAGAATATCTGTGAATTCATGATCCCATCAATGCCATGTAGCTCCCGACACCAGGAGAACCCCTGCATACCCACATGAGGACACCAGCACCACCATGTTCTGATATAGGCACTATGCATTTTTCTTTGAACTCATCACCTTTCCAATACTATACAATTTTGAAGCCATCAGTTCCAAAAACTTTTCTTTTGCTCTTATCACTCCAGAGTATAAAATCCCAGTAGTCTTCATATTTTTCAGCAGGGCCCTGGCAAATTGTAGGTGAATTTTTAATCTTCTTGGACCCTTCAACTTTTTTGCGTAAATAAATTATTTTCTTTCTCAGGTCTTGTGACATTTCTCTCCCATGTGGTGCCATTGCTGACAGCAACAAATAGGAAGAGGTTTTCTTTGTTAAGTAACACCCTGCCCTCAACCATCTGCTGGTCACCTGATTAATTAAATTAGACTTACCTATGGTTGATATCTTAATTTGAATTTTAATCAAAATTTCATCTTCGCCCCTTTCATTGGGGTGTACTCATTTTTACAATATTGTTTTTATTATAGTTGATAAGAAAAATATTTTTTGAGGAATGGTCAAATAACAAACCCTGTTTGAAATCAATGACCCTCATTTGTGGGAGTAAATTGTAGTATGGAATCTCATAGAAAATGTTGATTCTGAACGGAAACTAAAGGTTTTCTGACAAATCTGTTGGGGTGTACTCATTTATGCTGAACACTATATATTTAAATCCCGATTCCAGCCATAATTTTTAAATGGAGTTATGAACAGAAGATACAGGGGGTGTGTGTTATATATTAAAATAAACAATATCAAATCTGATGTCATTCTATAGTGTGGGAAAAAAAAGAGCAGGGTGTAGGAGGTACTCATATTGATTAAATGATTTTAGGGTTGCGGAGTTGTTGGTCTCATCCTATGATACAGGGAAAAAGTATTGAACATGTTACTGAAATTGAATAAATACTTCCCACAAAAGCCTTTGTTGGTGATAAAGCTTCCAGACGCCTCCTGTATGGAGACACTAGTCGCCTGCATTGCTCAGGTGGATTTTGGCCCATTCTTCCGCACACACTCCTCACATCCTGTATGGAGACACTAGTCGCCTGCATTGCTCAGGTGGATTCTGGCCCATTCTTCCGCACACACTCCTCACATCCTGTATGGAGACACTAGTCGCCTGCATTGCTCAGGTGGATTTTGGCCCATTCTTCCGCACACACTCCTCACATCCTGTATGGAGACACTAGTCGCCTGCATTGCTCAGGTGGATTCTGGCCCATTCTTCCGCACACACTCCTCACATCCTGTATGGAGACACTAGTCGCCTGCATTGCTCAGGTGGATTTTGGCCCATTCTTCCGCACACACTCCTCACATCCTGTATGGAGACACTAGTCGCCTGCATTGCTCAGGTGGATTCTGGCCCATTCTTCCACACACACTCCTCACATCCTGTATGGAGACACTAGTCGCATGCATTGCTCAGGTGGATTTTGGCCCATTCTTCCGCACACACTCCTCACATCCTGTATGGAGACACTAGTCACCTGCATTGCTCAGGTGGATTCTGGCCCATTCTTCCACACACACTCCTCACATCCTGTATGGAGACACTAGTCGCATGCATTGCTCAGGTGGATTTTGGCCCATTCTTCCGCACACACTCCTCACATCCTGTATGGAGACACTAGTCGCATGCATTGCTCAGGTGGATTCTGGCCCATTCTTCCACACACACTCCTCACATCCTGTGTGGAGACACTAGTCGCCTGCATTGCTCAGGTGGATTCTGGCCCATTCTGCCACACACACACTCCTCACATCCTGTATGGAGACACTAGTCGCATGCATTGCTCAGGTGGATTTTGGCCCATTCTTCCGCACACACTCCTCACATCCTGTATGGAGACACTAGTCGCCTGCATTGCTCAGGTGGATTCTGGCCCATTCTTCCGCACACACTCCTCACATCCTGTATGGAGACACTAGTCGCCTGCATTGCTCAGGTGGATTTTGGCCCATTCTTCCGCACACACACTCCTCACATCCTGTATGGAGACACTAGTCGCCTGCATTGCTCAGGTGGATTTTGGCCCATTCTTCTGCACACACTCCTCACATCCTGTATGGAGACACTAGTCGCCTGCATTGCTCAGGTGGATTCTGGCCCATTCTTCCACACACACTCCTCACATCCTGTATGGAGACACTAGTCGCATGCATTGCTCAGGTGGATTTTGGCCCATTCTTCCGCACACACTCCTCACATCCTGTATGGAGACACTAGTCGCATGCATTGCTCAGGTGGATTTTGGCCCATTCTTCCGCACACACTCCTCACATCCTGTATGGAGACACTAGTCACCTGCATTGCTCAGGTGGATTCTGGCCCATTCTTCCACACACACTCCTCACATCCTGTGTGGAGACACTAGTCGCCTGCATTGCTCAGGTGGATTCTGGCCCATTCTGCCACACACACACTCCTCACATCCTGTATGGAGACACTAGTCGTATGCATTGCTCAGGTGGATTTTGGCCCATTCTTCCACACACACACTCCTCACATCCTGTATGGAGACACTAGTCGCCTGCATTGCTCAGGTGGATTTTGGCCCATTCTTCCACACACACTCCTCACATCCTGCAGGTCCCGGCTCCTTCTATGAACTCTGAGCTTTAGTTCCTTCCAGACATACTGGATTCAGCTCGGCCATTCTAACAGATTTATTGTTTTTGTCTGAAACCAGTTGAGAGTTTCCTTGGCCGTGTGTTTGGGATGATTGTCTGCTGAGATGTCCTCCATTGTTTCGTCTTCATCATTTTTTATGAAAAAAGTTCCAGGTCACTGAATTGTTCATCTATTTCATCTATCTGGAGCTTGGAGTTGCTTTGTCACAGCATTTGGAAATAAAGTAGAATTTGGAGTCTGGCTCAACAAACTTCAGATTTCTTTATTCTTTAAGATACAGTACAGACAGCACACTCCAAATCCCCTGTTTTGTCAAACAACGTTGTGATAGTGGAATATTGTGGATTCTGTACCATTTTGTGTGGGTTAATGTTTGGGCGTGGTTCACTGTCCATTCTGTGTTCCTTGTGTGTACATTGTCCTCTTTGCAGGTTTAATCCCTCCCATGCCAGGCTTTTGCTCCTAAGTTGGGGGAGGGGGCGTGGGATCCACCTAACTTCTTTGCTTACCTGAGGGGATGAGGCAGTCTGTTTGAGAACTTGAAGGAAGAAAGATTGAACCTCTGGGAGAAACTGGCTTCTCAGAGAGAAACTGGACAATTATTCGCTTATATTCGATTATATCGCTTACCGGACTATATTTGCGTTACTGGACTAATTTTACCCTCTGTTTTGTGGATTATTTGATGGACATTCTGGATTGCTTGGAATAAATATGATTTGGATTGCTCAGTCATCTCTCGCTCTGTTGATCATGTGATATGGGAGAAACAAACGTGTTTCAGATATCAAGCATCTTTATTAATGTCCCCATGAATAAGGATGCTTGTCAGCTGAAATGCGTTGTTTGTGAAAACAGGGGATTTGGAGTGTGCTGTCTGTAATGCATCTTAAAGAATAAAAAAATCTGATGTTTGTTGAGCTGGGCATGCTGGTGGTGGTGGTCAGGCTGGTAGTGGTCAGTCGCCTGCTGATCTTGGTACAGTGCAGGTTGAAAATCACTGTTCTGTTCTCGTCCTTACTTTCTTTAAAAAAGTGCCAGACTGGGGAACACCTAACTCTTGGTCTGGAAACTTGCTACATGTGGGTGGTCTGGGGAGCAATTGTTCTCCCTCTGGCCACCCCACTGCCTTTTACTGCCTGTTGCGGTGCTGTGAATCCCTCCTCCTCCACACTGCTGTCCTCACTCTGCATGGCCCTTTCTCAGGTTGGGTCAGTGACTTCATCATCCACCACCTTGTCTTCCACTTCCGTACTCTGGTCCTCCTGACTTTTTGACTTTTTGGCTACGGTGTCTCACTATCATCGACCTCTTGAGGCAGTAATTGCTGTTACCAACTATTGTCTTCTTGTGATTGTGGTTGCTCAAATATTTGTGCATCACCGCACACAATGTCCGCATGTCCCTCTTCAAACATGCAGGGCAAGAGGCTAGAAGCAGCCATGAATGGAAAGGTAAAGAGCTCCTTGGAGTATTGTAATGTTAAATCACTTGTCTCCTGGGACTTGACATGCTGGGAGGAGGGTCAGGATCAGAGTGAGGATTATGTTGTCCAGACTCTTGGCTAGTGAGACTAGACCGTGTGAAAGACAAGGTGGTGCTGGGGAAAAGTTTGGAAGCATTATCTGCCATCCATCCAACAACATGCTCGCACTGTTCTGGCTTCAATAGTGGTGTCCTACGCCCCCTTGCAAAATGGGACAGGAAGCTAGGTCTTGTGAATGAGCGTGTTTGTCGTGCTTCCACAGCAGGAACAGTTTCACCTGGCTCATGGCCATGGCCTCTGGGTGCACCAACATCAGCGGGATGTCCACTTTCTCCATCACTCACTGCACGTGTGGCGCCCCTGAGGCTTCGGTTGCCATAGGGTACTGCACCTCTCTTAAACTGCAGTGCTTATCCTGGATCCAGAGTAAGTCGGTACCGGTTCCACTACATGCAAACTCATACACACAACCAGGTTGCCCTCCCCACTGGGGGCCAGGCTAGGGTCGGGTTTTAAGGTAGTCACCAAACATGGGGGGCAGCCACCCACTAGTGACAGGGACCCGGGGGAGGAGCAGCCACCAGAGGGAGATAGCCAACATGACAGTTAGGGGGTTCTCCAGGAGGAGAGGAAAGGAGCAGATGGGTTTTACCGGTGGCTCTGGTGGGCCACAGGAGTCAAGACGGTTGCCGAGGGGAGAGCTTAATTGCTCCTTCGGGACCGACGCAGTGCAGGGTGCAGAATCTTAGGGTGGAACTAACTTCAAGTGGTATCACCAGAATCTCTGCAGGACAGGGGAATTGCATGTCCCCCAGGCCATCAAAGTTCCCGGAGCACAGTGCCACATTGGGTCCGGAGTCAAGACTCAAGTCAGGCTCCACTGCGGACCCTCGGCACCTACATACGGGACAGGAGACAACAAGTCAAGAACTAGGGTCCCAAAGTAGCTTCAGACCACAAGGATCCATGTCTACAGGCGCAAGCAGGAAGGGCCCACCGACCACCATACCAGGTCAGACCTCCAACGGATCCGGGATCGACTGGGGACCATCACTGCAGTAGCCGATATCTCCTGGGCAATCTAAGAACTGTAAGTAAAGGAACCTTGACCAGCAGAGACTGTGTCAGCCTGTCCTTGCCGGCGCCCTGCGTTTCGGCGCCAACGGCCACTACTCCCCTCATCATCCTCCCGCTCCACCTGTGGGGAGCAGAACCATCTTTATTGCTACAACCATCTGCCCCGGAGGACAGAGACAGCAGCGGCGGCTAATCCCTGGCCGCCTACCGCAGGTGGCATCACGAGACAGTCCTCCTCACCCTCCAGGGCCACCCATGACATCCCCAGACTCGACATCCCCGGCCTGGCGACGAGTAACGTTTAACCCCTGCCCCGTGGGTGCTACACATACGTTTTGCATTTTAAATTATGTAGATATTATATATAAATATCAGCAGTGAGAAAGGGGATAATACATAACTTTTATTAGAATTATTTAAAAAAAAATTGCGTAGTGCTGCAATTCATAAAATAATTTTTTGTGCAAAAAAAATGAAACAATACTCATGTCCAAGAGGACCAACAAAGATAGTGTTGGAGCCCCCCCGGTGGTGTCCGTCAGTAATAGACCATAATCACCAGATGGACATTGAGGGGCTTCAACACCAAATTAGTGTCCAAGATTCATAGAC
Source organism: Anomaloglossus baeobatrachus (assembly GCF_048569485.1). Classification (NCBI taxonomy): domain Eukaryota; kingdom Metazoa; phylum Chordata; class Amphibia; order Anura; family Aromobatidae; genus Anomaloglossus; species Anomaloglossus baeobatrachus. The sequence continues at coordinate 681,807,565 of NC_134356.1, forward strand.
ACTGTAAAGTGATGACTGCTATGGGCCGGGTAAACAGGGCATCAACCTATAATTCTATCTATTAGTCAGGTTAGGGTCATAGGAGGATATATTCCAGTGGGAACCAAACCTCCCAATAGGACTCACCAGTGTAACATACAGTGTGGGGTTAATAAATCCCCCAAAAAACAAGCTTTTCATACATGTAAACACCAAAAATTACCACCATAACCTAACAAAAATCCATCCAAGATCACAGTGGTGTTTCCTGGATTTAATTCAGAGTATAGTCACGGCAGTAAACATATAGGTATAATTATTGCCTCTTGCTTATAATATCCGGCTCATTTATACACGGTCCCGAATCTACTGGACCCCGTTAATTAACTGATTGACTCTAGGTCCTTTCCCACGCAAAGTCCCAAAAGAAGGCAACAGCCCACCGATTCTGGATAACGGCCACCGCCAAGGACCAAGAGATCCAACGGGCCAGCGCCTGCGGGCAAAGGGCTCTCCCGACGTACACGCCGGGGAGCGGGACTCCCGTCGCTGAAGCGCGGTTGTCCAATTTTAAAAAAACAGGTACAGGAGAAGACGGACACCATCAACCGTTTTGGGGACCGAAGTGACCGGCTGCGGGCACCGACTATCCACGGTTTGGTTTACCAGAGACTCCTGTGTGTTTGTCCGAGTGAGTACCACTGGGCCTGCGGGCCGTGCACCAACACTGCACCACATCAACCGGGTCCCGGGGCCCCCACCCCATGCCCACGGAAGGGTTAACATCACAAGCTGCCCCCAACATCTCCCCCGGGGTGCCCAGTAACCGGCAGCGGTGGTGCCTACATTCACCACAAACCGTGGGTGGCGTCACAAACTCAAACCTAAACAAAAAAACCCTTCTCAACACGCCAGCCCCCTTACAGAGCGACGTGACCCCCGATCCGGAGGCGCTTGAGCCACCGACACACGAGCCCGGATCCGAGCGCGGGGCGGTACACACAGCACTTCAGGATTCTCATAGACTTTGCTGTGATACGTTTTCCCTTGCAGATTTATTCAAATCTGCAAGAAAAAACGCATAAAAAAATGCAATAAAAACACAGCGTGTGCACAACAACTAAAAATGCGACTTGTGCACACAGTCTACTACTCTGACAACATTGTTCCCAGCACTGACCTGGGAGTCAGAGATGCATCCAGGTTATTTCCCATGCTGTTCCCATCCATTTCTGCGATTTTCCTACCTCCCAGCCCTCCTGGGAGGAGTCTTCTGTAAAAAAAAGATTGAGTTTCCCATTGACTTCCATTATACTCGTTACTCGAGTCGAGCCCCTATGAGTGTCCAGTTTGAGTACCGAGCATTCGAGCATTTTAGTCTTCACTCATCAATAATAATAATAATAATCATTATTTCTGTTTGCTATGATACCAAATACCAAAACCTATTAGTCTTAGTTGAGAACATGGCTTCACGTTCTATATTAATATGTGCCAGAATGGCTGAATCCGTGTCTGGCCTTACCAGGACATCTTACATTTGTTTCCCTGCAGGTTTGTGCCCCTTACTTTTCAGTGGCTCCAGTCCCTGCTCCTGGCTATTGCAGAGATCAATAAATCTGACCGTCTTCTTCCCAATATGACCTTAGGGGTCCACTTGTCTGACTCCTGTGCATCACCGGGAAGAGCTCTGGAAGGGGCTAATTGGCTTCTTACCGAAAGTGATCACAGTTCTATACCTAACTTCCGATGTCACAGCAAGTCTACACCCCTTGGGGGAGTAATTGGGGACTCCAGTTCTGCCAGCTCACTAGTATTGGCCAGACTTCTAGGACTATACCATTACCCACAGGTAAGTGTCGGATACCATTTTTGACCATAGAACAAGGGTTGATGAGGGTTAATAATTAGGTTCCCCACCCTTGTGCACCTCAAATTCTAAATTAATTAGCCCAAGAACAAGTGTGGGTAGCAACCTGTGCAAACACCAGCATTAGCAAAAGCAGGACATTGGTTCCCCTGAGGGTCTTCTATCAATGCAAAAAAAGGTTCTCCCTATCTTACATGGTTGACGCCCATGTTCTGAGGAATGGCTAGAGATTGACGTACCATAGAGATAGAGATTCAGAGAGATAGTGTCACGTAGTCTCCCTGGTGTTTTGAGACTAGTGACTGCCTTAGGACAGGAGCCTCCCATCTCCATCTAGATGCCTCATTTAAACAAGGATCCTTTCCTTTGGCATCTCAAGAGTTAATTTCACTTTTTGTTGCCAGCAGCTCTGAGCAGGGCAGTCGACGCCCATTTAGGTTTAAATACTGGAGCTTTCCCAGTTGTCGTTGCTGCTGTTAGAATTCATTCTACTCTGGCCAGCCTGGTGGAAGGAGCTGCTGAGGAATTGTCATAAGCACATTCATCTGCTATTTTAGAGTCTGCTGCTGCTGCTGCTGCTGTGAAGTTTGGTGTTTGCATCCTTCTCTTTATTCCCCCATCTGTCTTTCCTTTCCCTCTGTTTATTAGCTGAGTGGTGAGTCTGGTGAACTCATTGGCATACTCACTTGGCAGAGTGAGTTTAGGGCCAGCTGAGGGACACAGGTATTCTGCTCGCCGACAGGTTGCAAGAACCTGTACAGGGACACTAAGGCTTCAGCTGGAGGTGAGTTCAGGAGGTTCCCCCTCACCCTTCTCCCTAGCAGCAGGGACTTTCATTGGATCATGACTCAAGTGTCCCCCCCCTTTTTGTTTGTGATGTTTTGTAATGCATCAGACCCCCGTCGGTCTGAACTCGTGTGTCACACACGTTACATACGGACATCTCCTACTCTGTGCGAGACAGATAGTTTCCTTCCTTCTGCTATTGTACATATTTTTTTACAAGAGAACATTGCACCTGAAGACTTCATTCCTGTTTTAGTCTCTACAAACAGAGAATCAACAATTTCGAAGGTTACATGATGCCCTTAGTGTTGATCCATCTTTCCCCTTATGGCAGTGGTCCCCAACCTGTGGCTTGGGAGCCACATGTGGCTTGCTGAAATGTGATGTGTAGCTTGCACCTGTCTTCCAGCTTGGTGCATAAGCACCAGGTCTAGCAAACAGCTATGAATATCAGGTCTCCCGATGGGGATGTTTGTGAGTAGCCCCACATAGAAGAGCAAATCTAGATGGGGTAAGGTAAGAACCCCTGGATCTTGGTATACTGCCTCAGTGTGATTTCTGTACTAGAGCTTTGGTTTTCATTATACCTGGGGGCTCTGTGCCTGTACGGTGAGGGTGGTGAGAGCTGGATGTGGCTCACGACCCTTTCTCGGAGCTTAATGTGGCTAGTGATACTCTTTCAAAGCTGAATGTGGCTCACAAGGTCAGAAAGGTTGGGGACCTCTGCCTTATGGCAACATTTTTCTCATATGCTCTTGACTATACCCAAAAATTAATGTGTACTGCCCCTGTGGCTTTCATTCATCAAGGATACGGAGGAAGTCGTCACCGGAAAACCACAAAAAACACACTCAACCATCACATAACACGGGAGCTCTTCCACTGGGCCTGGGCTAGGGTAGGTGCTGGGGTGGCCATCACAAGGTATGGGACCTCTTGCCTACTAGTTCAGGAACCCGGGAGGTGAGGCACCAACAGGGGAGTTAGGAGCCATCACACACAGTAGTCAGTCAGCTCTGGGTGCAGCAAGCGCCAGGTGGCACTCAGAAGAAGTTAAGCGGAGACACAGACAGTTTGGGGCCCGTGATCTGGAGCTGGAAGCTCGACCCGGGTTCTTAGGAAAGAAGGGGGGATCGCAGGGTTCGCGGGGAGTGCAGAAGGCACCCGTGATCTGTTCCACAGCCCAGGAGGTGGGGGTGAAGGGAAACTGTCAAAAGGTGACGCACAGGAGGAAACATCGGCCTCGACCTCCAAAGTATCCGGGATCGTCTGAAGCCCATCACAGTGTAGCTCGGTGCTCCCCCGCAGTGTGCTTCCAGTGAGTAAAGAAATTGAGCTGCACCCTCTGTGTCGTCCCGTTACTGATGACCCCTGCGCCATAGGCGACTACTACTCCTATCATCCTCCCTGGGGCCTAGCTCTAACTGTGGAGAGCTACAACACCCAAGCTGCGTCACGATCTGCCTCAGAAGAGAGACCTCCCGCAGCGACAGCTAATAACTGGCCGCACGCCACAGGTGGCATCACGAACAACTACTCCCATTGTCCCCATCCCCAGCTTTAATTGACACCGTCAGGGTCACGGAACCGGGCAAGGCCACCGCGGCGACCCAGGAGAAGCACCGCAGCGCGGTGACGGGTAACCCCATACCCCGTGGGCGCATCATATGGAACCAGGTAATCAAGTCTAGAAAAAAAATTAGGTCCATCAGTTTCATTACAAATGAAATTGAGACTCAGAAAATCACCTGCTCTTGGTCTACAGGATAAGGTTGCACCAGGGTTTTCAGAGTTCAGTGATGACAATGATTGGGAATTCAAGGAGTTGTCTGAGATTTTCAAAAAGTTTCCCAAACTATTTTTGCTAGTCCTTCAGCAATGCAATCACCTAGATCAGTCACGTGACTGCTGCAGACTATCACTGGTCTCAGTAGTCACATGCCTTACAAACAAGTGTCACTGCTGAGGACATTGATTGGATGCAGTGTTCACGTAACCAATGTAAGACTGGTAGGGACCACCAGAGTGAATGGGGGATTTAATGAGTGAGTTATTTTTTTAAAAAGAATCTTTGCTGCTTGCCAAATTTTTGAAAATCCCAAACAACCCTTTAAGGATAAATGTAGAAATGTCAAGGTACAAGGAAATGTTGGGTACACGTTAGAGCTTATGTGATCATGTCAATAACTTTTTGTAGTACTGTCTCCATTTATTTACAGATAAGTTATTTTTCCACAAGCTTTGTCTTAAGTGATAAGACACAGTTCCCTTCCTTCTTCAGGACTGTTCCTAGTGATACTTTTCAGTCACGTGGACTTGCACAGCTGGTGGCCTTTTTTGGCTGGACTTGGGTAGGATTGATGGCCGAAGACACTGATTATGGACTCGAGGGAATAAAGGCCACCAAGAAAGAGATTCTCAGGTCTGGGGCCTGCGTTGCTTTCACAGAGTACATTGTGACTAGCAGACCTGACCGAAATGCTCCACACCTTTCGAAAGTAATTGCAGAGTCGAATGCTTCTGCTGTTGTTGTCTTCTCTAGTGGTTCCAACCTTCTACCAGTAGTGGAGGAACTTCTGAGATGTAATATTACAGGGAAGATTTGGATCGCTAGTGAGTCATGGTCAACGTCAGGACTGGTCTCAAAAGAGAAGTATTGGGCAATCCTTCAGGGAACTATCGGATTTGCATTACACAGTGGACAGATAACTGGCTTCAAAGAGTTCCTTAGTGTTTCTAATCCTTTGAAGACCCCAGATAATATATACTTATTGGAGTTTTGGGAAGTAAATTTTGGCTGCAAATGGGAAAAGGCTGGATCTGTTTTGCCCAATGGCACCAAAAGATGCACAGGTCAAGAATCCCTTGAAAACACATTCAACAGCGTCAGCATTCTAAGGGTCACTTACAGTGTCTACATTGCAGTATATTCTTTGGCATGGGCGTTAGATGATATCATCACTCGTAGACGAAAAATTTGTTTATCTACACAGGAACGTTGCATGGAGCCCTTGATGAATCCTTGGGAGGTATCTTCATATCTTAATTATCATGTCGTATTGATGGGAGTTAGCATGACTTGCTCATAGGTGTCATGGGTGTGTCACGTGTGACAGACAGTCATGTGGTTTCTGGCCATCAATGGTCACAGTGTCTAGGTGCGCAGAATGCTCCCTTACTTTCCATTGTTCCTGCTGTCAATATTCATTGGTATAGGTAGCTTTCCTTCATCTATCTACCTTTTGGACCCAGCAGGAGCTCGACTTCCACCTGGCTGTTGATTGTCAGCATTCCCTTGGTAGGTTTGGTCAGGGGTCAACATATTCCTTCTCCCTAGACACAGGGTTTTTCTTCCCTTCCCCTTTACTGTGCACTTAGTACTTGCTCCGTAACTAGTGTGACAATATTTTAGAAAGAGCCTCAGAACAAAAATCTAAAGGGAGCTCCTCCCATAGTACTGAGTAACAAAAGTACAAAATGCCAATTCCCACGATGACTATGGGATAGTTTGGAACTGAGGCTCCTAATGTGTCCCTCAAGCTAGGGGGCCATATGCTATCCCTAATCTCAGGGATACTCCTGATGGTGGAGTGGTCTGAGACTCCTTCCTGGCCTTGCTCCTTGCCTTGTATCTGATTTCCCTTCCCCCCACCCTCAGGAAGAGATGGGACAGAAGTGTGATGAAACCCACAGATAAAGACAGACAAGGGAAAACCAAAACTCTGTCACCCAGCACGAACACGCAAAAGTAAAGACAATAAGAGATTCAGGAGAGAAAAAAGAGCAGGAGGGAGGCTACAAAACAACAGGGGTACACTCCACATCTGCATAAAGCAATGAGCACCATTTTCACCAATAAATCTGGGACACCACACCTCACAGACCAATATGGAATAAACTATAGTTGGCATGGGTGGAAGGTTTCAAGCAGCATAATTAGGAGGGGAGCAAATGTGATAGGCCTCCTCACAACATGTGATTAAAGCAAATCAGCGGAGCTTAACTCTTGCTAGTCTGCCTATGGATCAGCACACACAGGTCGACACCCGAGTCTGCCTGTGTTGATCCTAGACACCAGGGACACCATTGGGTGGAGTGTCAGACTGCAGACAATCAGAGGCGACTGATTGGCAGCAGTTTTCACGTGCTGTCTCCTCAATATGTTAACAATTGAGAGTATATGTAAACTATTAAGTAGTGTTTGGGGTAGACTTTGACTTGATATTTTCGCTCTATGAGCCAGGTGATTTATGATTGGAATGCTATGGATTTTTCTCTATAGATCCTACGTTCTTTGAGATCCATTTATTTCACCACTTCCGATGGCAAAGAGATTCACTATGATTCCAATGGAGACTTTCCAGCGGTGTACGATATTGTGAATTGGCAAATTGGGCTCCAGGGAGATGTCCAGCAGGTCAAAGTGGGTAGTTATGACGGTAACCCCAAACAAGGGAACAAATTCATGGTGTACACCAGCGCCATCCAGTGGACAAGAAGGCAAAGACAGGTATTGCTGATATTACATTTACAGTCTGGTATCATTCCTGTAATTTTCCTGATACTTTGCTTTACGTGCTTCACACTGACACTGAGATCATCAATGGAGCCAACATGAATTATGTAGAATATTCTTTGATATTTTTTCACTATTCCTCTTACTGCTTTTCTGCTTTCTAGACCCCAGTCTCTACCTGCAGTCACAGCTGTCCCCAGGGTTTCCGAAAAGCCTCAATCCCTGGAAAGCCTGTGTGCTGCTTCCAGTGTGTCCAGTGTCCTTCAGGAGATATCGCCAATAAGACAGGTACCTAGCAGGACCACTGTCTAAAATACAAAGGAATCTCTCACCAGGTTTTGCCACCTAATGTAAGAGAAGAATGATGGAGACGCAGAGACTCTAATTCCAGCGATGTGTCACTTATTGGGCTGCTTGCTGTAGTGTTGATACAATCACTGTTTTATCATCGGTGGATTATCCCTAGAGGATTAGTAAATCTGCTGCCAGGTTGTCTTCCATATTCATGAGCTCTGCATAGCTCTGCCCTCACCACTGATTGTCAGCTTTCTATCTACGCATAGTGTACACATAAATCTGCCATATTTGTACCGCTCTCTATCCATCTCTGTGACCTGTGAGAACCTCAGGCATGCCACCTCCCCATTATCTATATAGATGTGGGTCCAAGTGGTGAGACATGTGTGGCACCCCAGGACCTGGTCGCCACAACAGCATTGCCCCTCCAAAGGGTTAATGCTGAGCCTGGAGGTAATTGGGGAAATCATTGGCCAGTGGGTACAAACATCCAACGCAGTTTCTCCCTCAGGTCAGCAGAGGGAGCTCTGAACCTGGAGTTCCAGGGAGCATTCCTCAAGCCTGACCTGAGGGAGGAGTTAGTGTTCAGTCTGAGAGGAAAGTTCAAGGAGTGAAGACGCAGAGTGGTGCTGTTCTGTGGAACTGGGGCCTGGAGCTGGAATAGCTTGGCCCAGTGAAGCAGGACTGGCAGAAAGGCACAGGAGAGAATCAGACATCGGAGTCTGTGGTTGCTAGGGTGTAAAACCCTTCCCTGGCAGCCGAATCCAAAGGGCAGGAGAGCTGCACGCACATGGCCCATAAGCAACCTGAAGGTACAGCTGCACCAGCAGGGCCTGGTGTGGACTCCAGTAGAGAAGCACCAGAGAGGGCCTGCGCAGCCTACCACACAGGGAGAGGGACGTACCATCAGTCCCAGCAGCAAGAGGGCCATTGCTAACTCAGAGTGCAGGGTCCTATGAGAGCAAAGGAAGAACAGGGAGTAGGCCTCATACTCAGCTGGCCAAAAAGAGCACCCCAGTTACTTCCAGGCCGGCCGGAGCCTTCTACCACCTGTAACGGTCTCCCAGGACTAACCGTTTACCAAGTAAAAGAGGAGAAGGTAAAGAGACTGTTGTTTGTGTCCGGTCCTTTCACCGCCCTGTCGGCCCTGCACTACACCGCAACTACATCGACACTTACAAGCACCAACAGTTGCCCTGGGGCACCGCTCCACCCGTGGGGAGCAGTAACACCATTGCTGCCGTTCCATCACCCCGGAGGCCTCATACAGAAGCGGCGGCTTAATAGCCGCAAACCACAGGTGGCATCACGAAAATTATAAACTGTAATCACACCCAAGTCACTGCAGACATCTTAATTGATTCCCGCCAGGGTCACGGAGTCGGGCCCCGCCACCACTGACGATCCCCCGGACTAGTCCAGCCCGGCACCGGGTGTCCCATAGCCCTGGGGTGGGCGTGTCACATGCATGTTTTGAACATTTATGGCATATCATCTTGATATGGAATAAGTGTCCCAGGTGGCAGATGGCATCTTGTGTGAGCAACACCAACAAAGAGCCATTAATGCCCCAAGCAGTAGATCAGGACAAGATAGTCAGACATCTGTCTCCAAAGATACAGGACTCTTCCAGTAAAAAGTTATGGATTCAGAGACGTGTCATGTGAGCCATCGCATTAATTAATGAATTTCCAAAAGTAATCCTAGATCTATCTCCTCTATCCTAGATTCCATTGACTGTTTCCGATGTCCATGGGACCAATGGCCAAACGATCTACAGAATCAGTGTGTCATGAAGGTTGTGGACTTTCTATCCTTTGAAGAACCATTAGGAGCAACCTTGATGGCAACAAGTATTAGCTCCTCTATGATCCCAGTGGCCTTGTTGGGGCTTTTTATCCATTATAAGACCACTCCCATTGTCAGAGCCAATAACTACTCCATAAGTTGTCTTCTCCTGTTGTCCATCACTCTCTGTTTTTTGTGCTCATTAACATTTATCGGTTATCCACAACCTGAGAAATGTCTTCTCCGTCAGGTGGCATTTGGCATGGTCTTTTCTCTTTGCATCTCCTGTGTCCTGGCTAAAACCATCACGGTCATCATAGCTTTCAATGCCACAAAGCCAGACAGCGGTTTAAGAAAATGGACGGGTGCAAAAACATCCTATTTTGTCATAGGGCTGGGAGTTTTCATCCAATTTTGTGTTTGTATAATGTGGTTATCCCTTTCTACACCGTTTCTAGACCTTGACATTCTCAGCCAACCTGGCATGATCACAGCGAAATGTAATGAAGGATCAACCACTGCTTTTTGGTGCATGCTCGGATATCTGGGTCTTCTGGCTACCATCAGTTTCATCCTTGCCTTCCTAGCTCGAAGTCTTCCTGATAGCTTCAACGAGGCTAAATTCATTACCTTCAGCATGCTGGCCTTCCTAAGTGTCTGGGTATCTTTTATTCCTGCCTACCTTAGTGCTCAAGGCAAGTACACCTCAGCCATGGAGATTTTTGCTATCTTGTCGTCAAGTTGGGCATTAGTTCTATGTATCTTCATGCCCAAATGCTATATTATCCTCTTTCAACCAGAGATGAACACAAAAGACAATCTGATGGGGAAAGTGAAAAGATAATATAAGAATAATAAAAAAGCCTAGGAGTTCTATGACTAACACCATAGTGAGCATACAATAAAGTTGGCTGACCAAATAAAACTACATGGTTCTCAATATTTGACTCTCAGTATTTTGAGAAACAGTTATCTGTGTCATGATTCCTGAAAAGGAAGGAATCCCATACGGTCAAACTATTATTTTATAGCTCAACAATGAAAGAAGCCAATAATCAGGGCTCTCGACCATCACTCCAATGACTAATGACTTCAATAAAGTAGCAGTTCGCAGATGTTCTACTCATTTATGACTATATATAATTGTTTAAGCATACAAAAACACACCATCAACCGTATCTTACTCGTCACCAGGCCGGTGTGGTGGTCTGGGGTGTCGCAGTAGCCTGCCCGACTTCGTGCCCCGTGGTGTACACCAATAAGGAGGGAGGATGATGGGGGTTGTAATAGTATGATTGTCGTTACGCCACCTGTGGTATATGACCAGAGATTAGCTGTCGCTGTCTTCCGGGGTGGATGGTAATAGCAGCAGAGATGGTGTCGCTCCCCACGGGTGGAACGGACCCCGGGGAGGATGATGAGGGGAGTAGTAATGGCGAAGGCCTTTGGCGTCGAGGTGCGTGGCAGCGGCATTGGTAATAAGAGTCTGACTCAGATGCTGCAGTTCCAGGTGTCTTTACTCACTTTTTGTGCTGTGCCGCTCACCCAGATAGTACTAGTCACCCGCTGTGATGTGCCCCGTTGACCTCGGATAAGTCAGAAGCAGTCACCGGTGTCTGAAAGCAGAAAGTACTTTTTCAGAGTTGCCCTTCTAGCTGTGAGGAACCTGGGCTGAGCGCTCCGCTCCAAGCCACAGGCCCCGTGAAGAGAAGAGAAGAAAGTGGTGATGGTGTCGTGTCCCAGAACTGGTGTCCCGGGTCAACTGACTGAAGATTGTGTGTGTTGCTCCTATAGTACTTCTACCCCAAGTGGAACCCGCCACCCAGGTGGTTGGCTTCAGTGACCGGGGAAGTCCCATGCCTCGTGATGGCCACCCCCCTATCTACCCTGAGCAATCCCCCCGTGTGATAAGGCTCCTAAGCTTTATGTAAAGTATGAATGTGGGACACCGGTGATGCTCAACAGGTGGTGCCGAACCCCACAACAAAGGAATGCTGCAATCAACACATAGTATTCAATTTATAAATATAAATCAACCCTGGCTATGAGCAAATTCTAACCCTTACAGAGGAATATATCCAATATAAAGATTGTCAATTAACATATACAGCATGGTATAATATAATAAGACAACATAATATATATATTATTTAACATGTCAATACACATGCTGTGAAAAAAAGAAATATACCTCTCACGGGCCCATAAAGTAATTAAATAGGTATAAGCTCACAAGACAATACAAAAATTACAACATTGGTTAAACAGAGCATAACAGGAATGGCAGCATTACCTTCTGTGGAGCAAGGCACCCAGCCAGCACATGTATGTTTGGGTCTCAAACATGATATGTCTGTCATACCAGACAAACCAAAACAATGCTTGGGCCTCACCAGACAGACCAAGATGGTGCATAGGACTCACCAGACCAATCAAGATGATGTGTGACACCCCATGGAGCCCAAGATAGGAGCTTCAATCCTAACCTGGTATACCCGTCGCCAGGCCAGTGGTTTGTAGAAGTTGTGGCCTGACCCGGTTCCGTGGCTCCGTGGTGCATAGTAAAAGGGGCAAGCAAGGATTGTTCCTGGAGAAGCTGTCTCCGGTTATGGTGGTGACTGGGGTCCCGGCTTCCTCCGCCGCGGACCCTTCCTCCGACCTATCCTCCACCAGGAGTGGAACGGATGATGTCGACCATGCGACCTGTGGTGTGCGGCCAGGGATAAGGCTGCCGCTGCAGGGTTACCTCGCCGGGGAAGATGTTGGGGTGCAGCCGGGATGATATCGCTCCCTACAGGCGGAGCGGCCCCCGGGAGGGAGAACGGGGAACTGGGAATCGCCGGAGCTCAAGGCGATGATAAACATAGTCAGAGTCACTGGGTTGCGGGTTTCAGATCTTTTACTCACTGGTCCTTGTGTCGCACCCAGGATGCTGGTTCTTACTGTAATGAGCTCCGGTCGATCCCAGGCAGGACAGAGGTCAAAGTCTGGTAGGGCAGTTAGTGGGCTCCCTCCTTTTGTGCTCTCATGTGGTTGTCCCCTCCCATTGTAGGTCTCTGCCGGCTAATGGACCGGGAACCTCCTAACTGGCAGCATCCAGTACCCACCTGGATCCGCTCTCTCGGCTTAGGGTCCTCAGCCATCCACCAGCCTGGTCCTAGGTGAGGGAAGGGTGTATGCACCGGTCTGGACCTTGTTGTTCTGCTACTCTGCCTCCCCTAAGGGAGCTCCCATAGGGAGCTGCACACTGTGCATCCACTCTTTCTGGTTCTTCAAGCCGTTCTGTGGTAAAATGAAACTAAACTGTCTGCTTTGTAATCCACTGCTGCTCATGCCCCCACCTGAGGAATGTTTCAGCCCGCTGTTATGGTCACCGGAAATTCCCTTTGTAGAACAAAGGGAGACAGGGCAGCACTCACCGATAATCTGGGACTATTTTATTTTTCAATGCTGACAGGTGAAACGGACATGAGGGAATGCAGGGAGGGGAGCACGTGCTCCCCTCCCTGCATTCCCTCATGTCCATTTCACCTGTCAGCATTGAAAAATAAAATAGTCCCAGATTATCGGTGAGTGCTGCCCTGTCTCCCTTTGTTCTATGGACATACTTGTTAAAATTTGGGCAATAGCACCTCGGTAAGGGGCTGTGTTGGATCCATCAAGATCAGACAAAAGGCTTACTGTGACATCTGACAAGCCAAAGGATATTACCAAGGAAACTTCACACTGAATCGTGTTTGGTATGGAAATACTACACTACCTCCAGTATAGGTAAGCAGTGCGGTGCACATTCCTCTTTTATATTTCAAAGGAAATTCCCTTTGTCTCTGTGCTGTTTGTGCTTGTGTGACACCCTGGCCAGGCCAGGTAGTCACAGATTGGGCCCCGCACTACACCAGTACCCTAACAAGGTGACAGCAGCCAAACATTAAACCCTAGTCACCCCCCTCAGTGCTTGATGGACACACCAGGGGGCGGAGCCAGGTGGTTGGACACGCCCACCGAGACGTTCGGATGGCCTGAGGCGGGAAAAGACGGTAGATCAGCTTGAGAGTTCAGTGGAGGAGGTCAGGCCTATGTGACAGGCCTGTAGCAGACTGACAGGTGCCAGGGTAGGAGCCCGGGTACCTTTAGCTAGGAGGCAGATGGAGGCCTCTGCCTGCAGGAGCCGAGAAGACGGCTCGGTGGAACCGCGGTGGACCGGGACAGGGTAGTGGCTCGCCGGTACCGACCCGGGGAACCAACTCGGAAACTGGAGCACAAAGAGGGGTACTCAGACCCTGAAGCTAGGTCCAGAAGCTACTGGGGGCTACAGGACTATAGGTTCTGTCCCACCCAAAGTCCCGACTGAAGACAACAGCCCAACGAGGGGGATAGAAAGCCACCGCCACGGCAGAGAGATCCCATGGGCCAGCGTCTGCGGGCAAAGGGCTTTTTAGGCGACCACAAGCCAAGGAGCGGACTCCTGTAGTTGCAAGCGCAGGTAGTCCACCATCACACAAACAGGTGCAGGAGAAAGGTAGAGACCACCAACCGGGGGGGGGACCAGACTGCAGCCAGCTGTGGGCACCGACCACCATCACCTTGGTTTATCAGAGACTCGTGTGTGTTTACTAATAGTGAGTACATCAGTGCCCTCCAGCCGCCCATCTCCCTGCACCGCCCAACTACTCCCCCAACGGGTCCCGGGGCCACCATCCCTACCCACGGAGGGGTTAACAACTTGCTGCGCAACATCTTTCCCGGGTACCCCATAACTGCAGCAGTGGTGTCCACCTTCACCACCACCCGTGGGTGGCGTCACGAACTTAAACACGGCTCCGGCCGTATACCTACGTCCCCAAACTGCCAACCCCTTTTAGATCGGAGTGACTGTGGGGCCCCCGGGTCCGGAGACCCTCGAGCCACCCACTGAAGGTCCGGACCCGAGCGGCTCGGCTGCCGCCGAGCACGGGGCGGCACACTTGCAAGGCTGTGTGATGCAAAACGAAACTTACCAGACCTTAACCTCCTCCTGCCCAGGATGGACAGGCATTGTAAAATAAATAAAATACAATACCCTGTAGTGACCAGTCTTAGGGGTACTTTGCACACTACGACATCGCAAGCCGATGGTAGCGATGCCGAGCGCAATAGTCCCCGCCACCGTCGCAGCTGCGATATCTTGTGATAGCTGCCGTAGCGAACATTATCGCTACAGCAGCTTCACATGCACTTACCTGCCCTGCGACGTCGCTCTGGCCAGCGAACCGCCTCCTTCCTAAGGGGGCGAGTCGTGTGGCGTCATACGGCCAATAGAAGCAGGGGGGCGGAGATGAGCGGGACGTAAACATCCTGCCCACCTCCTTCCTTCCTTCCTCATTGCAGCCGGGATGCAGGTAAGGCGATGTTCCTCGCTCCTGTGGCTTCACACACAGCGATGTGTGCTGCCGCAGGAACGAGGAACAACATCGTAATGTGTCGCCCAGGGATAAGGGGTACTCAGATCCGGGCCACTGGGTCACTTCTGTGGGAGTCTGTGATCCCAGGCTCCACAGTAAGAAGGGGATTAGGTAAGGGAGATTGTCCGTGACGCCATCCGTGGTGTGCGGTGAGGTAACGGAGCACCGCCGCTGCCAGTAAATGGATCCCGGAGATGGTGGTGGGCAGCAAGGTGGTGATTTCCCTCCACGGGTAGGGTGTTGGTGTCCCGGGACCCCGCTGAGGTGGTGCAGGGAGGAAATGGAGACCGTCTGAGAGCTGTGCGCCCGGTTGGACCGGGGGATGTTGTTACTCAGAGTTCGCTTTGCAAGCAAATTCACACAGAGTCAGGAATTAACCAGAAATTGCCGGTTTCTGCAGCCTTCGGTGCGGAGGGTGTTTGGGGTCCCACACGCAGTACAGCAGGATCTTGTTCTTGTTTTGCAGCCAGACGCTTCTTTCTCCTTCCTCAGTCGGGAACGGGGAGCCCACTCCCACTGCAGTGATCCGGGTCACCCCTTGATGCCGGCGGGCCACTACCCTGCCCCGGCCACCTCGGGCCCCTTCCTCACACTTCCCTTCCTTATAGCAGCCAGGAGCTCTCCTCCCCTGGTCTGCTCTCTTCACACTCCAAACTCACTCTGCTCCAGCCCCTCCCCTCCTGCTCTGTTTAGCTCTTAAGGTGGTGTCACACACAGCGACAACGACAACGACGTCGCTGCTACGTCACTATGTTCTGTGACGTTGCAGCGACGTCCCGTCGCTGTCGCTGTGTGTGACATCCGGCAACGAGCTGGCCCCTGCTGTGAGGTCGCCGCTCGTTGCTGAATGTCCAGCTTCATTTTTTGGTCGTCGCTCTCCCGCTGTGACGCACAGATCGCTGTGTGTGACAGCGAGAGAGCGACGAAATGAAGCGAGCAGGGAGCAGGAGCCGGCATCTGGCAGCTGCGGTAAGCTGTAACCAAGGTAAACATCGGGTAACCAAGGTGGTTACCCGATATTTACCTTCGTTACCAGCCTCCGCCGCTCTCACGCTGCCAGCGCCGGCTCCCAGCTCTCTGCACATGTAGCTGCAGTACACATCGTGTAATTAACCCGATGTGTACTGTAGCTAGGAGAGCAAGGAGCCAGCGCTCA
Source organism: Anomaloglossus baeobatrachus (assembly GCF_048569485.1). Lineage (NCBI taxonomy): Eukaryota > Metazoa > Chordata > Amphibia > Anura > Aromobatidae > Anomaloglossus > Anomaloglossus baeobatrachus. Next base: position 681,823,398 of record NC_134356.1, read on the forward strand.
GTGTGCGCGGCTCCCTGCTCTCTGCACATGTTGCAGCACAGCGACGCGTGTCGTTATGATCGCTGCTTCGGCTGCTGTGTTTGACAGCTAAGCAGCGATCATAACAGCGACTTACAAGGTGGCTGCTACGTCACAGAAAATGGTGACGTAACAGCGACGTCGCTGTCGTTTAGTGTGACCCCAGCATTACACTGGGGGAGGGGTGTGTCTGTCCTGCTGCACTAGTGAGGGATCAGGTTACCAAGGAGGAGAATGACCTGCTCTTTGCTGGATTTCTGCAGGTCTGTGACACCCTGGTTTTGCTAGGGCGTCACAGTAACATCGATCCTTCCTAAATTATGGAAATGACCGACACTACACCGATCATACGATTTGGACGCTTTTGCGCTCGTTAATCGTAGTAAAAAGGATTCACATACTCCGATGTCGACAGCGTCGCCGGATGTGCGTCACTTTCGATTTGACCCTACCGACATCACAGCTGCGATGTCGTAGTGTGCAAAGTACCCCTTAGGGGTGCTACAGATGCATGGTCAAAGATTCACTCTAAAGACTGACATGTCTGGGCCTCACCTGAGAGATCAAGATAATTCAGAGGCCTAACCAAATAGATAATGCTTGGGCCTCACCCACAAAACTAAAATGTCTGGGTCTCACCAGATAGATCAAGATTATGCCTGTGTTTTGCCATACAGATGAAGGTGATGATTGGGCATACACAAATAGACTGAGAAGATGACGGGTCCTCACTGGACAGACAAAAATTATGTCTTGGCCTCTTCAGACAGACCAAGATTATGTCTTTGCCTCATCAGACCAACAAAATTTTGCTTGCACCTCATGGGACAGACCGTAACATGCCTGGGCCTCACCAGATAAATAAAGATAATGCCTGATCATCACCAGAAAAAAAAACAAGATAATGTCCATGCCTTATAAGACCATCTATGATTGACTGGTCCTCACCAGATGTAACATAATGCTAGGGTCCCACATCACTATACAGACAAAGATGATGTCTGGATCCAGATCAAAATGATGCATGTGTGACGTCCTGGACTAGCCAGGTAGTCACAGGTAGGCCCTTGCATAACACCCGTCCCCTAAAAAGGTGTCACCAGCCACCCTCAAAACTCTAGTCACCTCCCTCAGAACTTAATGGACACAGCAGGGGGTGGAGCCAGGCGGTTGGCCACGCCCACCAAGGAGTTCAGCGGGCCTGAGGCAGGAAACACAGTTCGGTGTGTAGTACAGTGGAGCAGAGTGTAGTGCAGTTGAGTTGAGGAGTGGAGTGCAGCAGGCCTGTGGTGACAGGTCTGCAGCGGGAACTGACAGGTGCCAGGGTCGTAGCCCTGGTGCCTTGGCTAGGAGGCATACGGTGGCCTTAGCCTGCAGGAGTCGGGAAGACGGCCAGGTGAAACCGTAAGGGTCCGGGACAGGGTAGTGGCCCGCCGGTACCGAATTGGGGAACCGACTGGAAACCGGAGCACACAGAGGGTACTCAGACCCTGAAACGAGGTCCAGAAGCCACTGGACTGAGTTAATCAACTGATTGCGGTCTGGACTTTAGGTCCTTTCCCACCCAAGTCCCGACTGAAGACAACAGCCCACCGAGGGGGATAGAAAGCTCCCGCACAGGCAGAGAGATCCCACGGGCCAGCGTCTGCGGGCAAGCAGACTTTCCCGACACAAATACCGCCGGGGAGCGGACTCCCGTCACTGAAGCGAAGGCAGTTGACATACACATTGTATGGTGCAGGAGAAAGGCAAAGACCACCAACCAGAGTAGGGGGAACCAAAGGCATCTGGCTGCAGGCACCAACCACCATCATCTTGGTTTACCAGAGACTCTTGTGCGTCAATCATAGTGAGTACAACTGTGCCCTCGGGCCGCGCACCGCCCTGCACCGCCAAGCACCGACATATCATCCCAATCGAGTCCCGGGGCCATCACCCCTACCCACGGAGGGGTTAACACCTTTGCTGCGCAACATCTCCCCCGGGTGCCTAGTAAACAGCAGCGGTGGTGTCCACATTCACCACAGCCCGTGGGGTGGCATCACAAACTTAACTAAAAAACACGGCCCCGGCCGTACACCTAACCCCCTGCGTAGCGCCAGCATCCTTGCAGAGCGAAGTGACCCCGGGTCCGAAGGCGCTCGAACCACCCACCAATGAGCCCGGATCCGAGCGGCTCGGCTGTGGCCGAGCGCGGGGCGGTACACATGGACCTCACCAGATAGACCAACATGAAACCAAGATGATGCCCGAGTGTCACAAGACAATCCAATAAGATTAATGAGCCTGACCAGATTGAATAAGATATTGCCTGGGCCTCACAAGGCAGACTTAAATGATGCTTAGGTCTCACCCGGCAGGTCAAGATCTGTCTAAGCATCATCAACAGACCAAGAGATATGGCCAAGGTTATACCAGACAGATACATGTCTGGGTGTCACTAAACCAATCAAGATTATGCTCGGACATTACCAGACAGATCAACCTCTTCAAATATACCAGGATAATGTATGGATCCAAAAAACAGTTGGAGATGAGATCTGGGCATCATCAGGCAGTTATACAGTATATGATGTATGGATCTGTCCAAACAGACTGATATAATGCCAGGGCCTCACCAGACAAAGATGGTGTACAGGCCCCACTAAAGAGATCAAGATGGTGTCTCAGCCTCACCGCACACATTACGTTTATGCGTGGAACTCACCAAATATGATGTCTCAGCCTCATGAGACTGACAAAGATGATACATAGGTCTCACCAGAGAGACTAAGATAATCTTTTGACTTCACCAGATAGACCATGATGAAATCTGGCTCACCTAACAAACCAAGATGATTCGTGATCCTTACACCTATCAGAAATATATTTGGGCCTCACCAGACAGATCAAAGATAGTTTATGAGCCTGATCAGATAGAATATGATGCCTGAGCCTCACTGGACGGACTATGATTATTCTTGGGCCTCACGAGACAGATTTTAGTAATGCCTGGGCCTTAATAGAAACACCAAGATGAGGCTTGGATCTCATCAGACCAATCAAGATGGATTTCTATTTCTACTTGTACCACATTTATGGAAGTTTTTTTGCATTTTTTTACATTTGGTTATCCAAGACTTTAGAGCTCACTGAGCTTTCTTTGGCTGGGGCCAGTGATATGGAGGAGGGTGGAGGTGGAGAAGATCAGGACCCAGAGGTAGGTAGTTGGGTAACAGTTAGAAGAAGAGGTAGGGGAAAAAGTGTCAGGGAGCCTAGTCCTGACCTGGCACAACCTACAAAATATGCCTGTTTGGCTGATATCAGGAATGAAGGGCCAGGACTAGGGTCACTACAGCAGGATGTTGCTCTTAGCAACCAGGAGAATGACTGCTGTAGGAAGGAGGGAAATAGGAGTGCAGCAAAGCCCAGACAGATGTTGGTGGTCGGGGACTCTATAATTAGGCGGACAGACAGGGTCATCTGTCGCCGAGACCGTGAATGCCGAACAGTGTGTTGTCTGCCGGGTGCTCGGGTTCGGCATATTGTGGATCGGATAGACAGATTGCTGGGTGGGGCTGGGGAAAACCCAGCGGTCATGGTGCACATTGGTACTAATGACAAAGTTAGAGGCAAGTGGAAGGTCCTTAAAAATGATTACAGGGAACTAGGAGAGAAGCTGAAGTCCAGGACCTCCAAGGTGGTGTTTTCAGAAATACTACCGGTGCCACGAGCGTCACTAGAAAGACAGCGGGAGCTTAGGGAGATAAATATGTGGCTTAGAAATTGGTGCAGGAAGGAAGGGTTCGGGTTCATGGAGAACTGGGCTGACTTCTCAGTCGGCTACAGGCTCTACGGTAGGGACGGGCTGCACCTCAATGGGGAAGGTGCAGCTGTGCTGGGGGAGAAAATGGTCAGACGGATGGAGGAGCTTTTAAACTAGGATCTGGGGGGAGGGAGGGTAGTGGAGCAAAAAAGGGGATAGATAGAGCAGATAGAGGCAGTGAGATGGTAGGGGTCAATGAAGGATTAGGGGGGGATGGGACATGCAAGGAACGTAGGGAGGCTAGGAGTAATAAAGGTGTTAATAGGATTAAATGTCTACTAGCAAATGCAAGAAGTCTTGCAAACAAAATGAATGAATTGGAGACTCTTATGTCAACCATGGATTATGATGTGGTGGGCATTACGGAAACCTGGCTGGATGAAAGCCATGACTGGGTGACAAACATACAGGGTTATACTACATTTAGGAAGGACAGGAAAGGCCAAAAAGGTGGTGGGGTGTGTATATTTATCAAATCTAACCTAAAACCTGTGTTGAATGATGACATTGGGGGGAACTGCAACAATGTAGAGTCAGTATGGGTAAATGTACATGGGAAGGGTAATAATGGAAAAATGCTAATTGGAGTTTGCTATAAGCCTCCTAACATACTTGAACAAATAGAGGGGGAAATGCTGGAACAAATTGAAAAGGCAGCTAATAATAATAATCGGGTTCTTATTATGGGGGATTTCAACTATCCAGACATTCAGTGGGACATAGAATCTTCTGGTTGTGCTAAAAGCTGTAAATTCTTATCTACCATTCAAGACCATTTCCTCTCTCAGATGGTAGATGAACCGACCAGGGGAGATAATCTGCTAGATTTGGTCCTGTCAAATAGGCCGGATACAATTTCAGATCTACAGGTCCGGGAGCACTTGGGCACCAGCGATCATAATATGGTAAGCTTCAACGTAATATTCAATAGAACATTTCAAAGGGGGAATGCTAAAACCTGGAATTTTAGGAAAGCTGATTTCAACAAATTAAGGGAAGAGCTTAAATGTGTAGATTGGGACAAAGTCATGGTAACTGGGGATACTGAACATAAATGGGGTAGGTTTAAGGATATACTGCTAGAGTCCTGTAAAAAATGTATACCCTCTGGTAATAAAACGTCCCGGAATAAAAAGAAACCACTATGGATAAATAAGACTGTACAAAGTATAATAAAACGAAAACAAAGGGCGTTTAAAATCTTGAAGGCTGAGAATACAGAAATAGCATTGCAGGAGTATAAAGATATCAATAGGCAATGCAAAAAAGAAATCAAACAAGCAAAACTAGCTACTGAAACAAAAAACGCCAATGACATTAAAATAAATCCCAAAATCTTTTATAAATACATTAATGCCAAAAGGAAAACAAAGGATAGTATTGGCCCCTTAAAATATAATAACAAGTTAGTTATAGAAGACAAACAAAAGACTGAGATATTAAATAGGCATTTCTCATCTGTGTTCACCAAGGAACTGACTGTACCAGGCATCATTCAACAAGTGAAAAATCAAAGTCCACCACCCGATATAATTAATTTAACACAAGAAGAAGTAAGCCTACGTCTGAGTAAATTAAACATTGACAAATCCCCAGGGCCAGATGGCATTCATCCACGAATATTGAGGGAATTGAGCTCCGTAATTGACAGACCGCTGTACCTCATCTTTTTAGACTCGCTTGTAACAGGGTTGGTGCCTCAGGATTGGAGGATTGCTGATGTGGTACCGATATTTAAGAAAGGTAAGAGGGTAGATCCAGGCAACTACCGTCCAGTAAGCCTGACATCAGTAGTATGCAAAGTTTTTGAGGGCATTTTAAGGGATGACATGCAAAAATATGTTGCAGAAAATAATATAATAACTGACAAACAGCATGGATTCATGAAAGATAAGTCGTGTCTAACCAACCTGTTGGGGTTCTATGAGGGGGTAAGTGCAAACCTGGATATTGGTAATGCAGCTGATGTGATTTATTTGGACTTTGCAAAGGCATTTGATACTGTACCACATAATAGGCTTATACTAAAGCTCCAGAAGCAAGGACTAGGGGACACAATATGCAACTGGGTAAGGAATTGGCTAAAAGATAGGAAACAAAGAGTAGTCATAAATGGAACATTCTCTAAATGGGCTATAGTCAGCAGTGGGGGCCGCAGGGATCTGTGCTAGGACCAATTCTTTTTAATCTCTTTATTAATGACCTTGTGGATGGGATTGATAGTAAAGTGTCAGTCTTTGCTGATGACACCAAACTATGTAGGATATTAAAAACTGACCTTGATAGTATAATATTACAAAAAGATCTGGATAAGATGTCAGAATGGGCAAATACTTGGCAAATGAGATTTAATGTTGATAAATGTAAAGTAATGCACCTAGGACGGAGTAATCCTATAACTGCGTATACATTAAATGGAAGTAAACTCGGGACTACAGAACAGGAGAAGGACTTGGGTATTCTCATTACAAATAAGCTGAGCAGCAGCACTCAATGTCAGGCAGCAGCTGCTAAAGCAAACAAGATTCTAGGGTGTATAAAAAGAGAGATTAGATCCCGCGATCCCAACGTATTGTTACCCCTCTATAAATCACTTGTAAGGCCACATCTGGAATATGGGATTCAGTTTTGGACTCCACATTTTAAAAAGGACATTCAGAAGTTAGAGTCAGTTCAAAGGTGGGCAACTAGACTACTACAAGGAATGGAGGCCGCCCGTATGATGGCAGGTTGAAAAAGTTAGATATGTTTAGCTTAGAAAAAAGACGTCTCAGAGGAGATCTCATTTATATGTATAAATACATGTGTGGTCAATATAAAGGACTGGCACATGACTTATTTCTTCCGAAGACAATACTAAGGACCAGGGGGCATTCACTGTGAGTGGAAGAAAAGCGATTCCGGCAGCTAAATAGGAAAGGGTTCTTTACAGCTAGAGCAGTCAGACTGTGGAATGCCGACCACAAGAGGTAGTAATGGCAGATACTATAACAGCTTTCAAAAAAGGGCTGGATAATTTCCTCAGTACACAACATTGTTGGTTATAAATGACTTAGTGACCAAATGTAGAACTGGTGCAGGAAGGTTGAACTAGATGGACCTAGGTCTTTTTTCAACCTTAGTAACTATGTAACTATGTAAAAGACTAAAAGATCGGTGGAGTCCAACAAGATGATCAACTGGTACACAGGTTACTGAGTAAACTGAACAGTACAGCTTTGTACACTTTTTAGTGGCCATTCCCAGATACTTTAGCTTCTATCACGAGCTGGGCTGCAATACTAAGAATGGACCACACATGACATGTAATGTTCCAGCTCAGTACTTTTTGTGACCTGGTAACAGTTGAATGTAGGAGTGCTAGAAGTCACAGTCCAACAAATCTGATCCTAAGGAGAGGTCATCAATATCTTAGTCCTGAATAGCTCCAAAGTTATCACAACATCCTGAAAGAGTACAATTTTGAGGTCAGCTCTGCCATATTGGCATCAGCTGGAGATACAGTACGGCTCGGAGGTAATTGTGTGTGAGATTTCAGTGTTTAGACAGTTCTCAGTGTTTAGCTCCTCGCTCTCCCAGGAGGAACCATCAAAGGAGGCAGATGTCTAGCAGAAGCTTTAATGACGGATAATTACGCCTCCTCCCCAGCCACACGGCGCGGCCTCACTGGTGGGACCCCGGATAATAGCTCTGTGGTGGTGAAAAGACTGGTGTGTATCCCCCCCGGAGAGGAGCTCCCCATAGATAAGGAGCTTTTACAGAAAATCCCAGGACGAGGCTCATCGACATCAAATACACCGTCATTATTTTCAATTAAATCGGCCCCCGAGGGTCCCACCTGGAGCACACGAGCAGATTATTATTTTTCACAGGAAAATTGCTATTTTCATGGTTATTATGTGAATATAGAGCCATCGTATAGAAACATGTAATTACTGCATGTATTATTCCTGTACAGAGTTTATATGAGGATGAAAAATTAGATATATTACTATAATTATTAGAGAATAAAGGATAATAAATATTTATATTATTCACAAATGAGCTGCATTCATATATATTATTTTACATGGTAGGATAATACATATTATTTCTGTACAGAGATATTCAGCAGGAAGGATTAGAGGTGTATTATATATATTATTAGAGGAGTTTGTATTATTATTTTTATCAATGCAGTTTATATCTATTTGTATGTACGATGCAATATGTCACATTAGTGATGTCACATTGTGCAATGTATGCAAATAACAAGATAGAGAGATATTAAATTGATATTACATTAATGAAATACTCATAGTGAGACTGTAGCCTTACAGCTCTAGACAGATATGGGTTTTTTTTTCTAAAAGAGGCAATACATTTAGCAAAAAGCTTAGCAAAAAGCTAAAACTTTGAATTTACCTTTACAAAATAAACTGTAAATTGCCCATGATAATACATGACTTAGATAGGTATCAAATATGGATAATTCAGCCACATCAAAGTGCCAGGCAGCTCTTATAACCACTGTGCCCACCCCCCCCCCCACACACACACACACACACACACACACACACACACAAATATAAATATAGTCTCTGTGCTATAAAATGAAGCCACTGTACTTCTAGAAAATAAATTTTCACATTGTGCCCCCTGAATGAAAATTTAGCCAATCTGTCGTCTGGGTATTTCCTCCCTGCTTTAGTTTTCTTCCTTATCACTTGTTGTCTGATTGCTCTGTGAGAGCTGAAGTGTGGTAGAGTTTTGATTTTCCCTGTTTGACCGAACCAGGGTAGGGAAGAAATACTAGGTCAGGGCTGGTCAGGAGTAGTGGAAGGAATGCGGCCCAGACATTGTCAACTTCAGATGTATCTCTGGGATCAGGGACAGCAATTGCCCCCCTAGTCTGAGGGCCAGTTTTGGAGCCCCGATACACTGTTATCCCTTGCCACCTGTAGCGCCTGGTCCCGGTCCCAGAGCGGCATCTCCACACACCCTCGCTCCCAGGCTCTGGTGGGGGCGTCCTCTCTCTCACCTACCCAGTCCCAGCATGGTATCGCCACATACTCCCATTCCCAGGCTCTGGCGGGGGCGCCTTCCCATTCTTGTGCTCAGCACTTCTCCTGCTTTGTGGGCTGCCGTGGCCTTCTCCTGCTTCCAGGCCATGCACAGCTCTTCTGTGAGTGCCCGTGGGGGTGTGCGTGCAGCCGGGCCCCTTTTCTTGGGGCCCGGCGTCCCATTGGCCAGAGGTTCTCCCAGAGTTCACCTGTTGCCTTAAGGGATTTAAGACTGCCTCCCCTTACAGGAAGTGCCCAAGAAACATTGCCTACAAGTTAGTGCATTGGTAGTTCTCAGGTCCCATTAGGCTACTGTGTCTAGATCTGCTATTGTGTCCTAATACCAGTCTCGTGTTCCTAACTTGTGTCTGGTCCAAGAGCCTGCTCTTTACCACCACCTCCATGCTGCCATGTCCACCACTACCTCCGCGCTGCCACATCTGAGCCACCACGTCTATGCTGCCAAGTCCGAATTACCATCTCTGTGCTGTCACGTCCGAGCCCGCCAGCACCGGACATTAAGAAACTTTACCAGTTCATAATAGCCATTCACCCCTGGTTTCTGGCAGTCATGCATTTAGGCCCCGTGTTGCTGCGCCAGACAATACCAATATTAGGGTTCGCTCCTTCAGGAGAGTCCGGTGTAAGGCCCAGTAGGTCCACTCCTGGACAGTCTCTGCCCCACGGAGACCGTAACAGTCTGTTCAGGCCATGGACTCCATTGGGATCAACTCTACCCACCTGGCAAACATTCAGCAAGAACTCATTCGCTAACGAGAGACCCAGGCAAAGCTAGTGGCATATCTGAAGTTCATTGAATCCCATCTGGCGTCCATGCAAGCCTCCAGATCCTAGGACACCACCCAGCTTGTCGAGATGCAGAGAGAACTTTCCCGTCAGCATGAAGCACAGAGACGCATGTCCGAATACCTGGCGTCCGTGGACTCCCGTCTATACACTCTGCAGAACCTGGCTTCCTCAGCTACTCCAGAGCCTGTGGAGTCACCGACATGCCTTTCTAGATCTATCCTGGCCTCCCCATCAATGTATGACCAAAGATTGTGCCGTGAGTTTTTGAAACAGTGCTCCCAACATTTCGAGCTGTCACCACTGCAACTGGCGACTGACTGCTCCAAAGTAGCATTCATCATATTGCATCTGACTGGCCTGACCCTGGCATAGATGAATCCCCTTTACGAGATGAATAATTCAATCATCCAACACCTGTCCACCTTCCTAGCTACCTTCCACAAGATATTCGAAGAGCCGAGACGCCTCGCCTCTACTGCCTCGTCACTCATGAGAATCCGCCAGGGGAATCTCATGGTGGGGCAGTACGCCATCAAGTTCCGCACCCTGTCATCTAAGCTTGGATGGAACAACGAGGCATTGGTAGCTACCTTCTGGGAAGGATTGTCCGGAAGAATTAAGGAAGAACTGGCTGGTCGGGATATACCTTCTTCCCTGGAAGACCTGATCTCCTTGGCAACCCGTATTGATTTACGCCTCCTGGAGCATACCAGGGAAGTCACCCAAGAGAGGAGAACCTCGCGTCTGGCAGCCACCTTTAGGTGACCCATGTTGCCTCACCCCACCTGAACCACCAGCCTGTACGAGCTCATGGAGGTGGACCACATCACAGAGATGGCTCATACCCTACTGCTGGGGTTACCATGGCTTCAGTTGAACAATCTGACAGTGCACTGCCATGATAAGTGTCTGATCCCGGTGCATCCCTCTCACCCGCCAGCCGTGCCAGCTAATTTTCTGGGTCTGCCTTCCACCTACTGGCCTACGCCGACGTCAGTGATAAGAGAGAGGCTGAGATGTTGCCACTACATAGGCTCTATGTCTGTCCCATTGACCTTCTCCCCAGGTCGACTCCTCCTCATGGGCGAATCTACCCCGTGTCACAGGCAGAGATCCAAGCTATGTCCGAATATGTAAAAGAGAACCTGGTCCGAGGCTTCATCCAAAAAATCAAAAAGTCTTCTTCTCCCGCCAGAGTGGGCTTCTTCTTTGTCAAGAAAAAGGACAGGTCTCTGCAGCATTGTGTTGACTACCTTCTTCTATTCCTGAACTGTTTGACTGTCTTTGAGGTTCCAAGATCTACTCAAAGCTCGATCTCCAGGGAGCGTCCAATCTGGTCCGGATCCTGTCAGGTTACGAATAAAAGACGGCTTTTAACATTCCTTGAAATGGGTAGGTCTATGAGACCCCCCATTATTAATATCATAGTAATAAACACAAAACAGAGAAAAAACATTTAAAAAAAACTTTTTCTCCAGTTCATTAACCCCCAAAACACCCCTGCAGGTCCGGCATAATCCACACCACAATGTCCACTCTGCTACATCCTAAGGTTGCAGTGCGTATAACATTACAAAATGCGACCAATCACTGTGGCCTGTGGAACACCCTGATGGAGCCACATCTGTGAGAGAGGTGACATCAGTAAGTTCATCTGAGGTCACCTGGCAGTTCCCAAGATACCCCAGTTGTGACCTCAGATGAACTCACTGAACTTATTTATTGAACTCAGTGAACTCACCTCAGGTGAATTTATTGAACTCAATGCTAGATTACTGGATTAGGCTATGTGTGTACTTTGAGTATTTGGTGGCTGATGGGAACTTCAGGAACCTTAAAAGCTCCCTTAACCCCTTAACGACTGCGGGCAGTAATATTATGTTCCAGCAGTCATAGTCTCAATTCCCGCCGGCTGATGCAAGCAGCCTGCAGCGATCCGCGCACATGTGAGCTGATTTGCACAGCTAACATGTGTGCTTAGCAGGCACGAGTAGATCCGCCATCTTCCCGTCCCTGTTAACCCCTTAAATGGCGCTTTCAAAATTGCCATTATAATAGCGGTGACACTAAAGCTTTACTCACTCACCGCCACCGGAAGTCACGTGACGTGATCACATGGATCCGATGGTTATCATGGTAGCACAGGGTCATTTGATGACTCCTGTAGCTCACATGACTCCGGTCCTGTAACCAGCAGCCGAGTACTGCCTGTTACAAAAGATGAGGTTTTCTCCCGATCTGAGCGGTGCTGGTCTGAACGGGAGAAAAGAATGATCAATCAGACTATGGACTCTTAAAGCCCCATAGGGGGACTATTAAAAAAAAAAATAAAAGTAATAAAAAAAGTTTTGAAAAATTAAAAAAAAAAAACTAAAAGTTCAAATCACCCCCCCTTTCGCCCCTTTGAAAATTAAAGGGTTAAAAATTAAAAAATTTACACATATTTGGTATCGCCGCGTTAAGAAATACCCGATCTATCAAAATTTAAAATCAATTAATCTGATTGGTTAACGGTATAGCGGCAAAAAAAATCCAAACGCCAAAATTACATTTTTTGGTCACTACTAATTTTGCGCAAAATGCAACAACAGGCGATCAAAATGTATCATCAAGCCAAAAATAGTACCGTTAAAAATGTCAGCTCGAGATGAAAAGAAAAGCCAATACTGAGACATAGATCCTGAAAAATGAGAACGCTACGGGTCACGGAAAATGCCAGACGGAGAGGGAGTGACATCATGGCCGACTTGCGCACAACCTAAATGCCAAGTGGGCATGAGAAAGAGTTAGTGGAAAGATTAGGTATACAGTCATGGCCAAAAGTGTTGCCGATTTTGAAATTGTTCCAGGAAACAAAGTATTTCACCCAGAAAATTATTGCAATTACATGTTTTTATTACACGTTTATTAATGTTTATTTCCTTTGTATGTGTATTGAAATAATCCATTTCTGGGTCTTTTTGAAGTGTTTGGGGACATTGTCCTACTGAGAGACCCCTGACCTAGGACTATACCCAGCTTTCTGACACTGGACTCTACATTGCCACCCAAAACCTTTTGGTAATCTTCAGATTTCATAATGTCACACAGTCAAAACAGCTAGTGACAGAAGCAGCAAAACGCCATTGGCAACTAAAGCCCTAAACTAAAGACTGACCTATCTAATATATAACTGTTATTTCATTAATTAAGATCTAGGGACATACTAGTTAAAAACGCTGAGCACTGTGGTCTGTCTCTTAATGACATAGACAATCATTCCTTATGGAGACATTTCTGATTCAGACTGATGTCTGTAGGTAGTCTCTATGTCATTCTAGTCATAAATGACCACTAATGTTCGCTATTTAAAAGACAAAAGGCAGTAGCCTCCCCAACATGTTTCGCCACACTGGCGTCATCAGGGGCTGAGGCTAATACTGACTTACTCTGTATTGAAGGACCTTTTATAGTTCAAACCAGACACTGACAGCAGTATTGGCCAATAGTAAGCAGTGTTATTCAGTGTGAGGAGGCCGAAAAGCCTGTCACATCAAGGGGGATGTATCCTCCCTCCAGATGTCTCAAGCTGATTCGTTAATTAGGCTGTCTATTATATCCCTGTCTGCACATTGGGCAGAGAGGAAAACTTCCACCGCGCCTGCGTCTATACTAAGGCGGGCTTTGCACACTACGACATCGCAGGTGCGATGTCGGTGGGGTCAAATTGAAAATGACGGACTTCCGGCATCGCATGCGACATCGCAGTGTGTAAAGCCTAGATGATACGATTAACGAGCGCAAAAGCGTCGTAATCGTATCATCGGTGCAGCGTCGGCGTAATCCATGATTACGCTGACGCGACGGTCCGATGTTCTTCCTCGCTACTGCGGCAGCACACATCTCTGTGTGTGAAGCCGCAGGAGCGAGGAACATCTCCTACCGGCGTCACTGCGGCTTCCGTAGGATATGTGGAAGGAAGGAGGTGGGCGGGATGTTTACATCCTGCTCATCTCCGCCCCTCCGCTCCTATTGGCCGCCTGCCATGTGACATCGCAGTGACGCCGTACGACCCGCCCCCTTAATAAGGAGGCGGGTCGCCGGCCAAAAGCGACGTCCCAGGACAGGTGAGTCCATGTGAAGCTGCCGTAGCGATAATGTTCGCTACGGCAGCTATCACAACGATATCGCAGCTGCGACGGGGGTGGGGACTATCGCGCTCGGCATCGCAGCATCGGCTTGCGATGTCGCAGCGTGCAAAGTGCCCCTTAGAGTCTAAACAGGAGTGAAATTATATGTCGGAAAACAAAGTTTTTTTATTGTTGATCATTGTCTATTGAAGATGGAAATGTGAATATATTATGAGAAAACTTTGTTTTCCAACATATAATTTCACTCCTGTTTAGTCCAATGCATGGATATATATGTGGTAAAACTACCTGAAGTGTGGATATACAGTACATACTGCATATAATGTGTCTTTCTGCTAATCCAAATAGGGATGCACATGCAGCTTGGAATGACTCCCTTTGAGTCTAAGGGCGGCTTTGCACGTTGCAACATCGCACGTGCGATGTCGGTGGGGTCAAATCGAAAGTGACGCACATCCGGCGTCACTTTCAACATCGTTGTGTGTAAATTCTAGATGATACGATTAACGAGCACAAAACCGTTGTTATCGTATCATCGGTGCAGGCTCCGACTTTTCCATAATTACGCTGCCGCGACAGGTACAATGTTGTTCCTCGTTCCTGCGCCAGCACACATTGCTGTGTGTTACGCCGCAGGAGCGAGGAACATCACCTACCTGCCTCCACCGGCTATATGGAAGGAAGAAGGTGGGCGGGATATTTACATCCTGCTCATCTCCGCCCCTCTCCGCCGCTATTGGCCGCCTGCCGTGTGACATCGCTATGACGCCACACGACCCGCCCCCTTAGGAAGGAGGCAGGTCGCCGGCCAGAGCGACGGTCGCAGGGCAGGTGAGTGCATGTGAAGCTGGCGTAGCGATAATTTTTGCTACGCCAGCTATCACAAGATATCGTACCTGCAACGGGGGCGGGGACTATCGCGTGCGACATCGCAGCATCGGCTTGCGATGTCGCAACATGCTAAGCCCGCCTATGTGCGTATGGATATATATCCTGGATAATCACTCCTTCAGACCCTAAGTCCAGACGCAGGCGCTATAGAGAGAATCATTCCCTGTGCTTCTAAGTATGGACATGAGGTAAAACTTTCTCATCTGCGTCTGAGAGGGGACGCATGCGCGATAAGTTTTGGACGCATGCGCGATAGGGCTGACTCCACGTGTATGTATTTACATTAATAGTGGAAGTCCGGGCATGATTTTTAACGCTGCAGTAGGAGTTATCTCTTGGATGTGAATAGAATACTGTGATTGGACTATTTTTTGATATTTTAGTGAGAATATATATTCAGATGTATCTGCCCAATGTGCAGACAGGGATATAATAGACAGCCTAATTAACGAATCAGCTTGAGACATCTGGAGGGAGGATACATCCCCCTTGATGTGACAGGCTTTTCGGCCTCCTCACACTGAATAACACTGCTTACTATTGGCCAATACTGCTGTCAGTGTCTGGTTTGAACTATAAAAGGTCCTTCAATACAGAGTAAGTCAGTATTAGCCTCAGCCCCTGATGACGCCAGTGTGGTGAAACATGTTGGGGAGGCTACTGCCTTTTGTCTTTTAAATAGCGAACATTAGTGGTCATTTATGGCTGGAATGACATAGAGACTACCTACAGACATCAGTCTGAATCAGAAATGTCTCCATAAGGAATGATTGTCTATGTCATTAAGAGACAGACCACAGTGCTCAGCATTTTTAACTAGTATGTCCCTAGATCTTAATTAATGAAATAAAAGTTATATATTAGATAGGTCAGTCTTTAGTTTAGGGCTTTAGTTGCCAATGGCAAATTGTAAATAGATTGTTGATTATCCCTACGCTGACTGATAGAACAAGTTTTTCAGTAGCCAAGAAGCAGCAAAACAACTCCAAAAAATCCCTGACCTCCACCATGTGTGACTGTAGGTGCTATGTTCTTTTCTTTGTAGATTTAATTTTGTTTTCGGTAAAAAGTAGAATGATGTGCTTTACCAAAAAGCTCTATCTTGGTGTCATAAAGTATAAGGAGATAACCAGAGACCCACTGGGGAGGGCCAGGATATGGGTGGTTAAACCCACACATATAGGCAAACTGGGAAAACAAAACTTTAACTCACAGCAATTACACACAGAGGTCTTAGACAATACATGATCAAGAGGAAATAAAAAGCAAGGAGGAAATAAACAAACGACAAGAGAATTCCCACAACTCAGCAAACAGCACTCAGTAGTTCAACAGCAACTGGATCAGAACAGCACATGGACCAGTATCGCTTAAAGCTATAACTGGCACAGGAAGTCAGTTTCCACCATCTTAAAAAGGTGGGGAGAAGCTGTGATAGGTTTCTCATAACACCTCTCGTGATGATGTTTTGATGAAACATGCGTTGGGGTGGCTGGGACAGGTGGATGATCTGCTTTTTTCCCCACTAAGTGTATTCTTATCTCTTTCTTGGCACTTTGCATGTAGATCCTGCTCTTTTTAAGCACTTGCTTATAGACTGTTAATATAGGGTCCTTCTTTATCCTTCATCTTTTATACTCTGCTTATTTGGATTTATGCCTATTAATGGATTATACTATATCAGACTTCTGACTGCCGGTAATTTATTGTGCTACAATACCACCCTGTCCCTGGCATATTCTTGCAGCTTTGTATTTATGGATACTTTCTAGGAAATGTTTTTCTGTTTTAATATTTTTTATTAATAAATATAGTTTTTAGCCCAATACTTATACTTAGAATGTGATCCTAGAGGTAACCAGCAGGCTAAGAGAGATTAACCCCTGCTAGCCCGATCACTAATGAGCACACAGCTGGTCTACTCTACACCCGGACCTGCCTGTGCAACTCAGAAACCTCAGAAAAACCACAGTAGGGAGTGTTGTGAATGTTAGTTATGTTTTGGCTGCTGGGAGGCTCCCTCTGGTGGCCAGGAATGGTTTGGACTTGGACCAGGTGGGTTGTGCAGTGGGTGTTTCCTTTGCTAACTCTCTGCTTATTTAAGTCCTGGTCTGATTGCAGGCTGTTGCCGGATGTCAGTTGTTCTAAGTATCGCCAGCCTGCTTAATCCTGCTTTACACCACATCTACTCCAGATGAGTGCTTGCTCTTTATTTATTGTCTGGTTCTTTTGCTTATCTGGGTTTGTCATTTGTTGTGGTTGGTTTCAGTTTATTTCCTTCCAGGGATTTTCCCCCTCAGTGGATTGTTGAGGAACTCCCTGCAGTTCTGTGTGGAGTATAGCTCCTTTGGGTCCATGTGTTTGTGGCTTGTTGAATTTGTTATAATTCTTGTTTTCTGTTCATTGGTATGACAAGGGCACCTGGTATAGGACGGAGTTCAAATCGAGCGATCTGAGGGCCTTTTTGTACTATCAGGAAGTTGGTATTTTCCAGGGTTTTTCTCTGGCCACCATCAGTCCCTTTCCTGTCCTTTCCTATTTTAGTCAGCGGGGGCCTCACCTTTTGCTAATCCTGTCATCTACCTGTGTATTGTGTTTTTCCTATATCACCGCAGTCTTTGAATGTGGGGGGCTTGCTATTCTTGTCTATTTTCTGAGGCAGAGAGTTATTCATCTTTCCTACCTTTAGGATAGTTAGTTCTCCGGCTGGGTTCGCGGTGCACAGGATGTTAGTTCACCCCTCGGCTACTTCTAGTTGTGATGGTTAATAAGGGGATGGCGGCCAGATTAGTTGCCAATGCTCTTGTCAACTTTTTCCAATGATTTGTGGTGGTCTTCCATGGTTCCGGATCATAACAAGGGAGTGTCAGAGTCTGTGGTGTGAGCTGCACTAGATACCGCCATGACACTCAGCGAGTCTTAAGCCAAACACCGTGTGACAGTACCCCTCCCTATATGAGAGGCCTCTGGACCGTTAGGTTAAGATTTCGCCAGATGACAGTGATGGAATGCTCTAACCAGACACTCCACATGGATATATGAGAGGCAGGTACCCAAGTCCTCTCTTCATTACCATAACCCAGCCAGTGAACCAAATACTGTAAAGAACGTCAAATAACCCGAGAATCAATAATTCTCAATACCTGAAACTCCAGCTATCCAGCAACTAAGACCAGAGGTGGAGGGAATGAAGAGACGCTCCCGAACCCACAAATTTCTTTAATAGAGATTTGTGGAAAACATTATAGATTTTATATGATGCCAGTGTTGCTTAAAGCTATAATCGGCACAGGAAGTCAGTTTCCACCATCTTAAAAAGGTGGGGAGAAGCTGTGATAGGGTTCTCATAACATGTGATCCTAGAGGTAACCAACAGACTAGGAAAGATTAACTCCTGCCATCCCGATCACTAAAGAGCACCCAACTGGTCAATGCCCAAGCCTGCCTTTACAACGTAGAAGCCCCAGAGAACCCATATTGTGGAGTGCCAGTGTAGCGCCCCTGAGAGCCTCAGGGCACTACAAGGAACTGCATCCTCTTGGGGATGCAGGACCTACCCCCCTGGGACCTGGAGTAGCACTGCCGATTCCACCAACACACATCTAAAATCCTAGTTCTCCTCTCCACACTGGGCATAGAGGTTTAACCATGTAAGGGGATGGTCACCATAGGAACGAGGCCCTGGGTATAGCCAGCCTGGTGGGAGGGGTCAGCAGTCAGTCAGTGGTCAGTCAGTCTAGAAGTGGAGAGCACACAGGAGAGGTTTGCGGACGTGCCTGAGATGGGTCTATGTAATGGTGACCCCGGGGGCACAGGAGAGAGGTCACCAGGATGGGTACCAAGATACCGCTGGGACTGGAGCATGCAAGGGGCACAGGGCCCTAGGTCAAATGTCAAGTTTAAAACGGTTTGATAAATACCTGCACGGTGAGGACACCTTCATGGACTTCATCGAATCAAATATTCCGGGGGCATCAGCAGTAAACTAGGATTGGGGTTCGTACACTTACCTCCCCGCAGGGTCCGCACTGCCCACCGTACGGAGAAGGAGACTGTACCCCAAAAGGGACAGTCGGGGTTCCCAAACGCTCCACGCTACAGGGACCCAATCTACAGAGAATGCCAGGGATAGAGCAACCTGGGTCACTACATTGGCACTGATACTCCTGGGACCGGAACCAGCAAGCAGAGGGTCCATGTGAGAAGAGACTGTTACAGTTAACCTGGTGTAATCTCCATCATTATACACCATACATCTCCCAGGCACAGCCCTACCTACGGAGGGCCTAACACCATAGCTGCCACTATCACCATTCCTGGGAGTACCCACGTTGAGCAGCGGCGGTTCTCCATTCTTAACCGCAACCCGCAGGTGGCGTCACGAACATTAACTCTATTATCCCCTGTAAATACCCCCTTTTATTAAGTGTCCCCAGGGCACAGGACTGGGCAACGGCCACCAGAAGTGATATTCCCCATTTGTAACCGCCCGGGACCGAGTACCCCCTTCACACCACAGACTCTGTGTCGCCCAGGGAACAGCGCCATATACCGCCATGACACTCTGTGAATTTTGAGCCAAATACCATGTGACACTTGGTCTCCTCTGCCCACAAGATGCTTTCCCAGAAGGATTTGGCTTACTCACGTAAACTGCAGTCCAGCTTTTTTATGTCTGTGTCAGCAGTGGGGTCCTCCTGGGTCTCCTCCATAGCATTTCATCGCATTCAGATGTGGACGGATATTTCGTGCTGACACTGATGCCCCCTAAGCTACAGAACAGCTGGAATTTCTTTGAACTTGACTGGGGCTTGTCCACCATCCAGACTATCCTGCATTACAACCTTTCATCAATTTTCTCTGCTGCCTATGTCCAGGGAGATTAGCTACAGTGCCATTGGTTGTAAACGTCCTGATTATGTTGCACACATGGAGAAAGAAATATCAAGATCTCTGGAGATGGACTTGTAATCTTGAGATTGTTGATATTTTTCAACAATCTTGGTTCTGAAGTCCTCAGACAGTTCTCTTCTCCTCTTTCTCTTCTCTTTCTGTGGCACACACAGGCACATAATGCAAAGATTGAGTCAACTTCTCCCCTTTTTATCTGATTGCAGGTGTGATTTCCATATTGCCCACACCTGTTACTTCCCACAGAGGAGATTGAAGTAGCATCACATGCTTAAAAAAAGCTGTTTACCCACAATTTTGTAAACTTACCAACAATTTTTTCATGCCCATTTTTGTGTGAAATTATGTCCAATTTGTTGTTTTTTTTCTCTGTATTTTTATGTTGTTCCAATACACACAAAGAAATGAAAACGTGTAATTGCAATAATTTTCTGGGAGAAATACTTCTTTTTCTGGAAAAATTTCAAGGGCGCCGACACTTTTGAGCATAATTGTATATAATAACTTTAGAGTGAAATTTGCATAAAACCTCTATTAGAAATAAAATGTTACTGAAGTTAACAAAAAATATAAGCTAAAATACTTTATTATCATATGTAAATGTTTTGGCGCCATCTAGTGGTGGTATCATTAATTGTACTTCAATAATGAGCGAATAATATTTTATAATAAAATACAAATAGTAATTAATGTGGTAAATTAATTCATTTAAATAGTGTCAATGAAGCAAATATAATATGTTCACTTAGTAAAAATAGAATTTAAAAAATATATAAAGATTCTAAAAAAAATACTAAATAAATAATATAAATAATGAAGTGGAAGTTTGTGTAAGGTCTGTCGGAGGCCACAGGCTTGATACAAGTCACTCCATATGGCAGAGTCCAGAGAAGTCCTGACACCCTTTAGCCCTATACAGGGATCTGTATTCGGAATGGGGTCCAGTGGATTGCTAGTTTCCTACCCTCAGAAGGGTAGTCCGGTGTAGCGAGCAAGAGTCAGGAATGGTCACCAAGCGGGGTCTAAGCCAGGAGGTCATGTAAAGAACAAATTCAGGATCTGTACGGGTACACAAAATCATAAGCCAAGGTCAAAACGAGGAACAATGATTACAAGAGGTAAAACAGACGAGACTGAGCCAGGGAAGCACTGGACCAAGGGCGGACATATCACTGATGCACAACTTTAGTTGGAACTAATGTGACGCCCTGGCCTATCAGGTTGTCACAGAATATTGTGCATCTGCCCTTCTGTACAATATCCACCTCCTCCTTGGTTATGGGTCCCTGACCTTTGGTGTTGCCAAGAACAAGCTAATCAAAATCCTAGGAACGCTCTGCACCACACCCACCAGACACACCAGTGGACGGCCTGAGTGGAATAGGGTCGCCCACTCGGGGGGTTGGTTAAGGGGAGGTCAGGAGTGTCAGGAGCAGAACAGTGTAGTGTTGGAGGTGAAAGTGAGAGGAGGTCAGAAGCTGGGCTCCTTGGAACTACTAGGTGGCAGACGTTGGTCTGGGCCTGGTAGGAGCTGGTCCCCGGTCGCAGGGGATCATGACAAGGGGCACGGACTGTCGAGACAGCCGGCGGCCTTGTGCCATCACTGGGCAGGGGCCAAGGCATGACGGGGTACGTGGACGCTAGGTCAGGAAGAAGCTTCAGGCGTCCTGGCAATTTACCCGACGAGGACAGAGCCTTCAAGATCCGTTCTCCACCCGCTCCAAAATCGGGGTACTAGCGCAACGAGGGGGATAGGACTTTCCACTCACATGGTCCAGAAAATCCCAAGCGTGAACCCTGAGAGCAAGCTCACCCAGTTAGCCATACTAGTGAGCGGGACCCGATTAGTTTCACACTAAAGGGACCAAGTAGTAGACGAGGTGCCAAGGCAAAGGTCACAGACTAACAGGCAACACCAACGGGCATGGGATCCAGGCGTGCTCCCTCCCAGCAGCAGCGGTGTCAAGAACTTTGGTTTACCACAGTTGTCGGTGTCAGCGTTATTGGACTGAGTGAGTACAAAGGTGACCCTTACTGGCCCAATGGCGCCTCCCCGTTGCCCCCATCGAGTTCCGGGGCATCCCCCCTACCCATGGAGGGGTTAAACACCTGGCTGCCCACACCATCGCCACCGGGTACTCCCAACTGCAGCGGTCGTACTCCACCTTACCACACACCACAGGTGGCGTCACGAACTTCAAACATAACACCCCGTGTAAATATCCTCCTTTTATTCAGAGTGGCTGTGTGACCCCCGACCCCCGGGTTCGGAGATCCCTGGAGCCACCGCAGATCCGGATCCGAGCAGCCCCGAATTTTAGAAAAATACACATTCGCCACTGGCTGTCAATTTTCTGAAACATAATGGGCGATCATATGGCTAAAAAATAAAAAAAAAAAACACCTCATGGCCCATCCGCTATCACCACCACTTGTTCGGTCTTTGCAGCATCTTCTGATCCCTCTCCACTCACGATGGACTCGTTGGGTCTCTCACACTCTCACACTACTTTTGGCTGTCATAGCACCTAGGAGACATCTGTGCATGTGAGGATGATAGTCATGGTGCGTGTCGTTACGTCATGACACCATTAACATCCACACGGTTGCGCAAAAACCTTCCGAGTGCTATGATAATGTGTCGCCGGGGGCTATGGGGTACTCGGTCCTGGGCGGTGTATTGCTGGGGAGATGTCACTTTTGGCTGTTGTCCAGTTCCGTGTCCTGGGCACGCTTTTTAAAAGGAGTATATTTACAGGGGAGATTAATTAAAAGTTTATATCACGACGCCACTTGCGTGTTGCGTCTATTTAGTGGAGCCGCCGCTGCACAGTTCTCACTACTGGGGCTGGTGTTGGTGGCAGCCTGGATGTTGGGCCATCCGCAAGTAGGGCCGAGCCCCAGAGGATAGGTGATGTTGATGGGTGCAGAAAGAAGGTAGGCCACACAAGGGCTTTCAGTGTAACTGGTTCCTTTACTCACAGTGAGATGGAAACTGGTCACCCGAGGAAGGCTGGTCTTGACCGCTGGTCCCCTTAGTCCCAGTGCCAATGTAGTGACCTGGTGGCTTCTTTCCCCTGCACCTGTTTCTGATTGGTGGGTCCCCATGGCTTGGGGGTCCCCTCCAGTCTCTCAACTGTAGTCCGTATGACGGTAACGTGAACCCTGTGGGGTCGGTTTCTCTGGTCCGGTTCCTCGGTTGTCCCGTTACTACGGTATCCCGAACTTCAAGGTCAGTGAGGTCCTTCATGGTCCCCTCACTGTGCAGATTTTATCAGGTCTGCCTGGAGCGTTTGCCTGACCTAGGATTCTGTACCCCGTTGGTGCAATGGTTCTGGGAGTACTCCACCGTACTCCACCGGCAACCAATCGCCTGGGCCCTCAGGTCACTATCACAAGCCTATCAGTGCTTCATCTCTCACTCACTGTCACTGACTAACTGCTTTTGTCCCCTCCCACCTGGTTGTCGTCTAGTGGACTGGATCAGCTCCACTCCCTGGGTGGCCATCCACTGGGCCCAACCCTAGTCTGTCACCAGTCTTTTGGGGAATTTGGGGAAAAACAGGGATTAATTGGAATGCTTAGTTGTTACTGGCACTGGTCTTCTGGGTCCCTTGGGGTAGGCCCTGCATCCTGGTGGGGATGTGTGGCGCCCTGGACAAGCCAGGACGTCACAGGCACTGCAACAACACACCCCACACCCCGGCTAGGCACACCAAGGTCAGACAAGGATCCTTGTTGCCTCCCTCCAGGCGCTGATGTCCACACCAGAGGGTGGAGCCAGGCGATTGGCCCCACCCACCGGGGAGTTCGCAGTCCTGGAGGCGGGAAAAGGAAAGGGTTGGAGTAGAGAGTTGAGTTGGAGGAGTGGAGGAGTGAAGTGGTAGCGGAGCAGACTGACGGTGTCCGGGTGCGTGGCCCGGGCACATACAGCAAGGTTGGCAGACGGTGGTGACCGTCTGCAGGAGGGGCTGATTGACGTGAACCGTAAGGAACGGGGACGGGCAGTGGCCCGCCGGTACCGGATCGGAGAGCGAAGAGAAGCCAGCACCATTCGGCAGGGCCTACAGACCCCGACCAGGCTTGGAGTCGCCGTAAAACCGGTCAAATCCATTAGCGAAGGGAACCTCCGGGGTTTCCCAGCAGTCAAGACCCGATTGAAGGCAACCGCTCAAACTGTGAAGGGAAATACAGTCACCGCCAAGGCTACAGTTCCCAGGGCCAGAGCATGCGGGCAAAAGGGGCTCCCTCAGCCTCCATCCAAGCTGGGGAGCGGGTTACCGGTGGGAAGCCACCAGAACCGAGAACATAACACAGGTGCAGGGAAAGGCAGTCACCGCCAACCTACCGGGAGAACCACCGTAGCCGTCTGTGGGACTCGTCCATCCAGCCGTTTGTTTTACCGGAGACTTTGCATTCATCATTGGCTGAGTGAGTACCACCGTGCCGTGCGGCACCGCACTGCCCCCGCGACCCTGCACCTCAACAGGCCCCGTAACCCGCCTGCCATTCCTCCCTCACCGGGCCCCGGGACAACCAACCCCCCTACCCACGGAGGGGAAAAACAACATCCAAGCTGCTCCCTGTCATCGCTCCCGGGATCCCCATACAGAGCAGCGGTGGTGTCACAACCTCACCACAACCGTGGGTGGCGTCACGAACAATAAATCCCCAAAACCATTCCCCTTTTCACTCACGGGCGAGGAGCGCCGCTCGAGTCCCCGGATCCGGCCCACCGCTCGAGCCACCGAGCAGCAAGCGAAGCAGCAGCGCTGGACCCGAGCGTGGTGAGCACAGCGTCCCCTCCCCGCCCGCGACAGATGCAGTACCTTGTAGCTCTCTGATAGCTTCAGGGGCGCTACAATAACAGTTTGGAACAGACCAGAGATCCTAATGCGAGCAGTAGGGAATCAGAAGATGTAGCAAGGACTGGACAGGTGACAATGAGTAGCGTAGGGACCAGAGAGGAAAGCGGAGGGTGAGTATGTTTGGGGGTTTTTTTTGTTTTTTTTTAACAGATTACATTTATTATACTCTAGGATCTAGAAGAATTTAAATAACTTTTCTACAAATTGAATTTCCCAGGAAAATCCATACAAACAATAAAATTTAATTTTGTCTGATTAGCTCATCTCTAGGACTGACCTGACATTGCAATTGATTGTTGTACTAAGCTTGGTGCCGCATTCACGCACTAATGATGGTCCTGTTGATGTATTTCTGTTACTGATGATGGTAATTGTGATGTATTCATGTACTGAAGTTGGTTTGGAGCACGAATTTCTGAACTGATGGTGGTTCGGATTATGTATTCATGTACTGATGGGAATGTTGATGTCGTATTTCTGTACTGATCATGGTGGTGATGCTGTATTTCTGTAATATTGGGGGTTCTAGTGATGTAGCCATGTATTGTTGGTGGTTTTGGTGATATATTTCTGTACTCTTGTATTTCTATTGCTATTTTCATGTACTGCTGGTATTTCTGGTAATGTATGCATGTACTGTTATTGGTTCTGGTCCTGTATCTGCGTATCAATCCATAACTTATCAGATAACCTGATACAAGGCTGTGTGAATATAGTACTGCACTGTACCCAAATTTAAGCAGTGTGTAATAAACTCACATCAGGACTCAACTCTGTTGCCGATTCCAGTGGTCATCAAATAACCCCTCACATGAGATTTTCATACTTATGGTCACATACCAACTGGCCTTTTTTCCTCCATCTCTCATTGAAGCAGAGGTTATGTGTCCATAAAAAATAATGTCTGATTTTTTTTGATAACACTGTTCTAAGGTCAAATTGGTTCAGAGACAAAAACTGTTGAACTGAACTATTTTTGTTGGTGCTGAAAACAAATATAAGGCTTAAATTTGCTGATTGGCTCTAATTTTTAAGATCTAGAGGAGGTTGTAATTACGTATGACAGCTTTCAAGCAGGCTTAGGTTATGTGCCCACGTAGCGTATTTTCATGCAGTTACGCTGCGTTCTGCACCACAGCGTAACTGCATGCATCCTGCGTCCCCAGCACAATCTATGAAGATTGTGCATAATTCATGCCCACGTGGCGAATTACAACGCAGCGCTTCGGCTGCTGCCGAAGCGCTGCGTTCTAAGAAGTGACATGTCACTTCTTTCGTGCACTCTGCATGCAGCCCCCGCTCTGTCTATGGGAGGGTCTGCATCCAGAGCGCATGAAATCGGCTTTTCAGTACGCACTGTTTCTGCAGCGATTTGAAGCACACGTGTGCTGCTCAAATCGCTGCAGAAATTTCTGCAGGGACAGAACGCAACGTGGGCACATAGCCTTCTGGAAAAAATTGCTTCTCGTTGCATATTAAGTTGGGCTTAATGAAGACAATGGATAAAAATGCAAAATCATTCCAGTATGTTGATCATACATTTCCTAGGTTGAGTGAAGCAAGAATTAGGCTAAGACCACACTTTGCGTTTCCACCTGCGTTTCAGGTGCTTTTTTGGTGCGTTTTGAGATGCACCTTTTTCATGCCAAAATGCATGCGTTTCCATTTTTCATCCAAATCAATGGGAAAAGTGATTTTTCCGACCGCACTTTGCGTTTCTAAACGCTGCGTTTAATTTGCATATTTTGTGGCAAAAAACATGCGTTCAAAGAAGCAGCATGTCAGTTGTTTTTGCCATTTTGGCTGCGTTTTGCTAACATTGAAGTCAATGAGAAATGGCAAAAAACAAGAATCCTTCAAATTCCTGCATTTTACCTGCTTTTTAGGTGCAGAAAACAAGCGTTTTGGACTACCAAAACGCCTGCTTTTTGGACATTAAAATAATGATTTCATATGTCCCTTTGCACACACACACACTCGACAATTAAATTTAAAATTAATAATAATTTATTGCTATTTTTACAATAAATAGTATATTACCGCTATAATTTTATTCAATATTTCTATTTTCTTTATTATTTCTAAAATTCTATATGTGTACCTTTCCTTTCCTCTTTTTTCATTGTGTTTGACTGTTTAAACTTTTTTAGCTTGTCTTGATGTTCAAAACGCATCTGTCAAAACGCAGGTGGAAAAGCATGCAAAAAGCGCTGAAAACGCATCTAAAACGAGGTAAATACGCATGCGTTTTCAGCACTAAATTTTTGAAAAAGGCAACTTTGGTCAAAATAATTAAGCCCAAAACGTGCGTTTAGAACTGCAAGTAGGAAAACGCAAAGTGCGGTCATAGCCTAAAGCAAACAGTCTTTACTGGACCTCAAACAAACTCATATGCTGCTTCAAGATGAGGAGTTTCTCTGTTTGTTCGAGGGCAAGGGAAAGGCGGCATGGGTAGCATTCACATTAGTGGTAACTGATTTTTTTGTGAAACTCAAGAGCAGATGAGTTGCTCCTCTGCACACTGCTCCCCAGCACATTTTTACTCTTGCTCCAAACTCCTCTGCACACTGCTCCTCTGCACTCTGCTCTGCTATACACAGGCTCCAATGCACACTACTCCTCTGTACACTGCTACTTTGTACATTGTTGCCCTGCACACTGCTCGCCTGAAAACTGCTTGTCTGCATGCTGCAGCTCTGAACACTACTCATTTGCACACTGTTCCTCTGCACACTCTTCCCCTGAACACTGCTCCCCTGTACACTGCTCCAATGCACATTGCTCCTCTAAATACTGATTTCCTGCACACTGCTCCCCTGCACACTGATTTCCTGCACACTGCTCCTCTGCACACTGCTTCTCTGCACACTGCTCCCCTGCACACTGCTCCCCTGCACACTGCTTCTCTGCACACTGCTCCCCTGCACACTGCTTCTCTGCACACTGCTCCCCTGCACACTGCTTCTCTGCACACTGCTTCTCTGCACACTGCTCCCCTGCACACTGCTTCTCTGCACACTGCTTCTCTGCACACTGCTCCCCTGCACACTGCTCCCCTGCACACTGCTCCTCTGCACACTGCTCCCCTGCACACTGCTCCTCTGCACACTGCTCCTCTGCACACTGCTCCTCTGCACACTGCTTCTCTGCACACTGCTCCCCTGCACACTGCTCCTCTGCACACTGCTCCTCTGCACACTACTCCTCTGCACACTGCTTCTCTGCACACTGCTCCCCTGCACACTGCTCCCCTGCACACTGCTCCCCTGCACACTGCTCCTCTGCACACTGCTCCCCTGCACACTGCTCCTCTGCACACTGCTCCTCTGCACACTGCTCCTCTGCACACTGCTTCTCTGCACACTGCTCCCCTGCACACTGCTCCTCTGCACACTGCTCCTCTGCACACTACTCCTCTGCACACTGCTCCTCTGCACACTGCTCCTCTGCACACTGCTCCCCTGCACACTGTTCCTCTGCACACTGCTCCCCTGCACACTGCTTCTCTGCACACTGCTCCCCTGCACACTGCTCCCCTGCACACTGCTCCTCTGCACACTGCTCCCCTGCACACTGCTCCTCTGCACACTGCTCCCCTGCACACTGCTCCCCTGCACACTGCTCCTCTGCACACTGCTCCCCTGCACACTGCTCCTCTGCATACTGCTCCCCTGCACACTGCTCCTCTGCACACTGCTCCTCTGCACACTACTCCTCTGCACGCTGCTTCTCTGCACACTGCTTCTCTGCACATTGCTTCTCTGCACATTGCTTCTCTGCAGACTGCTCCAATGCACAATGCTCCTCTGCACACTGCTCCTCTGCACACTGCTCGCCTGCACACTGCTCCTCTGCACACTGCTCCCCTGCACACTGCTCCTCTGCACACTGCTCCCCTGCACACTGCTCCTCTGCACACTGCTCCCCTGCACACTGCTCCCCTGCATACTGCTCCCCTGCACACTGCTCCTCTGCACACTGCTTCTCTGCACACTGCTTCTCTGCACACTGCTCCCCTGCACACTGCTCCTCTGCACACTGCTCCCCTGCACACTGCTCCTCTGCACACTGCTCCCCTGCACACTGCTCCTCTGCACACTGCTCCCCTGCACACTGCTCCCCTGCACACTGTTCCTCTGCACACTGCTCCCCTGCACACTGCTTCTCTGCACACTGCTCCCCTGCACACTGCTCCTCTGCACACTGCTCCTCTGCACACTGCTCCCCTGCACACTGCTCCCCTGCACACTGCTCCTCTGCACACTGCTCCTCTGCACACTGCTCCCCTGCACACTGCTCCTCTGCACACTGCTCCTCTGCACACTGCTCCCCTGCACACTGCTCCTCTGCACACTGCTCCCCTGCACACTGCTTCTATGCACACTGCTTCTCTGCACACTGCTCCTCTGCACACTGCTCCTCTGCACACTGCTCCCCTGCACACTGCTCCCCTGCACACTGCTCCTCTGCACACTGCTCCCCTGCACACTGCTCCTCTGCATACTGCTCCCCTGCACACTGCTCCTCTGCACACTGCTCCTCTGCACACTACTCCTCTGCACACTGCTTCTCTGCACACTGCTTCTCTGCACATTGCTTCTCTGCACATTGCTTCTCTGCAGACTGCTCCAATGCACAATGCTCCTCTGCACACTGCTCCTCTGCACACTGCTCGCCTGCACACTGCTCCTCTGCACACTGCTCCTCTGCACACTGCTCCCCTGCACACTGCTCCTCTGCACACTGCTCCCCTGCACACTGCTCCCCTGCATACTGCTCCCCTGCACACTGCTCCTCTGCACACTGCTTCTCTGCACACTGCTTCTCTGCACACTGCTCCCCTGCACACTGCTCCTCTGCACACTGCTCCCCTGCACACTGCTCCTCTGCACACTGCTCCCCTGCACACTGCTCCTCTGCACACTACTCCCCTGCACACTGCTCCCCTGCACACTGCTCCCCTGCACACTGTTCCTCTGCACACTGCTCCCCTGCACACTGCTTCTCTGCACACTGCTCCCCTGCACACTGCTCCTCTGCACACTGCTCCTCTGCACACTGCTCCCCTGCACACTGCTCCCCTGCACACTGCTCCTCTGCACACTGCTCCTCTGCACACTGCTCCCCTGCACACTGCTCCTCTGCACACTGCTCCTCTGCACACTGCTCCCCTGCACACTGCTCCTCTGCACACTGCTCCCCTGCACACTGCTTCTATGCACACTGCTTCTCTGCACACTGCTTCTCTGCACATTGCTTCTCTGCACACTGCTCCCCTGCACACTGCTCCTCTGCACACTGCTCCCCTGCACACTGCTCCCCTGCACACTGCTCCTCTGCACACTGCTCCTCTGCACACTACTCCTCTGCACACTGCTTCTATGCACACTGCTTCTCTGCACACTGCTTCTCTGCACAATGCTCCTCTGCATACTGCTCCAATGCACACTGCTCCAATGCACACTGCTCCAATGCACACTGCTCCAATGCACACTGCTCCAATGCACACTGCTCCAATGCACACTGCTCCCCTGCTCCTATGCACATTGCTCCCCTGCACTCTGCTCTGCTATACACAGGCTCCAATGCACACTACTCCTCTGTACACTGCTCCTTTGTACATTTGTGGCGCAAATGTAAACAATTTCCCTGCACATTGCTCCCTCTGCAAACAATTTCCCTGCACACTGCTCCCCTGCACACTGCTCCCCTGCACACTGCTCCCCTGCTTGTCTAATTCATGATGAGTTGTCTTATTTCTTAGCCAGATATCTTACACCAGGGACTGGAGTAAGAATTCTGACGTGGTGCATCTGACTCCAACACACCTTCTCCTCAATAACTGATGAATCTGTGCCTGTGTTTATACAGAGGATCTGGAGTTCACTAGTGATGAGCGAGCACTACCATGCCTGGCTACTCGTTTCTCGTAACTAGTGATGGATGAACACTACCATGCTCAGGTGCTTGTGTGAAGCCCTGGCCTATCAGGTCGTCACAGGACATTGTGCAATCTGCCCTTCTGCATGATATCCAATCCTCCTTGGTTACCGATCCCTAGTCTGTGGTGTTGCTAAGAAGAAGTTAATCAAAACCCTAGGAACACTCTGCACCACACCCACCAGACACACCAGTGGACGGCCTGAAGGGAATAGGGCTGGATACTTGGGGGGTTGGTAAGGGGAGGTCAGGAGTGTTAAGAGACAGTGAGGAGTGACTCTCGTGTGGAGAGGTCAGGAGCTGGTCTCCTCAGTTATTAGGTGGCAGACGTTGGTCTGGGCCTGGTAGGAGCTAGAAGCCCGGTCGCAGGGGATCGTGTCAAGGGGCACGAAACTGCCGAGCAGGGAAGCCGGCGGCCTTGAGCCATCTCTGCGCAGGGGCAAGGGGTACGTGGACCCTAGGCCGAGAAGTAGCTTCATGCGTTCCTGGTAATTTACCCGACGAGGACGAAGACTTCACGATTCATCCTCCACCCGCTCCAAAATCGGGGTACTAGCGTAACGAGGGGGATAGGACTTTCCCAATATATAGTCCAGAAAATCCCAAGTGTGAACCCTGAGAGCAAGCTCAAACCATTAGCCATACGAGTGAGCGGGACCCATTCAGTTTGAAGCTGAAAGGGACCAACTACAGAACGAGGTGTCAAGGTAACAGGCAACACCATTGGGCACGGGATCCCAGCGTGCTCCCTCCCTGCTACAGAGGGGCTAAGAACTCTGGTTTTCAAGTTGTCGGTGTCAGCGTTATTGGACTGACTGAGTATGCAGTGACCCTTCCTCCCCAATGGTGCTCCCCTCTCAGCATCGCCAAACCCTGGGGCATCTTCCCCATACCCATGGAGGGGTTAAACACCTGGCTGCCATTCCATCGCCACCGGGTGCTCCCAACAGCAGCGGTGGTACTCCACCTTACCACACACCGTGGGTGGCGTCACGAACTCTAACCACAAACACCTCTGTAATAACAGGGTCCAGAGACCCCTCAAGCCACTGCGGATCCGGATCCGAGCAGCAGCCCAGCTGCTGGTGCTGGGGCGGTACACTTGGTACTCATACCTATTGATAATCAGGCACTACCATGCTCGGGTACTCTTAATATACCACCCAACTTTTGAAGAAAGGAAAGAGGTCCAAAGTGTGCGGCGCGCAGAGCACGCCGTGGCAAATTTTGACCACACCCCTAGCCACACCCATTTGGCAGTAAGGTTCATTCAGCAGATGCCCTGGACTGTTCGTTCATAGTAATAGCAGCCAGTTTTCTTATGTTGCTTATTTGTGCCTATAAGGCCGTGTTCACATGTTGCATAAATTCTGTTTCCTATTGTTTATGCCGCTGTCTGCACCAAACTACACAATCCATTTTTGCTGAATTTTTTCTGCCTTTTTTTCCATTATTTAATGTGTTTTTGGGTCAGATGTGAATCTGCGTTTTTAAGTGTTTTATTGTACAGAGAAGCTTTTTCCTGCATTTTTTAAGCTCCATATAAAAACCTCCTAGAGAAAAAAAAAAGCACTGAAACCGCAGAGTTCAGCGGCGTCTTTTCATGGAATCACATCCACTTTACTTGGATAATTAAACACAGCAGAATAAATGTGCAAAAAACAAAAGAAAAAAAATGCATTATTTACACTACATGTGAACACGGACTAAATGTCGAAGCAAAGTGGATGAGACGTCATGAAATCTCCGTCCTCGGTCTGAAGTCGCCGCTGAACTGTGCGGATTTGGTGTTTTTTCTTTATAAGATTCAGGATTCACATCAGCAACAAACATGTATCAAATAACGGGGACAATGCATAAAAAATACCGCAAACACGCAATAATCAGAGAAGATTGTTATTGCGCTCGTGGTGCGGACACCTGCAAAAAAAACACAGCATTTATGCTGTGTGTGAACGCGGCCTCAGCGATACATATATATTACATTTTTTATGGGCTTTAATAAAGAAAAGTAATAAAAAAAAAAAAGGCACAATTTAACGCCATTTACCGATCCCCATCAATAATCTGATCACTGTGTTGTTTGAGTTATTACTAGGGCTGAGCGGACCCGGGCTGTAAATGTCCGGATCCGCGCGGTTTCAGCACTATTCCCGGGCCCGGGATTCCGGCTGCACAATCCAGAACCGGCATTTAATAAAAAATGAAAAAAAAAACAATAAATAAATAGAGTTTCATACTTACCAGACTCTGTCATGGCGGCACACTTGCTTCCGGGTCGCGCTTTCACTTCCTGTGCTGTCACACAGCTTTCCGTGTTTTCCCCGCCCACCGGCCGTCCTCTCAGCTGTGATTGGTTCCTGGCTGACCCGCCCCCCAGCCTGTGATAGTGTCTGCCGTGCAGTCATCGCTTATCGTGGTCAGTACTACGCTGCACTCCGAGCGGGCGGTCGTGCTCCATGGCTGCTCGCTCTAACATGTAGCAGAGCTGAAGCGGCGTGGGACTTCTCCTGTGGATTACGTCGGAACTGCAGAGTGTTTGGGGGTTAATAAAGTGGTGAAGCAGGGTGTGTTTTGTATTTTATTTCAAATAAAGGATTTTTCTGTGTTTCTGTGTTTATTTACTGTCACTTACAGGCTTGTGTGATGCAGGTATCTGATAGACGCCTGTGCCATCACACAAACCTAGGGTTTTTCAGCAGCTATGTGCCGCTGCTAACCCCTGCTATTACCCCGACTGGCACCGCATCACGCCAGCGGGAAGAGCCGGTATCTAACAGATGCGACATACCAGACGGCTGCGGGCGTTATCTTGGCTGGATGTGAAGATTAGGGGGACCGCACGTCGGTTTTTTTTTTTGTTTTGTTTTTTTTACTTTCACCGGAATCACAGGTGCGAGGGGCTCTGGCAGCACCCTGCAGCCTCGCACGTGTGACTCCGGGCACTGGATAAACAGCACAGATACTGCGCGACGGCTGGGGCTGCAGCCGAGCGCTATAACTGCTGCCGAGTGTGTTTACCACCGTGACCGACAGTGCACTGCTTTCCCCGCCCACCGACCGTCCTGGCGCCTGTGATTGGTTGCAGTTAGCTGACACGCTGACACTCAGGATAGGGGCGTGTCTATCTGCAACCAACACACGCCGGTGGGCGGGGAAAACTATGAATATTGAATTGTCGGCTCCGGAAGGTAGCAGCGTGACCCAGAAGGAGTGTGTTGCCATGACAGCGCCTCGGTGAGTATGCCGTGCTCGTTCCTAGCCCCTCCACAAACGTTTTAACCCTCCGGATTCCGGTCCCCATTGACTTATATGAGCACCGGATTCCGGAGCAGATCGGACTTATTTTTAAGTCTGTTAACGACCCGCCAGCCCCGGATAATTGCCTTACCGCTCAACTCTAGATATTACAATTACAGGGACACAAAATATGGCAATGTTATTTGCTGATTTGTGATGTTTATTATTTTATAGAAAAAAACTGAAATAAAATTACATTATTCTATTATATTTATAATTTTTAGTAATTTTATTACAAGAAAAGGAAACCGCTTTTCCTCTCCCTCTAGAATACAGGACACAGAGATGCTGCTCTGTAAAATGGAGCTCTGTGTCCTGTGTAATCTGCTGAGTAATCAGAGGCTGCATTGAGATTAACCTATATAAAATCCTCCCTATGCCATCATCATCCTTAGTGGCTCAACAGCCAGAAGAGCTAGGAGGGCTGCTGGACAAATGTTTAAAACTTGCTGGTTTGAATTCAAGGTGGTGAAAATAAAAAAAAAAAATTATATATTTGTATTTTTTTTTCCTCATTTCTTTATAGTAGTTTTATGGGAACAAATGAATTTGACTCTTTCCTTCACCTACAAAGAGATGCAGTATCTATCTATCTATCTATCTATTATATATTTAGCCCTCTGTCTATCTATCTATTATATATCTATCACGTATCTATTATATATCTATCATATATCTATCCATCTGTATGTCTATCTATCATGTATCTATTTCTCTATCTATCTATCAATCCATTCATGTATCCATCCATCCATCTTTGTAGCTGAATAATCTGCTTCTGGTTTCTCACCTGCAATACAGAGGTCAAGATGACCAAATCTTCCTATGCTTTTCAATACAGTGGCTCAGTGGTTGACGAGTTTTAAGTCCTGGCCGTCCCGATAACCCAGAGCCGATGAGAATTTAATTTAATTTATTCACTGCACTGAGCGAGTACTACCATGCTCGGGTACTCATAAATAGTGATGAGCGGGCACTAACATGCTCAGGTCTTGGTACTCATAACTAGTCATGAGTGGGCACTACCATGCTCAGGTGCTCTGTACTCTTAACTAGTGAGGAGTGAGCCCTACCATGCTCAGGTGCTCAGTACTCATAATTAGTGATGAGCGGGCACTACCATGCTCAGGTGCTCAGTACTCGTAACTAGTGATGAGCGGGCACTACCATGCTCGGGTGCTCAGTACTCATAATTAGTGATGAGCAGGCACTACCATGCTCAGGTGCTCAGTACTGGTAACTAGTGATGAGCGGGCACTACCATGCTCAGGTGCTCAGTACTCGTAACTAGTGATGAGCGGCACTGCCATGCTCAGGTGCTCAGTACTCGTAACTAGTGATGAGCGGGCACTACCATGCTCAGGTGCTCAGTACTCATAACTAGTGATGAGCGGGCACTACCATGCTCAGGTGCTCAGTACTCGTAACTAGTGATGAGCGGGCACTACCATGCTCAGGTGCTCAGTACTCGTAACTAGTGATGAATAAGCACTACCATGCTCAGTACTGGTAACTAGTGATGAGCGGGCACTACCATGCTCAGGTGCTCAGTACTCGTAACTAGTGATGAATAAGCACTACCATGCTCGTGAGCTCGGTACTTGTAACTATTGGTAATCGGGCACTACCATGCTCTGGTGCACAGTACTCGTAATTAGTGATGAGTGAGCACTACCATTTTCGGGTGCACAATACTTGAAATGAGCAGGTCAAAATTCGAAGGTGCTCAACCTGAGTACCGAGTACAATGGAAGCTACTGGGAAACTCAAGCATTTTTCCGGAAGATCTTCCGAAAGAATGCTCTAGTTTCCCATTGACTTCTTTTATACTTTATTTTCTTTTATATCTTTTATTATTTATAATCGAGACGAGCCTGTCCAACCATCTAACCTGCTCGTTTCGAGTACAGAGCACCCAAGCATTGTAGTGCTCATTCATCACTAGTTACGAGTACTGAGCACCCGAGCATGGAAATGCTCATTCATCACTAATTACAAATACTGAGCACCCGAGCATGGTAGCGTAGCACCCACGGGGCAGAGGTTAAATGCACTTGTGGCGCCCCTGAGGCCTCAGTCACCACAGGGTACTGCACCTCACCTAAGGTGCGGTACTTATCCTGGATCCAGAGAAAGTCGGTACCATTTTCACCACATACACAAACCATATTCACAATCAGGTTGCCCTCCCCACTGGGGACCGGCTAGCGTCAGGTCTTAAGGCAGTCACCAAACATGGGGGGCAGACACCCACTAGTGACAGGCACCCGGGTGAGTAGCAGCCACCAGGGGGAGTTAGGAGCCAACACAACAGTTAGAGAGTTTTCCAGTAGCAGAGGAAGTGAGGAGTCGGGTATTACCACTGGCTCTGGTGGGACGCAGGAGTCAAAACGGTGGCCGAGGGGAGAGCTTAATTGCTCTCTTAGGACCGGCGCAGACCAGGGTGCAGAATCCTAGGGTGAAACGTACTTCAAGTCGCATCACCAGAAGCTGCAGGATAGGGGGATTGCACGTCCCTCTGGCCACCAAAGTTCATGTTCATGAAGCACAGTGCTACATTGGGGCTCCAGAGTCGAGATACCAGTCCGGCCCCACAGCAGACCTACAGCACCTGCGTACGGGACGGAAGACAACAAGTCAAGAACCGGGGTCCCCAAGTATCTTCAGACCACGGGGATCCAACAACACAGGTGCAAGCAGGAAGGGCCCACCAACCACTGCACCGGGTTCGACCTCCAACCGGATCTGGGATCGACCAAGGCCCATCACGGCTGGTGACCGTCACTCTGGGACAGCACTGTAAAAGTGAGTAAAGACACCTGGACCCCCAGAGACTGTGTCAGCCTGTTATTACCGGCGCCATCGCACCACGCTTCGGCACCAGCGGCCATTGACTTAAACTCCCCTTATCATCCTCCCCTGGGCCCGCTCCACCTGTGCCAAGCGAATCTATCTTTGCTGCTACAGACCATCCGCCCCAGAGGACAGCGACAGCAGCGGCGGCTAATCCCTGGCCGCGTACCGCAGGTGATGTCACGAAATCATCCCATCCATCCCCCTTTCCCTGGACACCTCGGGGTCACGAAACCGGGCAGGCCACCCGTGACATCCCTCTGACCCTTCACCGGCCCGGCAACGAGTATCCCCCCAAGCCCCATGGGGTGCTCAACTCGTCGCCGGACTAGTGATGTCAGGTCTGGGATGTCACAGGTGGCCCTGTCCGGCTTCGTGGCCCTGAGGTGTACAATAAAAGGGGATAAATGGGATGATGGGAGCAGTAGTGGATGAGGATGATTGTCTCGTGATGCCACCTACGGTATGCGGCCAGGGATTAGCCGCCATTGCTGTCTCTGTCCTCCAAGGCGGATGGTTGTAGCAGCAAGGATGGTTCTGCTCCCAACAGGTGCAGCGACGGCGACGGCAATCAAAAGGCTGAGTCAGCTACTGCGGTTCCAGGTCTTTTACTCACTGTTTTTAGATTGCCCGTGAGGTACCGGTCACCGCCATGATGGGCCCCAGCCAATCCCGAATAAGTTAGAGGTACCTACCGGTATTTGAAAGTGTCCTTTCCAAGGGATGCCCCTCCAGGAGTGAGGAACCCGGGCTGAGCTTTCCTCTCCAAGACTCAGGCCCCGTGAAAGAAGAAAAGAAAGTGGTGTCGTGTCGCCAGAACTGTAGTCCCGAGTCCGACTTGACTGGCTTAGTGTCCAGGTGGTTCCTACTTTCACACCAAGTGGTGCCCGCCCCCCAGATGGTTGTCCTAGTGACTAAGAAAGTCCCATGCCTTGTGATGGCCACCTCTCAGTCTAAACTAGTCCAGATCCCCAGTGAGAAGGAACCTAAACTGTATGTAAAGTGAAATGTGTAAACACCAGTGATTACCCCCCTCCTTACCCGAGATGAATACTGCACCTTAAGTGAGGTGCAGTACCCTGTGTCGACTGCAGCCGCAGGGGCGCCACAGTAGTGCTCGCTCATCACTAGTTAAGAGTACCCGAGCATGGTAGTACTCGCTCATCACTAGTTACCAGTACCAAGCACCCAAGCGTGGTAATGCCTGCTCATCACTAAAGTTCAGTATTGGAAAATTTGAGCCCTGATCCTTCAAGGGTTGTTAAGAAGTAATTTAGTGCAGCATTTTGACTTTATTGAGGTTCAAAAGACAATCATTAGGGAGCTGTTTCCAGTTCTGAGTAATACTTGTATGAGTAGTACTTGTATGTGTTACTTTTCCTTTAAGAGAGATGAGAGTGCTGAGATAATTGTATCTCTACATACTTAGTTGTAAATCAACATGTGGTCCCTGAAGTACCCATAATCCTCCGGGGTTGATCATCTGAGATCAGTAAATCTATGATATATATATATATATATATATATATATATATATATATATATATATATAGGTTCATAATTTGCATCTTTGCAGCACATGAGCCTGGACTCAGCATGGTACATCTCAGCTCTACAGATTACTGATCGTCGTTCATTACTGGCAGCCTCACCTCTCACAGGCGCAGTTGACCAACCAGTCTCGTAATATATATCAGGACCATGAGGATCTCTGCTGTAATTCTGTGTCTGGTTCTCTCCCGACCTGTGTCCTTAAAATCAGAGTGTGTCCTCCACCAACAGGCAGTAGACGGGTACATTCAGAAGGGAGATGTTCTCCTCGGAGCAATATTTCCTCTTCATCTAAGCCCAGGGACACAACCAGAGACCTTCACCAAACCACCGTCATCCCATCTTTGCCAACGGTGAGGGTAACCCCTTAAACCTATGTCTAGGTGCTTCACTGTCATGTACCCCAAATGTCCCCTGTCTTGTATATCTGTTGTACACATCTATATATTTGGATCTTCTTTATTCTACATCAGGTTCAGCTTTCGTTCCTTCCGCTGGACTCTCGCCTTTCTCTTTGCGGTGGAGGAAGTCAATAGAACTCCTGGGGTGTTGCAGAATTTGACATTGGGGGCCGCGGTTATGGACTCATGTAGCGTGGCAAAAGGAGCCCTTGGAGGAGCATCATGGCTCCTTTCTGGTGGTCCTGGAGGGCCCTTCAGTTATCGTTGCCTATGTCATCCATCAAGACTGGGCGCAGTGCTGGGAGATGCAGGTGGAGAAGCAGCTGTAAGTGTAGCAAGCATTTTAGGACTCTACAATTTCCCACAGGTAAGAACTTGACTTTATGGACTAGTATGGGTGGTCAGGGAGTCACAAGCTACTGACCATCCAATGTCATACAATGTGCACTGCTAACTGGTTAAAAT
The DNA here is from genome assembly GCF_048569485.1 of Anomaloglossus baeobatrachus. Classification (NCBI taxonomy): domain Eukaryota; kingdom Metazoa; phylum Chordata; class Amphibia; order Anura; family Aromobatidae; genus Anomaloglossus; species Anomaloglossus baeobatrachus. The sequence continues at coordinate 681,862,383 of NC_134356.1, forward strand.
CCTGCATCTTACAGTATTACAATGTTTATACTTATCCATAAGTCATGAAAACGTTCCTCCTCACCATCACAAAAATAATATTAGTGGTCAGGCTAATGTCTTTTGAAGAGTCAACATGGACATCTGCTCACAAATTCATTTATTCTGAGATTCTACCAGTATAAATCTTGAGACATCAATACGAATGACCAATGATCCAAACTTCAGTAGTCAGTACTATTTTGATCCACCGAATGGTGAAAAACCAATAAGCTGGCCTATGCTTGGGACATCCAATGGATTGGAGAAAAAAAATTGTACCTTTGGAGTCTCGTAGTATGTAAATGTTGAGTCTCAAGGTCTGTCACCAATAGCTGAAAGACTACAATGTCTTAAACTTTGAATCGTGTACATATTCATGTTCCAAATATCTCGAAAAATTTGATCAAGATGGTTGTGACCCTTCTAATCGTGACTGAGCATTTTTTCCCCTTGTCTTTTTGCAGATAAGTTATTTCACACCTCCGGCCGAACTCAGTAATAAGTTCTTCTACCCTTCATCTCTCAGTGTTGCACCTACATTGTCTTCACAGGCAAAAGGTATTGCTAGACTGCTTCAACAGTTTGGCTGGTCTTGGGTTGGTGTCTTGTCCCAAGAAACCAGTTCCTCTTCACTGGGTCAAACTTTTCTTAAAGAGTTGGAGACTGTAAGAGTTTGCTTAGCATTCTGGGAGTATATTCCTTCAGAATACTCGCCAAAAGATGTGACAAGGATATCAGACGTTATCAGACAGTCAACAGCCAATGTGGTGGTCGTCTTCTCTCATGAAGCCTATCTAAACCCTGTTTTGTTGGAATTTGCCTTTGATGGAGATACTAGAGATATAATATGGTTGACCTCTGATGCATGGTCTACGTCTCCAAGATTAGTATCTTATCAGCTCTCCAAATTCTTGAGAGGGACCCTGGGACTTGTTCTTCGTAATGGTGCAGCCCCCGGATTCAAAGAGTTTGTTTTTGGATTACATCCAAGTCACTATCATAATCATTCATTTTTTATGGAATTTTGGGAGGAAGCATTCAGTTGTCAATGGATGATCAAAATGAATAATGGGTCATTGTCTCAGACTAGAGCTGACTCTACAGTCCCTGTATCTTCCTCAACATTACCACTTACTCCTTCACCATCACCATCTTCATCAAAGGTTTTGTGTACAGGACTAGAAGACCCTGCTACTCTGCAGATATTTTCAGACATTGGAGACCTACGAGTTACTTACAATGTTTATAAGGCGGTGATTATGGTAGCCAAAACTCTAAAAGATATGGCTGCTTGTAGACAAATCGAAAGGTCCATGGCTGGAAGTCATTGTGTAGAGATGAACAATTTTACACCTTGGCAGGTAAGTGTAGGCCGATCATATAAATTAGTGAAAAATCTAAATCTAGCTACTTGTGTATGACCCATTGTCATGTTCCCACAGCTTTTCTTCTACCTTCGTAGAGTGAGGCTGAAAGGAAACATTAAAGATGACTTATATTTTGACTCTCTTGGAAATGCACCAGCCATTTATGACATTATAAACTGGCAAGAAGGACTGTCGGGAGGTGCCAACTGGGTAAGTGTAGGAAGCTATGAAAGTGGTGCCCAGTTTGGACAAGACCTGTTCATCAACCTAAGTACCATTCAATGGGGAGGACAGTTCAACCAGGTAAGAGATGCACTAATAGCACTATTTAATCCTGAAAGAAGATCAAACTTTTTCTAAAAATGTGCATTCCAACATTTAGATACCCATTTCCGTGTGTTCTAAGAATTGTCCTCCTGGATTTTGGAAGGCGCCCCATCTTGGCCAACCCCATTGCTGCTTTGATTGCATTCCATGTGCCGTTGGAGAAATTTCTAACCAAACCAGTAAGTACAAGCCATAAATGATATCTTACAGAGATGTATCTCATTTTTCATGATGGAGAACCATTCTTACCCTAATGTTTTGCTTGCAGACACTATAGATTGCTTCCCCTGTCCTGAAGAAGAATGGCCAAATTCTTACCGTGACCAATGTCTTCCCCGTGAGGTGGAATTACTGTCCTTGTCGGAGCCTCTAGGAGTGTCCCTAGGCGGCACATCCATCTTGGGCTCCTTTTTGCCCGCCCTTGTTCTTTTTCTTTTCATCAAGAACAGAGAGACTCCTTTGGTCCGAGCTAATAATTGCACTCTTAGTTTCATCCTTCTTGGTGCCCTCACGTTTTCTTTTCTTTGCCCCCTTCTTCTTCTTGCTCCACCTGGAAAACAGATCTGCCTGATTCGACAAGCTGCCTTTGGTGTCGTATTCACCCTCTGTATTTCCTGCCTATTAGCAAAGACTATTATTGTTGTACTAGCCTTCCGCGCCAACCATCCTGGTGGTTGCCTTAGAGTTCCTATGGGACCATGGTGGCCCATTGTCTTTGCCATGTTTTGTACTTCTATCCAGTTTATCCTCTGCTGTTCTTGGTTTTCAGTGGACCCACCATTTCCAGAACATGATGCTAGAACCCTGTTGGGAAAAATTGTTATTCGATGTAACTACGGTCTTGGTTTTTGGTTCATGCTAGGTTACCTTGGACTTCTATCTGCCATCTGTTTCATGGTTGCATTTTTAGCCAGAAAGCTACCCGGGGCTTTTAACGAGGCTACTCATATAACGTTTAGCATGTTGGTATTCCTCACTGTTTGGATCAGTTTTGTCCCAACCTATCTAAGTACTCAAGGAAAGTTGGAAGTGGCAACAGAGATTTTTGCAATTTTATCCTCCAGCGCTGGCCTACTCTTCTGCATCTTCACACCCAAAGTTTACATAATCCTCGTTAGACCCCAATTTAACACCCGAGCAATGGTTTCTGGTCAGCAGAGAATGCAAACCACCATCAATCAAAGTGGTCAGCCACCATATGGAAGAAGATATCCTGGAGCTCACTAGTAATAACTGGAGAGGGACCTTATCTATAAAGCTTGGTCATACATGGAGGTATGCTTCTCTATTATTATAGACAATCACCTTGGCTATCTCATACATAAATGTGACTTACAGCTATTTAGCATATGATTAATTATGCAGATTCTTCTCATGTCACTTTCATTGTTACTGTTTTGCTTCTAAAAATCTTAATTGTCATTTTTATTGTTTTGTTAGTATTTTGAAAATCCAACTTTGGCTTTCACCCCTCCTGAATCCTTCTAGGCTCTTGATGAGATTCAAGCATGTCTCCACCGAAATCTGATCCCGGGTCTCTTCTACATGTTCCTAGAATTGGTGTATATTGGTCAGATCTCTTGGGGATGTATACGGCTTTTTCTCTACCCACAAGTGTTCGATTGAGTTGAGGTCTGGGGACTGTGGGGACAATCCAGCTCCTCTACTTCATTGTCATTGACCCATTTCTTCTCCATTCTCACTGTATGCTTCAGGTCGTTGTCCTGCTGGAACACTATGTCGTCCTTTTCATTCTCATAGTACTCGAGTGTATGAAGTAACTTGTCTTGTAGGACACTCAGCACTGAGACCATCATCCATCCTGGTCAAGTATCCAACGCCTTTGGAACTTTACAGTTCCTTCAATGTCTCGATCTGTTAGCCGATTTTTCCTTTCTTTCTATCAGACCCATTTGCCCACATCAGAGCTGTCTATTGACTTTCATCTCATCGGGCCAAGTCACCCATCTCTAATCTTTCATACTTTTTTGAAACTTTATATTGAAGTTGAGGCTTCTTCACCTTTTTTCGAGCCACCATTCCAGACTTGTGTAACGTGCGTCGCTCGGTGCTGGCATGGACGTCTGTGATCTCACTATTATGAAACAGACGAGCCGCCTTCACTGCCGGGTTTCACCAGAACTCATAGACCTTGTGATGAGCCGACTTCTTGACGCTGATATCTTGGATGTCACCTCTTAGCTTTTCAATAGATGGACGGACTTCATTTCTTATTCTTCCAGCTGTCATGGCCTCACATGATGAATACGAACTGTGGAAGAAAAAGCGCAATAGGGTCTTATCCCAGTGGGGAAAGGGGTGAAATAATGAATCACGCTCACCTATAATGGTTGTGACAGTCACAACCACTATGCAGGCATATAGGAATCCGGGTCCAGGCAGCAGCCCCAAGAGATGGCAGATAACAGAGAGTAATAGAGGAAGGGTCTTGCATCCGCGCCAAGGACTCGATGGATTCAGAAGGAGATTAATGCTTATTTAATAACATGCACAGGTCGACGCGTTTCAGGAGTCACAGCTCCCTTCATCAGGACAACAGGTAAAAGGAACATCAAATCCCACTGTATAATCTATTCTGCTAATCCAAAGGAAGGCAAAAATCCCATGAGGCAGATGCAATTGGGGTAAAAATTTCCTTTCCGACTCTGCATACGGCAATCGCACTAGTTCCCTGGATCAGCGTCCTATCATAGAACCTCGTGCCCATAACCTGGAATATTATATTGTCAAGTAATGCTTCCAGGCGTCCTTGCATTTGTTTAGTGAATCAACCATGAAAACATCAAGTGTTAGGGGCACTTTGCACACAACGACATCGCAAGCCGATGCTTGCGATGCCGAGCGCGATAGTCCCCGCCCCCGTCGCAGCAGCGAAATCTTGTGATAGCAGCCGTAGCGAACATTATCGCTACGGCAGCTTCACATGGACTCACCTGCCCTGCGACGTCGATCTGGCCGGCGACCTGCCTCCTTAATAAGGGGGCGGGTCGTGCGGCGTCATAGCGACGTCACACGGCAGGCGACCAATAGAAGCGGAGGTGCGGAGATGAGCGGGACATAAAGATCCCGCCCACCTCTGTCCTTCCGCATAGCCGGTGTGAGCCGCAGGACGCAGGTAGTAGATGTTCCTCGCTCCTGCGGCTTCATACACAGCGATGTATGCTGCCGCAGGAACGAGGTACAACATCGGACCAGTCGCATTCGCATAATTATGGAATTCCCAGACGCTGCATCGATGATACGATTACGACGATTTTGCGCTCGTTCATCGTATCATCTAGGATTTACACACTACGATGTCGAGTGCGACGCCGGATGTGCGTCACTTTCGACATGACCCCTCCGACATTGCACCTACGATGTCGTAGTGTGCAAAGTGCCCCTTAGAGTGTTCTAGACTCACTGCTCTTACAGTAAAGAATCCAAAGTCTTCCTGCTCTTACAGTAAAGAATCATTATTTGTGATGATGAGTAAACCTTTCCTCTAGACGAAGAGGATGCACCCTTGTCATTATTGTAGGCCTTGGTATACTGTAAAAAGCTCGTTATACAAATCCCAGTACTGTCACGTACATTGTAATAAAATCGTCTCTAAGCCTTTGTTTTTCCAATCTGAATAACCTGTCTTCTGCAATCCATTTCTTAATAGCCTTGACCGCTCTTCTCTGCACCTTCTCTAGTTCAGATCTGTCCTTCTTACACACCGGAGACCAAAGTTGTGCCCAGTATGTAAGTATGGCCGCAATAGTGACTTGCAGAGAGGAACTTCTCATGAGCATCTACACTCATGACCTTACATCTCTCAGCCGAAGCCTCCAGCTTATATAAATCCCTGTGTAACATTACATTATCTTCCTCTGTGTTAATGATTGCTGGGTAGATATTCAAATTTCACGACTTTGCCAATTTAAAATCAAATTTGATTCACGAAGAATACATTTGCATAAATCTGGAAAGCTAGTAATTGCTAGAAAAATAGATCTGAGGGATAAAATAGATGGAGAGAAAGAGAGGACCCTGCAGACTATAAGAGCTTACACTCTACTGGAGAGAGAGAGGACCCTGCTGACCATAAGAGCTTACACTCTACTGGAGAGAGAGAGAGAGGACCCTGCTGACTATAAGAGCTTACACTCTACTGGAGAGAGAGAGAGAGGACCCTGCTGACTATAAGAGCTTACACTCTACTGGAGAGAGAGAGAGGACCCTGCTGACTATAAGAGCTTACACTCTACTGGAGAGAGAGAGAGAGAGGACCCTGCAGACTATAAGAGCTTACACTCTACTGGAGAGAGAGAGAGGACCCTGCTGACTATAAGAGCTTACACTCTACTGGAGAGAGAGAGAGAGAGAGGACCCTGATGACTATAAGAGCTTACACTCTACTGGAGAGAGAGAGAGGACCCTGCAGACTATAAGAGCTTACACTCTACTGGAGAGAGAGAGGACCCTGCTGACTATAAGAGCTTACACTCTACTGGAGAGAGAGAGAGAGGACCCTGCAGACTATAAGAGCTTACACTCTACTGGAGAGAGAGAGGACCCTGCTGACCATAAGAGCTTACACTCTACTGGAGAGAGAGAGAGAGAGAGGACCCTGCTGACTATAAGAGCTTACACTCTACTGGAGAGAGAGAGAGAGGACCCTGCAGACTATAAGAGCTTACACTCTACTGGAGAGAGAGAGGACCCTGCTGACCATAAGAGCTTACACTCTACTGGAGAGAGAGAGAGAGGACCCTGCTGACTATAAGAGCTTACACTCTACTGGAGAGAGAGAGAGAGGACCCTGCTGACTATAAGAGCTTACACTCTACTGGAAAGAGAGAGAGGACCCTGCTGACTATAAGAGCTTACACTCTACTGGAGAGAGAGAGAGAGAGAGGACCCTGCAGACTATAAGAGCTTACACTCTACTGGAGAGAGAGAGAGGACCCTGCTGACTATAAGAGCTTACACTCTACTGGAGAGAGAGAGAGAGAGAGGACCCTGCTGACTATAAGAGCTTACACTCTACTGGAGAGAGAGAGAGGACCCTGCAGACTATAAGAGCTTACACTCTACTGGAGAGAGAGAGGACCCTGCTGACTATAAGAGCTTACACTCTACTGGAGAGAGAGAGAGAGAGAGGACCCTGCAGACTATAAGAGCTTACACTCTACTGGAGAGAGAGAGGACCCTGCTGACCATAAGAGCTTACACTCTACTGGAGAGAGAGAGAGAGAGGACCCTGCTGACTATAAGAGCTTACACTCTACTGGAGAGAGAGAGAGAGGACCCTGCAGACTATAAGAGCTTACACTCTACTGGAGAGAGAGAGGACCCTGCTGACCATAAGAGCTTACACTCTACCGGAGAGAGAGAGGACCCTGCTGACTATAAGAGCTTACACTCTACTGGAGAGAGAGAGAGAGAGAGAGGACCCTGCTGACTATAAGAGCTTACACTCTACTGGAGAGAGAGAGAGATAGAGAGAGAGAGAGGACCCTGCAGACTATAAGAGCTTACACTCTACTGGAGAGAGAGAGAGGACCCTGCTGACCATAAGAGCTTACACTCTACTGGAGAGAGAGAGGACCCTGCTGACCATAAGAGCTTACACTCTACTGGAGAGAGAGAGAGGACCCTGCAGACTATAAGAGCTTACACTCTACTGGAGAGAGAGAGGACCCTGCTGACCATAAGAGCTTACACTCTACTGGAGAGAGAGAGAGGACCCTGCTGACTATAAGAGCTTACACTCTACTGGAGAGAGAGAGGACCCTGCTGACTATAAGAGCTTACACTCTACTGGAGAGAGAGAGGACCCTGCTGACTATAAGAGCTTACACTCTACTGGAGAGAGAGAGAGAGGACCCTGCAGACTATAAGAGCTTACACTCTACTGGAGAGAGAGAGGACCCTGCTGACTATAAGAGCTTACACTCTACTGGAGAGAGAGAGAGAGGACCCTGCTGACTATAAGCACAACAAAAAGAGGGGAAAGCAACCGCACATGTATCAGATGCACACCAGAATATAGAATAAAAAAATGCCTTTATTGTATACCAATCTTAAAAACATTTAAAAAAAGAGGTGCAAACATACAAGCCACCAGAGGTGGGGGCAAGAATGCCCTGGGCAAAAGAAGTCACAACAGCATAACAATGATAATCACATGCATAAGTAAAACAATCACAAAAATGCTGTGAAGGAAAGTGCCAATATATAATGCTGAATGCCCAACAGTGTTAGATCTAGACAACCAGGGGTAATGGAAGTAACATGAATCAGACAATTGTGTGCAATATTCTGTGAGAGCAATAAATATAATAGTTCAGAGGCAGGGTCACAAATGCATGAGTTACGCAAATGATGAAAGGATACAATAATCCATAGTATAGATCATGAAAACGCAACAAGGGTAAAACAGAATGGAAGATCTCAAAAATAGAAATACTATACCAAGTGACCTAATTTCACTCCCTAAACCTGTATGAGAGAGTGCAGTACATGTAACCCATGTAATTACCATGGGGTTAGTACTGACAAAAATCTGCACAGAATTGTGGTTGGAAAATACAATATCCTCATTGATAGATAATGGTTATACAGGATGAGCACTGAGATGGCACAAGAAAATGCCCAGGGCAGGCAGGCCGACGTGTGTCGCCGCCTAAGCGGCTTCCTCAGGGCAAGTGCAGCGGTATACAGAAGGCCGGCATATTAAATAGACATGATCATTTAGGGGGAGTGCACAAACCTGTGAGGTCCGAGGCTCGGAAGGTGTGTGACTGAACGGCGCCATGTTGGCGCATGCGCAGTGAAGCACTACGGTGGGACAGAGGGGTCAATGATGTTGGAGCAGCAGGACGCTATAGCAGGAGGCTGGCATCCATAGCAACGGTAGCCAAACATAATAGAACCAACACAGGAGAAGAAACCAAGCAATACATCGCGATCATATATGGGAGAAGATGGTATATATAGAGGAAATAGTAAGATATAACGGACACCAGTATAAAATAGATAAACAACCATAAATATATGCGTTTTAAATGGTGTATTATAGATACATCTGGATCTTATGGCAAAATAAACAAAAAACTGGTGTTATGTATAAATCTCAATAGTAGCACAAAATGTATATATAATAATATATATATATAGGGCAAAGATCATGCATCCGCATGCACGTGTGCACCCGTGCACGCAAATGCATGTATGGTCTGATCATTAAGACCAAATGCACTCTGAGCGGCCAACAAACAAATATATGTAGTAAATAAGGGCTATGATGAACCTGACACATGGAACCCTGACAACAGATAAACCTGCAAAAAGATGTGTGTTAACTCGTCACGCACCGTGCCATAATATATAATGGCACGGGGTTACATTGGAGCAAAGCCCAATGTATACAGTCATTAAGCATTATATAGTGGCACGGGGTTACACTGGAACAGAGCCCAATGTGTTCCCATTATGTAGTAGTACAGGGTTGCACTAGAGCAGAGCCCAATGTGTACACATTATATAGTGGCACGGAGTTACACTGAAGCAGAGCCCAATGTATACACATTATATAGTGGCACGGGGTGACACTGAAGCAGAGCCCAATGTGTACACATTATATAGTGGCACGGGGTGACACTGAAGCAGAGCCCAATGTGTACACATTATATAGTGGCACGGAGTTACACTGAAGCAGAGCCCAATGTGTACACATTATATAGTGGCACGGAGTTACACTGAAGCAGAGCCCAATGTATACACATTATGTAGTAGTACAGGGTTGCACTAGAGCAGAGCCCAATGTGTACACATTATATAGTGGCACGGAGTTACACTGAAGCAGAGCCCAATGTATACACATTATATAGTGGCACGGGGTGACACTGAAGCAGAGCCCAATGTGTACACATTATATAGTGGCACGGGGTGACACTGAAGCAGAGCCCAATGTATACACATTATATAGTGGCACGGGGTGACACTGAAGCAGAGCCCAATGTGTACACATTATATAGTGGCACGGGGTGACACTGAAGCAGAGCCCAATGTATACACATTATATAGTGGCACGGGGTGACACTGAAGCAGAGCCCAATGTGTACACATTATATAGTGGCACGGAGTTACACTGAAGCAGAGCCCAATGTGTACACATTATATAGTGGCACGGGGTGACACTGAAGCAGAGCCCAATGTGTACACATTATATAGTGGCACGGGGTGACACTGAAGCAGAGCCCAATGTATACACATTATATAGTGGCACGGGGTGACACTGAAGCAGAGCCCAATGTATACACATTATATAGTGGCACGGAGTTACACTGAAGCAGAGCCCAATGTATACACATTATATAGTGGCACGGGGTGACACTGAAGCAGAGCCCAATGTGTACACATTATATAGTGGCACGGAGTTACACTGAAGCAGAGCCCAATGTATACACATTATATAGTGGCACGGGGTGACACTGAAGCAGAGCCCAATGTGTACACATTATATAGTGGCACGGAGTTACACTGAAGCAGAGCCCAATGTATACACATTATATAGTGGCACGGGGTGACACTGAAGCAGAGCCCAATGTGTACACATTATATAGTGGCACGGGGTGACACTGAAGCAGAGCCCAATGTATACACATTATATAGTGGCACGGGGTGACACTGAAGCAGAGCCCAATGTGTACACATTATATAGTGGCACGGGGTGACACTGAAGCAGAGCCCAATGTATACACATTATATAGTGGCACGGGGTGACACTGAAGCAGAGCCCAATGTGTACACATTATATAGTGGCACGGAGTTACACTGAAGCAGAGCCCAATGTGTACACATTATATAGTGGCACGGGGTGACACTGAAGCAGAGCCCAATGTGTACACATTATATAGTGGCACGGGGTGACACTGAAGCAGAGCCCAATGTGTACACATTATATAGTGGCACGGGGTGACACTGAAGCAGAGCCCAATGTGTACACATTATATAGTGGCACGGGGTGACACTGAAGTAGAGCCCAATGTGTACACATTATATAGTGGCACGGAGTTACACTGAAGCAGAGCCCAATGTATACACATTATATAGTGGCACGGGGTGACACTGAAGCAGAGCCCAATGTATACACATTATATAGTGGCACGGAGTTACACTGAAGCAGAGCCCAATGTATACACATTATATAGTGGCACGGGGTGACACTGAAGCAGAGCCCAATGTGTACACATTATATAGTGGCACGGAGTTACACTGAAGCAGAGCCCAATGTATACACATTATATAGTGGCACGGGGTGACACTGAAGCAGAGCCCAATGTGTACACATTATATAGTGGCACGGGGTGACACTGAAGCAGAGCCCAATGTGTACACATTATATAGTGGCACGGGGTGACACTGAAGCAGAGCCCAATGTATACGCATTATATAGTGGCACGGGGTGACACTGAAGCAGAGCCCAATGTATACACATTATATAGTGGCACGGAGTTACACTGAAGCAGAGCCCAATGTATACACATTATATAGTGGCACGGGGTGACACTGAAGCAGAGCCCAATGTGTACACATTATATAGTGGCACGGAGTTACACTGAAGCAGAGCCCAATGTATACACATTATATAGTGGCACGGGGTGACACTGAAGCAGAGCCCAATGTGTACACATTATATAGTGGCACGGGGTGACACTGAAGCAGAGCCCAATGTATACACATTATATAGTGGCACGGGGTGACACTGAAGCAGAGCCCAATGTGTACACATTATATAGTGGCACGGGGTGACACTGAAGCAGAGCCCAATGTGTACACATTATATAGTGGCACGGAGTTACACTGAAGCAGAGCCCAATGTATACACATTATATAGTGGCACGGGGTTACACTGGAGCAGAGAACAGATATTCAGAGAACGATGATAAGGCTGCCCAATAAGCCTCTATTGTTGAAGCGCATAAGTAGAAAAAGTCCAAATAAAGAGGATCCGTCAAGATGAGCGCAAGATAAAGGAGCCGATCAGCCAACATGGTTCTCAATATTCGTGAATATGTCCTCCAAAGCCAAAAGTGTGAAACAGATAAGATGATGCCGTCATGTAATGCCAGGGTCGCACAAAAGCTGCAAAACAGGAATAAATGAACATAAGGTTAGCCCAGAAACCCTGTGAATAACAGTTCCTCATTGAGCCCTGTGGGTGTCACCGAGTGTAAATTATAAATCCAACGGGACTCATTTTGAAGAAGCCATCTGGAGCAAGAGCCACCTCTAGCATTACCAAAATATTTCTGTAGACCAATGACTCTGGCCCCACGTGGATTGCCGTGATGATTGGCCAGAAAGTGTGAAGCCACGGAGGTAAGAGATTTACCTTTTCGTACATCAGATGCCGCCAAATTGATTGTTGAAAAATGCTTCTGAATACGTTTTCGGAGCTCCTGTGAAGTTTGTCCTACATAAATCTTCTCGCAGGGACAAATGATACAATAAATTACATTCCTGGTTTTGCAATTAATATAGGCCCTAAGATGGTGACTGGTAGCATCCTGTGGATTTTGGAATGTATCGCGTGTTGCGTGCATGAACTCACATATGCTACATTCCCCACAGGGAAAGGAGCCCCTTAAGGTGATGCCCCGCTGCAACCTAGTGGAGGGTCTGGTAAAATGACTACGAGTCAAGACATCTCTCAAATTAGGTGCTCGGCGAGCTGTCAGAAGAGGGTGTGGAGCCACCACCATCGACGTCTGTATGTCAGAGGTGAGAATGGGCCAATGTTTCTGTAAGATTCCTCTCACCTTGTGCCAACTACTGTTATAAGTAGTGATGAATCTGGTAAACTTCTCCTGCGTCTTGGTTTTGGGCCGGATCAGGGAGGTCTGGGTCTCCATTTTCGCTCTTTGATGTGCCCGTGCGATGGTCTTGCGTGGATAGCCGCGGTCCATGAACCTGCGAGTAAGCCCATAAGCTTACTGATTAAAATCTTCTATCTCACTACAGTTGCGTCTGACACGTAAAAATTGTCCCGTAGGAATACCTGTCTTGATGTGATGTGGGTGGAAGCTCGAGTAATGGAGGAGACTGTTGGTTGCTGTCGTCTTCCTGTATAAGCTTGTTGACAAACCTTGATCTTTAATGGATATAATCAGGTCCAGAAAGGTAACTGCTACCGACGAAATGGTGTGGGAGAGAAAGATGTTCAAATTGTTATTATTCAGATCCGTGATGAATGATAAACATTCTTCCTCCGTACCCTCCCACACAAAAAGAACATCATCAATGTAGCGGTACCAATGTGATACCCGCTCTTGGAAGACTTGAGATGGAAATACAACAGTCGCCTCCCACCACCCTAAGAACAAGTTAGCGAAAGAAGGTGCGCACCGCGCACCCATGGCGACTCCAGATACCTGTTTGTAGAAAGTCCGGTCAAACAAAAAATAATTATGTTTGAGGATGAAATCTAAAAGATCGGCCAAGAAGGAGTCGTGCATCCAATCAGAGCCACATTGTTGGTCCAAGAAATACAGGACAGCCCTCATACCCTCACTATGCCGGATGTTTTTGTAGAGGGATTCTACGTCACAAGTAACTAGGAGGGCATGGGGTTTCAAGATAACATCCCTGCATGCACGCACACAGTGGGATGTGTCCTGTATAAACGAGGGTAGACTGGATACCAAAGGCTGGAGGAAAAAATCTACATATATACAAACCTTCTCACACAAACTACCAATGCTCGCCACAATGGGGCGGCCAGGAGGTTTCTCAATGGATTTGTGCACTTTGGGTAGCATATAAAAAGTAGGAACTACTGGATCAGAGACCCACATGAATTCCTTTTCCTTTTCAGAGATGATGCCCAGATGACAAGCCGAGTGCAACAAATGGTGTAGTTTGGACAAAAAAGTAGTGGTGGGATCTGATGGTAGTTTAACATAAAAGGAGGAGTTGTGTAGTTGCCTGAAGGCCTCATCCAAATACATGGATGTAGGCCATAGTACAACATTCCCTCCTTTATCGGCTTCCTTAATAAGGAAGTTGTTATTGTTTTTCAATTTGTGTATAGCTCGACCCTCCGCCACAGTGATGTTAAGGGCCTCAGACGTCTTAGATGGAAGCTTGGTGATATCAGATTTGACCAGTTCAAAGAAAATTTTTATGGCTGGGACCAAGGAGAAGGAAGGTGTAGCAATCGATTTGTTGCGATATGGAAATCGCTTCTTACCTTGTGCCTCTGTATTCTCATCCAAAAGGTCCAACAGATCCTGAAATACTTGACGGTCATCTGGTTCAAGTCTGTCGATGATCTGAGGTTTATTGTAGATCACCTGGAAAGTGATGTTACGACAAAAAAGATATAAATCCTTAACCAGAGAGAAATGGTCAAGTTGTCGGGTCGGAGAGAAGGTGAGGCCCCTCTCCAGAACGGATATTTCTTGAGGTGAAAGCTCATATTGGGAGAGGTTGATGATCTGTAGAGAATCACCTACCTGGGTGGCGTCAGGTGTAGCCATGGCAACATTATCATCGGTCAGAAGCGGTACTTGGCGTCCCTGAACGGAGGTTTGCGACTCCCATGCTTAGCCTTTCTGGCCGGATTTATTCTTGTGACCCCCCTCGTCTGGTTCTCCGTCTGGGTCGCTGCTGGATAAAAAATCACTGGAACTATTTCCAGGTGTCATAATGGAGCCAGCTTGAGAGATGTTTGGGGCCCTGTTGGATCTAACCCCTCTCTGATTGCCCCTATGGCGCCATTTAAAGGCTGATCGACTATCAAAGTCGGTCTTATCTCTGTGAAATTTGCCGCACTTTTTCTCAATTATATCCTTTTCGTATCGATCCAACTGTTCTTTCAGTTTTGTTTGAAATGTGCCAACCTGTGTCTGGTCCTCCAGCCTATCAAGTTTTGTCTCTAGGTCTTTGATGTTTGTTTTTGTGGTGGAGAGCAAAGTCCTATCATGCTCCAAAAGCATATTTATGATTATATTGGAGCACTTGAGGAGCCCCTGCTCCCAAGTGTCCTTAAAGGCCAGAGAGGGTTCCCAGGCTGGAAAAATATTAACTCGAAGACCCCGTGGAACAATCCCAGCCCTGAGGTATTCCTCAAGGCTGCAAATGTTCCACCACAGGCGTATGCCCGTCTTGTGGGCCGATGTGAGATCAGAGGACAACAAGGAGAATTCATCAGAGACCGGAGGGATGACCCCATGAGAAAAAATGCTGGCTGAGCGGGCCTGCCAAGAGGCCTCTCTGGAGTCCCAGTCCATGTGTAGTGGACATTTTTAAATGTTTTTAAGATTGGTATACAATAAAGGCATATTTTTATTCTATATTCTGGTGTGCATCTGATACATGTGCGGTTGCTTTCCCCTATTTTTGTTGTGTCTACCCATTCTACCGCACCAGGTAGCACCCTTCCTGCCATTACCCCTTACTTATTCTAGAATGTTGGTGCGCTCCTATTAAAATTCATGCCTGCTGACTATAAGAGCTTACACTCTACTGGAGAGAGCGAGAGAGAGAGAGGACCCTGCTGACTATAAGAGCTTACACTCTACTACAGAGAGAGAGAGAGAGAGAGAACCCTGCTGAACATAAGAGCTTACACTCTACTGGAGAGAGAGAGAGGACCCTGCTGACCAAAAGAGCTTACACTCTACTGGAGAGAGAGAGAGAGAGAGAGAGAGAGGACCCTGCTGACTATAAGAGCTTACACTCTACTGGAGAGAGAGAGAGAGAGAGAGAACCCTGCTGAACATAAGAGCTTACACTCTACTGGAGAGAGAGAGAGGATCCTGCTGACCAAAAGAGCTTACACTCTACTGGAGAGAGAGAGAGAGAGAGAGAGAGAGAGAACCCTGCTGACCATAATAGCTTACACTCTACAGGAGAGAGAGAGGACTCTTCAAATTACACTCTACTGGAGAGAGAGAGAACCCTGCTGACCATAAGAGCTTACACTCTACAGGAGAGAGAGAGAGGACCCTGATGACTATAAGAGCTTACACTCTACTGGAGAGAGAGAGGACCCTTCAAATTACACTCTACTGGAGAGAGAGAGAACCCTGCTGACCATAAGAGCTTACACTCTACAGGAGAGAGAGAGAGGACCCTGCTGACTATAAGAGCTTACACTCTACTGGAGAGAGAGAGAGAGAGAGAACCCTGCTGACCATAAGAGCTTACACTCTACAGGACAGAGAAAGAGAGGACCCTTCAGCTTACACTCTACTGGAGAGAGAGAGAGAGAGGACCCTGCTGACTATAAGAGCTTACACTCTACTGGAGAGAGAGAGAGAGAGAGAACCCTGCTGACCATAAGAGCTAACACTCTACAGGACAGAGAGAGAGAGAGGACCCTGCTGACTATAAGAGCTAACACTCTACTGGAGAGAGAGAGAACCCTGCTGACCATAAGAGCTTACACTCTACTGGAGAAAGAGAGAGAGAGAGGACCCTGCTGACCATAAGAGCTTACACTCTACTGGAGAGAGAAAGGACCCTGCTGACTATAAGAGCTTAAACGCTACTGGAGAGAGAGAGAGAACCCTGCTGACCATAAGAGCTTACACTCTACAGGAGAGAGAGAGAGGACCCTTCAGCTTACACTCTACTGGAGCGAGAGAGAGGACCCTGCTGACTATAAGAGCTTACACTCTACTGGAGAGAGAGAGGACCCTGCTGACTATAAGAGCTTACACTCTACTGGAGAGAGAGAGAGAGAGAGAGAACCCTGCTGACCATACGAGCTTACACTCTACAGGAGAGAGAGAGAGAGAGTACCCTGCTGACTATAAGAGCTTACACTCTACTGGAGAGAGAGAGAGAGAGGACCCTGCTGACCATAAGAGCTTACACTCTACTGGAGAGAGAGAGAGAGAGAGAGGACCCTGCTGACTATAAGAGCTTACACTCTACTGGAGAGAGAGAGAGAGAAAGAGAGAGAACCCTGCTGACCATAAGAGCTTACAATCTACTGGAGAGAGAGAGAGAGGACCCTGCTGACCAAAAGAGCTTACACTCTACTGGAGAGAGAGAGAGGACCCTGCTGACTATAAGAGCTTACACTCTACTGGAGAGAGAGAGAGAGAACCCTGCTGACCATAAGAGCTTACACTCTACTGAAGAGAGAGAGAACCCTGCTGACCAAAAGAGCTTACACTCTACAGGAGAGAGAGAGAGAGGGAGGACCCTGCTGACTATAAGAGCTTACACTCTACTGGAGAGAGAGAGAGGACCCTGCTGACCATAAGAGCTTACACTCTACTGGAGAGAGAGAGAGAGGGAGAGAGGACCCTGCTGACTATAAGAGCGTACACTCTACTGGAGAGAGAGAGAGAACCCTGCTGACCAAGAGAGCTTACAATCAACAGGAGAGAGAGAGAGAGAGGACACTGCAGATTACACTCTACTGAAGAGAGAGAGAGAACCATGCTGACCATAAGAGCTTACACTCTACAGGAGAGAGAGAGAGAGAGGACCCTGCTGACCATAAGAGCTTACACTCTACAGGAGAGAGAGAGAGAGAGAGACAGAGGACCCTGCTGACTATAAGAGCTTACACTCTACTGGAGAGAGAGAGAGAACCCTGCTGACCATAAGAGCTTACACTCTACTGGAGAGAGAGAGAGAGGACCCTGCTGACTATAAGAGCTTACACTCTACTGGAGAGAGAGAGTACCCTGCTGACTATAAGAGCTTACACTCTACTGGAGAGAGAGAGAGAGGACCCTGCTGACCATAAGAGCTTATACTCTACTGGAGAGAGAGAGAGATAGAGAGAGAGAGAGAGAGAGGACCCTGCTGACTATAAGAGCTTACACTCTACTGGAGAGAGAGAGAGAGAGAGAGAGAACCCTGCTGACCATAAGAGCTTGCACTCTACTGGAGAGAGAGAGAGAGAGAGAGGACCCTGCTGACCATAAGAGCTTACACTCTACTGGAGAGAGAGAGAGAGAACCCTGCTGACCATAAGAGCTTACACTCTACTGGAGAGAGAGAGAGAGGACCCTGCTGACCAAAAGAGCTTACACTCTACTGGAGAGAGAGAGAGAGGACCCTGCTGACTATAAGAGCTTACACTCTACTGGAGAGAGAGAGAGAGAACCCTGCTGACCATAAGAGCTTACACTCTACAGGAGAGAGAGAGGACCCTTCAGCTTACACTCTACTGAAGAGAGAGAGAACCCTGCTGACCATAAGAGCTTACACTCTACAGGAGAGAGGAGAGAGAGGACCCTGCTGACTATAAGAGCTTACACTCTACTTGAGAGAGAGAGAACCCTGCTGACCATAAGAGCTTACACTCTACAGCACAGAGAGAGAGAGAGAGAGAGGACCCTGCTGACTATAAGAGCTTACACTCTACTGGAGAGAGAGAGAACCCTGCTGACCATAAGAGCTTACACTCTACAGGAGAGAGAGAGAGAGAGAGGACCCTGCTGACTATAAGAGCTTACACTCTACTGGAGAGAGAGAGAGAGGACCCTGCTGACCATAAGAGCTTACACTCTTCTGGAGAGAGAGAGGGGACCCTGCTGACTATAAGAGCTTACACTCTACTGGAGAGAGAGAGAACCCTGCTGACCATAAGAGCTTACACTCAACAGGAGAGAGAGAGAGAGAGGACCCTGCAGCTTACACTTTACTGGAGAGAGAGAGAACCCTGCTGACCATAAGAGCTTACACTCTACAGGAGAGAGAGAGAGAGAGAGAGAGAGAGAGAGGACCCTGCTGACTATAAGAGCTTACACTCTACTGGAGAGAGAGAGAGAACCCTGCTGACCATAATAGCTTACACTCTACAGGAGAGAGAGAGAGAGAGGACCCTGCTGACTATAAGAGCTTAAACTCTACTGGAGAGAGAGAGAGAACCCTGCTGACCATAAGAGCTTACACTCTACAGGAGAGAGAGAGAGAGAGAGGACCCTGCTGACCATAAGAGATTACACTCTACAGGAGAGAGAGAGAGAGAGAGAGGACCCTGCTGACTATAAGAGCTTACACTCTACTGGAGAGAGAGAGAGAGAACCCTGCTGACCATAAGAGCTTGCACTCTACAGGAGAGAGAGAGAGAGAGGACCCTGCTGACTATAAGAGCTTACACTCTACTGGAGAGAGAGAGAACCCTGCTGACCATAAAAGCTTACGCTCTACAGGAGAGAGAGAGAGAAAGAGAGGACCCTGCTGACTATAAGAGCTTACACTCTACTGAAGAGAGAGAGACAGAACACTGCTGACCATAAGAGCTTACACGCTACAGGAGAGAGAGAGAGAGAAAGAGAGAGAGAGAGGACCCTTCTGACCATAAGAGCTTACACTCTACTGGAGAGAGAGAGAGGACCCTGCTGACCATAAGAGCTTACACTCTACTGGAGAAAGAGAGAGAGAGAGGACCCTGATGACTATAAGAGCTTACACTCTGCAGGACACAGAGAGAGGACCCATCTGACTATAACAGCTTACACTCGACAGGAGAGAGAGAGAGAGAGAGGACCCTGCTGACTATAAGAGCTTACATACTACAGGAGAGAGAGAGAGGACCCTGCTGACCATAAGAGCTTACACTCTACAGGAGAGAGAGAGAGAGAGAGAGAGGACCCTGCTGACTATAAGAGCTTACACTCTACAGGAGAGAGAGGACCCTGCTGACTATAAGAGCTTACACTCTACTGGAGAGAGAGAGAGAGAACCCTGCTGACCATAAGAGCTTACACTCTACAGGACAGAGAGAGAGAGAAAGGACCCTGCTGACTATAAGAGCTTACACTCTACTAGAGAGAGAGAGAGAGAACCCTGCTGACCATAAGAGCTTACACTCTACAGGAGAGAGAGAGAGGACCCTTCTTACTATAAGAGCTTACACTCTACTGGAGAGAGAGAGAGAGAAAGAGGACCCTGCTGACCATAACAGCTTACACTCTACTGGAGAGAGAGAGAGAAGACCCTGCTGACCATAGGAGCTTACACTCTACTGGAGAGAGAGAGGACCCTGCTGACCATAAGAGCTTACACTCTACTGGAGAGAGAGAGAGAGGACCCTGCTGACCATAATAGCTTACACTCTACAGGAGAGAGAGAGAGAGAGAGGACCCTGCTGACTATAAGAGCTTACACTCTACTGGAGAGAGAGAGAGGACCCTGCTGACCAAAAGAGCTTACACTCTACTGGAGAGAGAGAGAGAGAGGACCCTGCTGACTTTAAGAGCTTACACTCTACTGGAGAGAGAGAGAGAACCCTGCTGACCATAGGAGCTTAAACTCTACAGGAGAGAGAGAGAGAGAGTACCCTGCTGACTATAAGAGCTTACACTCTACTGGAGAGAGAGAGAGAGAGGACCCTGCTGACCATAAGAGCTTACACTCTACAGGAGAGAGAGAGAGGACTCTGCTGACTATAAGAGCTTACACTCTACTGGAGAGAGAGAGAGAGAACCCTGCTGACCATAAGAGCTTACACTCTACAGGACAGAGAGAGAGAGAGGACCCTGCTGACTATAAGAGCTTACACTCTACTGGAGAGAGAGAGAGAACCCTGCTGACCATAAG